>NC_133658.1:897087205-897417023 GCF_037893015.1 Macrotis lagotis
GCTCTTCCTCATATCCTAGTTATGGGCTTATTTTTCCTTCTGCTATCGGTATGACAGGATTTCCATCTGTAAAAGACTTTAAAATCATCTAGACTAGCCCCCTACATCCAAGAAATTCAGGCCCTGAGGCTAAGTGGCTTGCTCATGGTGGTGCTTGCTCCTGGCAAGCAACAGACTGGAGAGGCTCAGTTTCTTGAGAGGTAGGTTTAAGCTTGAACACCTGATCTCACTCTCTTTGTAACCAATGCACCAGCCCAATAACATATATACTAGACTCAATGAATTGCTCAGTTTGGTATGGACTAGAGAACTGTAGCCTCTTTTAAACCTGAGGGACTTAAAACATGGGTATGGGGGGGAGGGATGAAGGAAACTGAGAGATCTAATGTGTAGGAAAGGGAGAAGTAGGTGGAGGAAAATAGAAAAAACCAATGTTAGAAAACAAAAGAAGGGAAAGAGGGAAGAAGAGAAGAAGGAAAGAAGTGAGGGAGGAACAAAGAAGGGAAAGAGAGAGGGAGGAACAAAGGAAGGGAAGGAAGGGGGAAGAGGAAAGAAGGAAGGAAAGGAAGGAGGGAAAGAAGGAAGGGAGGGAGGGAAGGAAAGGAAGAAGGAAAGAAGGGAGGAAAAGAAGAGATGGAGGGAGGAAGAAAAAAGTGAGTGAGGAACAAAGAAAGGAAAGAGAGAGGAAGGAACGAAGAAGGGGAAGGAAAGGAGATGGAAAGAAGGAAGGGAGGGAGGAAGGAAGGAAGGAAGAAAAGGAAGGCAGGGAGGGGAAGGAAAGAAGGGAGGGAAGAAGGGAGGAAAGAAGAAATGGAGGGAGGAAGAAAAGGAAGAAGTGAGGAAGCAACAAAGGAAGGAGAGAGGGAGGAACAAAGAAATGGAAGGAGGGGAGGGAGGAGGAAGGAAGGAAAGGAAGGAAGGAAGGAGGGAGAGAAGGAAGGAAGGAAGGAAAAGAAGGAAGAGAAGGAAGAGAAGGAAGAAGGAAAAGTTCCTTTGGCAGAGACTGACCATGCAATCACTAGTTACATAATGAGGCAGAAGAGACCAACTAGGTGGCACAAGGGATAGAGCACCGAACGGGAGTTAGGAAGATCTTATCCTGCCTCAGATACATCCTAGCTATGTGATTCTAGGAAAATATATTTGCCTTTTAACCCTGTTTGCCTCAGCTTCCTCATCTGTAAAATGAGTTGGAGAAGGAAATGCCAAACTACTCCAGTATCTCTGCTAAAAAAAAAAAAACCCAAATAGGATCACAAAGAGTTGGATACCACTGAAAAGACTAAACAACAATAAAGACTGAGGAAGCATTTGTTAAAAAAAAAAAAACTTTCCCCCCTTCATGTATTAGCTTCTTTAAGAGTGACATTTTATGCAATCCTTTATAAATCAAAACATATAAACAGAATGCTGCCAAGAGACCTAAATTTCTGCAGTTTCTAGATTTCTGTGACAAAACATCTTACTCAGAAAATCATTGAACTGTAGTCTTAAAAAAAAACCAAACACATAATTAGCACATCTCTTGGGCTAAGGAAGTCCCAGGTTCATAGACCTGGACTGGATCTCCAAGTGTGTGTTCTCCATTTCTGAAGAAGACCACGATATCCAGGAGGTCATGCCATGCCAAGCCCGTGAATTGGTTTTGAGTGGGGGGGGGGGGGGGATGTTGTACTAGTCACCAGATTCACATTCTCCTCCAGAACTATCTGGGTCCAGTGGCCAGCATGACTGGAGATAGCTCTAGATGTGGGGCAATCAGGGTTAAGTGACTTACCCAAGGTCACACAGCTGGTAAGTGGCAAGTGTCCAAGGCTGGATTTGAACTCCCATCCTCCTGAATCCAAAGCTCTATCCACTGTGCCACCTAGCTGCTTTGGATCTCCAAATTGATCTCTGGAGAAGAACCTGGAAGCCTAGAGTCTACTTAGGAAGATGTTGCAAAAGTCCAGGTCCAAAGTCATACAACCCTGAATTTGAGAATAATGTGAGTGTGGAGCAGATGGATGCACAATGTGCCAAGACATCAAAATCACCAAACCTTGGCAACAACTTTGATGGAGCAGCGGAGGTGGCTAAGGAGAAGCAAAATGTGACTCTGGGCAGTGTGTGTTGTAGGGGGGGTTCTCAATAGAAACAACAGAGAACTTTGGAGGGGAGGGGTGGGTTAAAGTGAGTTGAATGAGGCGGGATGGTATGATGACTCCAGTTCTAGACTTGGAGTCAAGATAACGTGGTACACATTCCACCCCTAACACTGGATAAATCAATCAAAGCAATAAGCACTTATTAAATACCTACTATATACCAGACACTGTAATAAGTGCTGGGAATACAAGGCTAGCTGAATCTTCTGATTGTTCCATGAATAAGACATTCTATCTCTGCGTGCCAGGGGTAGTCTCTGGCTGTCTCCCATACCCAAAATGCTCTCTCTCCTCTGCTCTGACCACTGATTCCCTGGCTTCCTTTAAAGTCTCATCTCAAATCCCACCTTCTAATCTATGGGAAGGCTTCCTTAAGCCCTCTTAATTCTCATGGGCTCCTTTTTTTTCATTATTCTCCACTTTAGCCTGAATATAGCTTGTTAGTATATATTTGTTATTTCCCCCATTAAGCTGTGAGGTCCTTGAGAGAGAGAGAGAGAGAGAGAGAGCTGTTCCCATTTGTACTTACCACATAGTAGGTGCTTAAGTAATGCTTGTTCACTGAATGATGGTATGCCCCTTGGCAAACAATCCAACCTCTCCGAGTCTCAGTTTCCTCATCTGTACGATGTCTTGGAAGATCCCTTCTGGCTTTAAATCTCTGTCAATTGTCTTATCACCCTCAAATACTAAGAACTTTGTTTGCCTCTTCAGCTACCATGACAAACCTCACAATTACTTACATATTATAAGGTCACTCCTGGAAGAATGGTCATGTCAACCTGCCTAACTGAATGGAGGAACCCATTCAACTGCAAGCATTAAGCACTTACTGTTTACCAAGCTTTGTTAAGGACATAGAGACAAAAACCAAACAGCCCCTGCTATTCTTCTGGAAGAAATCACATATATAAACACAAGTAAATATAAAAACACCAAGATACACATGACAGGATCCCTGCCAAAAGGAATCTTAGTAGCTGGGTGTCTAGTAGACAATTCTAACTCCACATGTCCAAAACAGAGCTCAGGATCTTACCCCTGAACACTACTATCACATCGTCACCTAGAGGCAGGCAGGTGACACAACAGAGTGCACTGGGCCTGGAGTCAGGAAGACCTGAATTCAAAACCAACCTCAGATACTTACTAGCTAAGTGACCCTGGACAAGTCATTTAACTTGCAAGTCACTTAACTTACCAACTTTTTGCTTCAGTTTCCTCACCAGAAAAATGGGCGTATAATGGTACCTGAGACCTCCCCGAGTTGGGAGGATCAAATGAGCTATTTGTAAAGCACAGTGCCTGATATCTTTGTTGTTTAGTCATGTCCAACTCTTTGTGACCCCATGAACCCCTATCCGAGGGATTTTCTTGGCAAAGATACTGAAGTAGTCTGCCATTTCCTTTTCAAGCGGCAAACAGAGGTCATACAGCTAGGATGTTTCTGAGGGTGGATTTGAATTTGGATGCTCCAGATTCCAAGCCTATGGTTTTATCTACAGCACCACCTGGTTGGTTGTTCTCTTATTCTGTAGTTCATTCTCCCCCCCCCCCCCCTTTTACTTTTTTGTGTCCAGGACATCACCATCCTGTCAGGCACCTAGTCTCAGGGTACTTCCTCCCTCCTGCTCTCCTCATAGCTATTCAGGTGTGATACCTTGCCAATTATTCCTCTACCTACCTCCAATCCATCCCCATCTTTTCACCCACATGACCATCATCCTAATGAAGGCTATCCTCAGGCCTCTTTGGATCTTTGCTGTGAAGTGTGACACTTCTGGGCAGGAGGAGATAAAGGTCTAGCCTCCCCAATTTGACAACCTTTCCTGATTGAGGGGGAATTCCTTCAGCCAGGGAGGCTTCCTTGGGTTTACCTTGATCTAATTCAACCACTTAACAACTTCCCAGACTCCTTGGGGGGTTTTATGCACAGGAGAACTTTAGGACCAAAGAACAATGCTTCTTGTGCCTTCAGGCAAATTTGGTACTTTTACTGAGTGTTCCACCCTTTGTAAGCTGTGGAATGGACTCCAGAAGCTTTGGGGGCAAATTTTATATTTGATTTTGTAGTTAATATAGTGGAGTTTATTGAGCAAGAGATGGGAAGGGCTTGAGGTAGGAAGTTCGGT
Organism: Macrotis lagotis; assembly: GCF_037893015.1. NCBI lineage: Eukaryota > Metazoa > Chordata > Mammalia > Peramelemorphia > Peramelidae > Macrotis > Macrotis lagotis. The sequence continues at coordinate 897,091,485 of NC_133658.1, forward strand.
TAGAAGGCTATTGCACTTGGAAAGCAGATTGGAAGAAATCAGGCTTCAACAAACAACTTATGCTGTATTACATGATAAATTCAAACTGGATATGTGATTAAACATGAAAGCTAATACCATAAAAATTAAAAGAAAAAGTAGATCACATATCTATCCCAGTTATCGGCAGGAGATTTATTCTTAATCAAACAGAGGATAATATAATTATAAAAGATAAAACAAGTTAGCATGATTTCAAAAACTGAAAAACTTTTGGACAGTTAATATATCTGAGGCAACTGATAGTACATTGGTTAAAGTACTAGGCCTGGAGTCAGGAATACCTGAGTTCAAATCTGGCCTCAGATACTTACGGGCTATATAGCAATGGGCAAGTGATCTACCTTTACTGGGACTTGGTTTCCTCATCTGTAAAATGGGGAAAATACTATCTACAGTACTAGTCTCTCAGGGTAACATTAGGCAGCTCAACTCAGGTGCCACCCAAGGGAAACTTTTGCTGATTTTACAGAAGCATCTAGGGTGGTACAATAGATAGAGGCCAGAACCTTGAGTCAAATCTTTGATCCAGTAACAGTGGCCTTTTGGCTTTTCTATTGTTTTTTTAACAAGGCAATGGGGTTAAGTGGCTTGCCCAAAGCCATACAGCTAGGTCATTATTAAGTGTCTGAGGTCAAATTTGAACTCGGGTCTTCCTGACTCCAGAGCCGGTACACTGCGCCACCTAGTGTCCCCTTGGCTTTTTGTATAAACAAGGAGATACTGCCTCTCCCCCCATGCCTATAATGCTCTCCCTCCTCTCTTGGACTACTGACATCCCTGGCTTACTTTAAATCCCAACTAAAATCCCCACTTCTGCCCTCCTACAGGAAGTCTTCCTCTTAATCCTAGCCCCTTCTCTCTGTTCACTATTTTCTCTTTGTCCTGAATATTGCTATTTTTTTGGACATATCTGCATGTTGTCTCTTCTATTAGATTGTAAGCTTCTTGAGGGAAGGATTTCTGTTTCCCTATTTTGGGTAGCCTCGGTGTTTAGTAGAATTCTTGATTATTAAAGTAGGTGCTTAGTAAACGTTTATTGATTGATAGGTCTGGGAATACAATGATAAAAATGAAACAGTCACTCAAGGAGCTTAAATTTCATAGGAATAACCAACATGGACTTATGCAAACATGTATAAAATCAGCAGGAAATGATTTGCTTAATGGGACAAGGATTTAGTAGCTGTGGGGGGAATGAGGAGAGGTCTCATAAATGAGACTTTGAAAAAACAGAGAGCTTCTATGAGGCAGAGGTGAGGTCAGAGTACCTTCCAGGTATGGGAAATAACACATGCAGAAATATGAAGACTGATGGTGACACAGAGTCAATCAAGTTGATCCACCTAAAGTAAATTACATGATGCTATACTCTTATTCATTTTTTTAGTTGGGTTTTTTTTTTTTTGGCAAGGCAGTGGGGTTAAGTGGCTTGCCCAAGGCCACACAGCTAGGTCATTATTAAGTGTCTGAGGCCTATACTCTTATTCTTAATCAGGTGAGAACTGACCTCATTTCAAAGACTTTCCAACAAAGTATAAAAGTGTCTTTGATTCCCTTAGAGAGCCTTGAAAGCTATTGGATGAATTGATATGACAGGAAGTGTGTTCGTACTGACTGAAGAGATTCTGTATATCCTGTGGGCTTGGTATAAAATAGGAGACCAGTTCAGAACTGGAGGATAGAAGTATCTGAGAGGAGAGCCAAACCAAAGAGAAGGAACCCCTGAGGGAAGAGAAGAATCCTGACCACAACCTTGTCCTTCTTGGCCAAAGGAGATTATTGTGAGCTTTGAAGAATCCAGAGAATTTGAATTCTTTGCCATGGGTCCCTTTGGAATATCTGGAACAATAGCTGCCAGCAATAGCTACTGGGGGAGTGAAGCATAAGCTACATACAGAGAAGAAAGGTAGTTTTATGATTCTACAAGAACCTAACAGAAAAGCTACACTGTACCAAAGGGCTATTAGTGAACACTCCACAAGAGGGAGAAAGGACTTTTTTTTTGGACTCTATATTCTTAGAGGAGAGTGTAGCAAAAGACTCTTGGTGGGATGTTTTGTAGCAACTGTGCTCACTATACCATCTTATTGTTTCTTTCCAAAAGTGAATAAAATCTGGGTGACTGATTGATATCAAATCATAATCATGATGGAAGCACACTGGTGGGGGCTCATGAGCAATAACTCTAGGGAAAAGAAGGTACTCCAATCCTTCAGTGCTAGATTCTGATATAATAAGAAATAGCCATCTGAGCTCTGGGAAAAGTAGCTGGAAAGCCTACATGAACTACACACAATTATTTTCATTGTTCTTAACTTTTTAAGAGGGGTTTTTTTTTCAAGGCAACAAAAAAAGTGAGCCAAATGGCTTAAATTGGCCACCTTAACGTGAAATGTGTGTGTGTGTGGGGGGGTGGTTATTGGGGACAGCTTTTGCCAGGTAATTGTCTTCCTGTGGTTGATTTATGACATTCACCAAAAAAAAAAAAATTCAGAGCTCAAAAGTCTTGGGAAACTGATTGAGAAATGAATATTTCCAAGATAAAGTCCTGTTATGCCAGACTAAGGTAGCTTTTTTATTTTTATTTTTTTTAGTTTTTGCAAGGCAATGGGGTTAAGTGGCTTGCCCAAGGCCACACAACTAGGTAATTATTAAGTGTCTGAGCCAGTGCTCTATCCACTGCGCCACCTAGCCGCCCCTAGACTAAGGTAGCTTTAAAAAAATGGCAAACAAATGGAAATATATGCACTGAATAAAAAGTAAACACAATGAGGCAGCTAGTTGGCACAGTGGATAGAGTAAAGACCTTGGGGTCTAGAGGACCTAAGTTCAAATCTGACCCAGACATATGACACTTACCATTATGTGATCCTGTAAGTCACTTAACTATGATTGCCTTCTCCCCACCAAAATAAAATAATAAACACAAGCAATAATAGTGATAACTCACATTTGAAGAATGTTTCAGGGTTTACAAAGGACTTACCCTTGCAATAACCCTATGAAACAGGTAGAGTACATATTATGAAACTGTATGGGAGACTAATGTAAAGAACAGATCTTGGATCCCTCTCCTTCACATGCTACATTAGAATTTATTTTTATTTTTTATATTTTTTTTTTAGGCTTTTGCAAGGCAAATGGGGTTAAGTGGCTTGCCCAAGGCCACACGGCTAGGTAATTATTAAGTGTCTGAGATTGGATTTGAACCCAGGTACTCCTGACTCCAAGGCCGGTGCTTTATCCACTACGCCACCTAGCCGCCCCTGAGAATTTATTTTCTTAAACTATTTGTCATCATGTTCACTTTGGGTCTTGTGTTTCAAGATGCTGTAAGGTTGCCCTTGGATTGACCATTAAAAGTCTTGGGTAAATACCCAAACTTGGGAAACTGATATTCAGTAAATCTCGCATCATTGAATGGGAGAAGTAACTCAGTTTGGATGGAGCCCTGGAGGAATTTGATATCTCACAGATGAATTGAACATCTTTCATTTATGACTTAGAGGATAATATTACCAACCAGTTTTCTTCTGCCCCATACTCACTCCACTAATCATCCCTTCCTCAATATGTAAACCTTAATAAGTATAAATAGTTACTATGAAACTCATTATTCAGTAGATTTTTTTCAAGGCAATGGGGTTGAGTGACTTTCCCAAGGCCACATGGCTAGGTAATTATTAAGTGTCTGAGGCCGGATTTGAGCTCAGATCCTCCTGACTCCATGGCCAGTGCTCTATCCACTGCGCCACCTAGCTGCCCTTAGTTTTTTTTCTTTAATACCAAATAATAAATTAATGAAACTATTTTAATAACTGTAAATGTTGTTTTCTTTTATTAAAATAAGCTTCTCTTGCAGTGTTTTGACATTGTTGTTTTTGTTAATATTTTATTTGTTTTGCAATTAAATACAATAATGGTTTCTACCTATCATTTTATGTAAGGTTTTGAATTTTACAATTTCCCCCCACCCTTTTTCCCTCCCCCCACCCCCACTAAAGGCAGTCTGATAATCTTAATGTTGTTTCCATGCTATACATTGGACATCATTGTTTTAAAAGTGTAAGGTCTCTTTCTAAAGTATTGCTCCCTACTATGCCTTTAGCTGGAGACTATCTTCTAATTTTTTTAACATATTAGGATATCCTTAGAAAAAATCATGCTAATCCACTGCCAGTTCCAGGATAGGAAGTGAATTAATTCCAGTTTCTTTTTTAAAAAAATTTAGTTTTTACGGGCCGCTAGGTGGCGTAATGGATAAAGCACCGGCTCTGGAGTCAGGAGGACCTGGGTTCAAATTCGGTCTCAGACACTTAATAATTACCTAGCTGTGTGGCCTTGGGCAAGCCACTTAACCCCGTTTGCCTTACAAAAGCCTAAAAAAAATTAGTTTTATTTAAGCTAATGGGGCTTAAGTGACTTGCCCAAGGTCATACAGCTAAACAATTGTTAAATGTCTGACGCTGGATTTGAACTCAGGTCCTCCTGACTCCAGGGACCAGTGTTCCATCCACTGCGCACCTAGTTGCCCCCCATCTTTCTTGATGAAAGAAAAATAGTTCTTTCCTTCCAAGATGCCAGTAAAAATCCCAATTTATAATGTGTCTAATGACTGCCCAGCTGTGGCTGTCTTTTTCCTATGCATGAAGTCTCTTTAATCAATTTGATTAGTTCTTCTGAAAATATGGTATTAGGAAGATATACTAAATATTCATTTTTTCTTTTCCTAGTTTATTTCTGCCTTACCAACACAGAAGGTGCTGGATTATTCCCAGAGGAACAGATGGCTGATTTCCGTTTTCAGAACAAAGATGATTTAAGAGAAACCATTTCAAATCTAGAACAATTCGATAGAGGTGGGGTTGAAATTATAATTTGAAATAAAATATGCATATTGCTAAGTGTGTAACTTGTGCTACTGGAGAAGATATAGCCAATAATGTTTTTGCCCTGTGCTCATGTTCCTATCTCTAATTTTCCATTATAGAGTGATAGGGATCTTTGATACCATTGAGTCTGACCTCCTCATTTTGCAAAATGGAAACTGAGGCATGGAGAGGTTAAGTAATTTACCCAGGGTCACACTTAGGTCTTCCTGAGTCCAAATTCAACTCTCTGTCCCTTGTGCCAATTAGCTGTCCCCTATAAAATTAATAAATGCCTTTCTTATGGGGTGGTTCCTGAGCTGAGTTACATAGCAACCTGGTAAAACTGATACTTGGGCAGTATTATCCCCATGTCACAGATGAAAACACTGATGCTTCTTGTCTAGCAGTCTTCTCTGCAGTGCCACCTATCTGCCAATCAGGAAGATGATTCTAATTCATGGATCAGGTATTCATAGAGTTGAATTGCTTGTCACTCAAAACTCTTTGAGTATCCCCACCCACCCCCTGGTCTTGGATGTTGGTATCCATGGATCATGGAGCAGTGGCAAGGGGATTTCTCTTTCTCTGCTTGGTTCTCCTAATTTTTATAACAGAATTTTGGTCAGTCTGTTTGATTTCTAAAAAAAGAGCTTATTGATGTTCCTTTTTTAAATATCATTGTCCCTTCCCATTGATTCTCTTCTCCTTTCCCTCCATCCTACCCTACACAGAGCTTTCTCTTGTGACAAAGTCAAGCAAAACAAATCAGTCCATTGGCCAGCAGATTTATAATACTGGAAGGGACCTTAGAAACCACTGAGTCCAATTCCTTCATTTTACAAATGAGGAAACTGAGGCACTGAAAGATTTTTTTTTTTAAGGAAAATTTTCAGGGCCATACAGTTACTCATTACATGCCCATAACCCACCAGTTGTCTCTTCCAAGAGATGGGAGACAGGCTTCACTAACAGTTTTTATAACAGTATTTTGATCAATCTGTTTGATTTCACATTTCACCTTGGCTTTATTTTTATTAAAAAATTTTTTGTAATTTTAAAATTTTAAACAAATAAAAAATGAGAAAAGAAAGAAGCTACCATCTCCACAGAAGACCATAAGATTCAATATAAAGTAACAAATTTCCATTTCAAGAAAATTATATTATATATCTACACATTGTTTTCAGAACTTCCCAACTTTGCTTCCTTGTTGGTTTTCTCTTATTCTCTTCTGTGAACTTTTTACTTTTCCCCCCCTGCCTTCCCCCACCACTCTAAAGAAGGCTATGATTAATCATGTATGTATGTATGTATGTATGTAAGACATTCATACACATAAATATGATACCATACAATCTTTATGTCCTCCTATCAACCGCTCCACTGAAGGTGGATAGTATCTTCCTTCCTAAGTCCAAGTCTTTGCATGTTTCTTTAAATCAACTAGCTCATCATTTACTACCCTATAGCAATATTCCAGAAGAGTCACATCCTATCTGTGATACTGTCTATGAAAGGTTTTCTCCCAATTTTCTGCATTTTTTCTATTCTTGGCCACATAGAATTTTATTTATACAAGACAATATTAATTTTAAATTGATTAAATAACCTTTTTACACTTCAACAATGACCTTACAATAATAATAATAGAGTTTAAGGTCTGATATTGCTGAATGTACTTCCTTTACATCTCTTTCCTTTGGTTTCTTTGAAGTTCCTGACTTTTTGTTCTTCCAAATGAATTTTGATATTTTTTCTAACTCAGTAATTTTTTTTAGCAATTTAATTGGGAAGACATTGAATAAATGGATTAGTCGGGTAAAATATTTAAAACATGATATTGGCTTTACATACCCATGAAAAATAAATATTACTTCAATTATTTTGATCCGAATTTATCTGTATGCAAACTGTTTAATGTTCATGTTCATATAGTCTGTTTTAACAGATCTACAATCAGGTTATTTTATACTGTCTAAGTATGTTAAATGATCCAAAACCATATTGAATAAAAATATTGCTGATATAGTGTAGTTTCCCTATTTTCATTCTTAGTGAAATCTATTTTCATTTTAACTTTGTCTGAAATCATGGTTACTATCCCATTTATTTTTGCTTACTAAATTCTACTCCTGCCCTTTATTTTCATCTTTGTGTGTTGCTCTTGTTTTTGTAATGTTCCCTGAAAGCAACATATTGCTGAATTCATAGTTTTAATCTGCTATCCATGTCTATTTTATGGGTAAATCCATCTCATTCACATTCTAAACAGCAAAGACTTGCTGTATAGTTTCTGTCTCCTATTTTTCCTCAGTATTCTTCTCACCCTATTTACTCTATCCCTCCTCACTCCTCTACTTTATTTCTATTCGCTACCTTGCCCTCCTATTCCTTAATCTACCCACCCCTCCCTTGCCCTTTATTTCTTTCTGAATTTAGAAGATTTTTCTACTATTCAAGCTATATGTGTGTGTGTGTGTCTGTGTGTGTGTGTTGTTCTCTCTTTAACCTATCCCCATGAGAATAAGGTTTAAAACACTACCCGCCCTCCCCCTACTAGCTTCTTCTGAATCCATTTTTCCTTTTATGCTTCATTTGTATGAGATAATTACTCCTTTTTATCTCTCCCTACAGAGTTTTATTTTTTTTAGAATCACCCCATCATACTCAGCTCAGCCCACACCTTTCTTTCAAACCACCCAAATAATGATGACAATCACCAGAGAACTGCTAATATTTTCACATATACAAAGTAAACAATTTGACCTTATTGAGTCCCTTATAATTGGTCTTTAATGTTTACCTTTTATTTCTTCTGGATGTTATATGTCAAATTTTCCCTTAAGTTCTGGGGGTTTTATCATCAAAAAAAGTCTTTGAGTTCACTAAATATTCGTTTTTCCATTCAGGATTATACTTAATTTTGCTGAGTAAGTTACCCTGGTCATATTCCCAACTCTTACACTCTATGGAATATAGTATTCCAAGACCTATGGTACTTAACATAGTGGCTTGCAGGTCTTGTGTAATCCTTATTATACCTCCATGATATTTAAATTGTTTTTTTCCTTATTGCTTCCAATATTTTCTCCTGATGAGATGTTTCACTTTCTCTTCATGTTTTCATTCTTTTGATTTTGTTTAATGATTTTATGGTGTCTTAGAACAGCATTCCAAATCACTTGACCCCCATTGCCTTTAATAAATAATTTTTTTAAAAAAGAACAACATTAGTCTTCCTCTAGCCCATTTCTAGCTTTTCAAGAAATTATTTTCTTCCCTAAGTTTTTGATTCTCTGCTTCTAGTAAGTTGACTTCCTCCTTAATTTTTCTGATTTTCTTGGATCATTCTTTTTTAAAATATTTTTTTCAATCTCTCTTATTTGATTTTTTAAGTATTTTTGAAGTTTTTCCAAGAATCTTTTTTGGACTTCGGACCCTGTGACATTTTTCAATGCAAAAGAACTGGAATTTTTTAAGGTTCATTATCTTGCTCTCAATGTGCGCCCAGATCTTCTTTATATCCCCATAGTGACTTTCTATGGTTAAGTTCTTTCTCTTTTGCTTGCTCATTTTTATTTACTTATTTTTTGATTTATTTTGTTTTTAGCAGTTATTAATGTACATCAAGTTGTAGTCCCAAGGTATGGGACATGCAGCCCCAAGCCTCAGGTCCTCCTTACTGTTATTTTCAGAGGACTGTCTTGGGGTATCACTTTAGGCTCTCCTCTCCATTCCTAAACCACAGCTAGAATCCCCAATCATGCTCACTTGCAAATGGTCTTGCTCCCTGCATTCCCTTCGGTTGCTGCAGACTAAAACTGTTCTCTCTGCCCCAGAGCTGAAACCAGGGACTCTGCTCTCCTGCAAGTCCTTCCACGGTACTTCTGCATTCACCAGGGCAAACTAGATGGCAGAGTGAATAGAGTGCTGGCTCTGAAGTCAGGAGGACCTGAGTTCAAATTTGACCTTCCATTGACTAGTTGTATTACCTTGGGCAAGTCACTTAACCCTGATTGCCTTGCATCCAGAGTTATCTCCGGTCATCCTGATTTATATCTGGCCACTGGATTCAGAAGACTCTGGAGGAGAAATTGAGGCTGTTGATTTAGCACAGCTCCCCTTTCCTCATTCAAATCCAAATCATGTGCTTGTCATGGCATTATCTCCCTAATGTTATAGTGGTCTTCTTTGAGAATGAAAGACAAACAGCATCTTACTGCCTCTCAGAAATATTTAGTAAAAATATCCCAATTTTTTTTGGTGCAAGTTGTGTGAATAAACATTTATTCACAAATGGCAGCAGTGGAATAGATTTTCTTGTGATTTCTGTCTAAATTATCAGTGGATTGGCAGACTGTCTAATATAAAACCACTTAGTCTTAATTCTTATATTTGATTTGTCCCAGGCAGGTGTGTAATGATGGTAGAGAAGCATTGTCTCCTTTTCTCAAGTGGAAAATGGCATTCATTTGAGCCTAGTGACAAGGAATTTTGATCATATAAATAAATGAAGCTTTTAAAAATATCATTTCTTTGGATTTTCAGCATTTGGACCTGTCAATACCCTCTCCCCTCCCACCCTACCATGTTACCATGGTCCCTTCCTTTATATCAGAAATGACTCCCCTCTCTTCCTTATCTATTGATAGCTTTACTTTCTTGAGATGGATTAATTCATCTGCACCCCCACACTGAAGCATCCTCTTTTATACTCAACCTGAATCCAATTGAAAGTGCCCCCTCCTATCAGATTCTGAGTACTATTCTCTTTGACATACTCAATTATGTTCTTTTTTTAGGCTGTTGTAAGGCAAATGGGGTTAAGTGGCTTGCCCAAGATCACACAGCTAGGTAATTATTGTCTGAGGCTGGATTTGAACTCAGGTTCTCCTGACTCCAGGGTTGGTGCTCTATCCATTGTGCCACCTAGCTGCCCCTATGTCCTATTTTTAAAATTATTTCTGAACACATCCTCTTCCCCAAGGTAAATTGGAAACTCCTTGAAGATGTATATTTGCACACATACATGTGTATGAATGTGTAAATGTACATTTATATATATATATATATAAATATAAATATAAATATATAATGTTGGGTCCTTATCTTCTAGTATAGAGTGCTGTATGTAGTAGGCACTTAATCTATGTCTTTTGAATAAAATTAGATACTACAGTTTCATATTTTAATGTTTCCTGTAAAAATGTTACTTTCATTTCTAAAAACAGATGGATTTGGCAAGTTAACAGGTAAAAAGAGAAGTGATCCCATTCTCAAGAATGTTAAGGAGAGGCCTCCCTTTGTTTTTGGAAGGTAATTGACCTATTATATTCCTATCTCTCTTTTAATTACTGTTGGTGTTTTCTGTTGTTGCTGTTGATACAGGATACCAGAGGTATACTGAGGCCAGCTTCATCCACCAGGATCAGTTGTTAAATTTTTAATAAGAGTATTCACACTTTGGGCCTCTAAGGAGCCCATTGAATAGAGCAAGGGGGTCTGAAGGCGGAGAAACCTGAGTTCAGATTTGACCTCAGACCCTTATAGACCTTAGGCAAGTCACTTCACCATGTTTGCCTCAGTTTCCTCATCTATAAAATGAGCTTAGAAAGAAATGGTAACCATTCCAGGCACAGAAAGCCCCCCAATGGGGGGGGGGTATCACAAAGAGTCTGAAACATGTGAACAACTACCACAAACATTTACACCTTGGAAATCAGCATTCACTGCAAATCAGGGTTTGATTGTTGTTCTGTTGATTGCCTAGAGTTAAGAAAACGATGGAGAAAATGGCAATAACTCAGTTAAAACTTAAAGCTGGTTGTGAAATATTTAACAGAACATCCCTGAAAACATCTTCCTCTTTTTTTTTGATTTGGTTTATAATATTTTGAATATTACAGAATATGGCATTATTTAATAACATTCACCTGGGCACCATGTGTCCAGGGTGAGGTTGAGTTTTGAGGGGAGGGCTAACATAGTGGAAGAGTATTAGATTTGAAATCAGAAGGATCTGGGTTCAAATCCTTCCTCCACAGTATTTGTTCTGTGACAGTGCACACCTGTCTTGTAACTGCTCCAAATCTTAACTAGAAAATAGGGACAATACTATCTGGAGCACCTTCTAGAAAGATGTGAGGCTAACATCAGATAGTCTGGGTAAAGGACTGCGTAAACCTTTTGAATACTATATGTAAAAAGTCTTTAAGATTATAATTATTCACTTTAGTGTCATCAATGAAGAGCATTACTTTGGTAAAGGAAATATACTTACTTAGGGCTAATGAAAATCAGACCATTGGAGTTTGTATAGCTTTCATATGATTATTTTATTTCAATCTTACAATGTCTCTGTGAAATAGCTAAAGGAAGATTTTATTATGTTATTGTTCAATCCTTTAACAGAATTGTTTGATTCTTTATAACTCCATTTGGGGTTTTCTTGGCAAAGATGTTGGAGTGGTTTGCCACTTCCTTCTCCAGATCATTTTTACAGATGAGGAAACAGAGGCAAATGAGGTTAAATGACTTGTATAGTCATATGACTAGTGGTGTCTGAGGCCAAATTTGAACTTCAGAAGATGAGTTGTCCTGACTCCAGGCCCAGTACTCTATTCACCACACCACATAGCTGTCTTAAACTTTATTATACCCATTGTACAGTGGAAGAAACTGAGATTTAGAGAGATTCATTGACTTGGCCAAGGTTTTGGGGGACATGAGAATAAAACTCACATTTTCTGATTCCTTATCTATTAATAATTTGATTATCATCTCTGAAACTAGGTTCATTTTTTAAAATTTGATATCAAGTGACAGATCAGCTATGGTAAGAGGGGGCTTTGGTTTATTCTAATGATCAAATCTGATGATATAGATTCTTCCCTTTTTAAATTTAAATTTATTTATTTGTAAGGCAATGGGGTTAACGGACTTGCCCAAGGTCACACAACTAGTAAGTAGCAAGTGTCTTGAGGTTGGATTTGAACTCAGGTCCTCCTGAATCTAGGATTGGTGCTCTATTCACTGCACTACCTAGCTGCCCTTATAGATTCTTCTCCAATGTGATCTTTTCCTAGAATTCTAGAAGTGGAAATCATTGGGATGCATGAGGGCTGAAGGCAGTGGGATTGAGGATGTTTGAAAAATACCACCCTGGGGGAGGCTAGGTGGCACAGTGGATAGAACACTGGCCCTGGAGTCAGGAGTACCTGAGTTCAAATCCAGCCTCAGACACCTAATAATTACCTAGCTGTGTGGCCTTAGGTACGCCACTTAACCCCATTGCCCTACAAAAAACTTAAAAAAAAGAAGAAAAAAAAGGAAAATACCATCCTTTCCCTGCCTCACCAGTACCTGATGATAAATTAATCCATGGTGATTTAGCCAAAGAACATTTCCTGATTATGGAATTCATTGACTTTATTGATTATAATTATTATTATGATAATATATTAAATATTATTATTTAGAGGTAGGAAGTACCTTCAAACCTCCTAGGGCCACCCCTTTCATTTTAGTGATGAGAAAAGTAAGTCAAGAACAGAAACAATTTGCCCTCAGTGCCATAGGTAGCAGATAATAGATTCACAATTTGATTTCCTTCTCAATCATGTGAATCAACAACATTGCTAACCATGCCCAACCTATCACCTATAACTGAAAGTATTTTTCTTTCATTTGAAGGAAATATAAGAAAAAGAAGATCCCAATCAGAAAGAAGAACATCACTTACAAAGACAGAATTCACACATTACAACTCCGAAAAAACTTAAACAATCTGGATAGAATACTAGAAGATAAGAAATTTTTCATTATGAAAACCAAGTGAGTGTGTTTTTGTGAGGAAAAACTCCAGAAAGGGACTGGAGATTTGTTCCAAAAAAGTTTGCCCTGACCCTCTGGAGGACTTCAGAGGGCTCACCACCACCACTTGCCATTGTTTAGACTGTCGCAATGGGGACAATCAATGGGTAGATGAGGGAATATTGCAGTGGGTCCTGTCAAGGTTGTGACATATTCTTTTAAAGAGGGGGTGCTAATGAAAATTCATAGAATTGTGGATCTGATCTCTTTGTGTTAAGTATAGGCTCCATAAAATGGTTCCTTCCCTCTTTATACTCCCCCACCCCACTACTCTACATCTTTTTCTTTCATCCATTCCTCAAACTGGGAGAAATACCTATTTATCAGGAGACCTCTAAAATAGAGGGATAGGATAAGTCATACCCTCCAACCCTCTTCCTAACAACCTAAAGCTAAGTTGTCATACTCCTTGTCATACTCTGAAGGCCTAATTAGTCCATTAAGAATAGTATAAAGGGATGCTGAATACTGATTGTTGCCAGGGATACCTGCCTGGAGACAAAAAAAAATCCCTAGCTTTGCAGTGCTGAGAGGGACTTTGAAGAGACCAGTCTTTCTATGAGTTGTGCTGGTGGGGTTGCTTCTCTGGCATTTCTCTGGCAATCATGGCATCAATAACTTGAAAGTGATACTGCATACAAACCTCAAAGATGGTTTAAAATTTTATTTCTAAACCAACAAGTAAAAAGGAATGACCAGAAAAATCAAGTTGTTCTTTCTAGCTCAGCAGATCCCAAAGTTTGCCTCAACTAGGTCCACCACATCACATGCCATGGGGCAATAAAAGAGAACATCTGGACCAAGCAACTCTAAATGGTTAACGCTTTTCTCTCTATATAATTGTGTGACCCAGAATCCTCCTTGTGCATAACACAGGAGAGCCATGAAATGGAGGAGGGAGGAAGAAGTATTTATCCATACCTATTATCTGCTTACCAATATGTTAAGTGCTTAGGATAGGTATATGATGAAGGGAAGGAAGGAAGGAAGCAGAGAGGAAAGGTAGAAGGGGGGGAGGAAGGGAAGGGAAGGGGAGGAGAAGGGAGAGAGGAAGGGAGGGATGGAGGAAAGGAAGGGCAAGGTAGGGGAAGAGAGAGGAGGGAGAGGGAGGGAAGGAAGGGAAGGAAGGGAGGGAGGGAGGGCATTGCTATAGGGCAGACAGGAAGTTCCCATGGTGCTCAGCATGCAGTCCTAAAGCAGAGGGTGGTGCATCTCCTTTAGTGTCATTTCTATGGATAAAATCATAGCTTTTTCACTTGTTAGTTCTAAGGTCTTTGGTGGCATGAGCACTCTTTTGTATGTCTTTGGTAGCTGTGACCACTGAGGGCACAGGGCTGCCATACCTCCAGTGGCACATCCCAGGGTATGTGTCTATACCAGAGGTGCTGCCCCTGGACGACAGCTTTGAGACTTGGGTCCAGTGTGTCCTCAAAGACAGTCCTAATTCCATGGTGATGAAACTCACAAAGGAGAGAATGAAGCTTGATCATTCTAGCAATGAATGCCATGTAAGGAGGTTTTAGTGTCTCCAAGACCCCAGGAGGGTTTTCTGGTGCCACCTAGGTCGTGTCAGGTGGAACTTCTGGTGGAGAAGTGTGCGAACCAGATAGCATAGTCTTCTCAGTTGTGTGAGATATGAAAGATTTTGAGTCATTAGAGAAGACAAAAAGATAACAGGCAGGAGAGACCTACAGATTAATTTGTCTGAATACCCTCTAGCTTACAGAATGGATAGAGAGTTGACTCTGGTGTTAAGAGAAGACCTGAGTTCTAAATTTGCCTCAGTCACTTTACTGACTGTATGATCCTGGATAAGTCAATTAACATCTCAATGCTCAAGACAAATCTCTAAGATTGGCAGAAGAGTTCTTTTTTTTTTCCTCAATTGATATTTTATTTTTCCACTTACATTTTATGAAAGTTTTCCAACATTCATCCACATGCATAAGCATATTTTTAAGTTAAATAATTTCCTTCCACCCTCCCTTTCCACCACCACCCTCCCCTCAGCGGGAAATTATACAGGTGAATATTATACATACAAATTATACAGGTGAATATTATACATAAATATTTGTGTTTACCATGTTTACAGAGTGGTCATAAGGGGAAAGAAAGAAAACCTTCCTTAGGTTTTCTTTTTGAGATAGAAAAAAAATACATAAGAGAAATTTTTAAAAAGTCAATAATGTGGTCATTCAGATTCTGAAGGGGTTTTTGTTGTTTTGTTTTGTTTTTCTTCCTCTGGATGGGAATAACATTGTCCATAGCTGGTCTCCTAGGGTTGTTCTAGCTCTGTGAACTGCTGAGAGGAGCTGCATCCATCAAGCCTGATCAACTCTCAATGTTGCTAATGTACAGTGTTTTCTTGGTTCTGCTCCCTTTGCTCAGCATCAATTCCTGTAACTCATTGCATGCTTCTCTAGAGTCGGACCATTCATGGTTTCTTATAGAACAATAATACTCCATCATATTCATATACCGTAACTTGTTCAGTCCTTCTCCAAATGATGGGTATCCTCTCCATTTCCAATTCTTTGGCAGAAGAGTTCTAAGCTACAGTGGTAAAGGGAGATTCCATTACAGGTCTGAGCCAAAACAACCAAAACAAACCCACACACAATTTCAGCCTCACCTACCTCCATTTCTGCTTTGCCCCTCCTTTGTTGCGTGTAAGTGGAAATGCCACCATCCATCCCCTTCCTTCCCTCCCCCAAAGAGCATCTCCTTCTAAAAGAGAAATATGAAGCTAAAACCTTGATTTCCATTCCAGGCAGGATCTAGATGCGTGCTTGCTGCGACTGGAATCACTTCAGAAACAGAAAGCCCAAGTGGAGGCTGACATTCAGATGGAGAAAGAAGCCCACAACAAGTGTGTAGAGTTGCTCACCCTGCCTCTCTTCCCTGGGAAGGAATCAGTGGCGATGAGGCTCCTAGATGCAGTCACCATGTTCTTTCTGTGGGAGATGCCCAAGGGCATCGGAATAAAAAAATACAATATTTATCCATCAGATTGTCCAAACCATGGGCCAACAGCCAATACCGTACCCATTTTTGTTAAGGACAAAACAACCTTTAGAGAAGACCTTGGAATTAGCATGAGATCACTGACCCCCAAGAGTAGCCAGAGCATGGGGGCTCCCAGAAGGTGTAGTGGGACTGGAGATTCTCCTCCTTATGGTTATGTATTCACAGAAAGAATTAGTGCACTGTGAGGGGAAGTTTCATTTAGTAAGACAGTTTGAGGTCAGCCCCAAACCAAGGTTCATGAGGGCTGGTTTCCTGCCCTAACTCAGTCACTTCTTTTGTTGATAAGAAGAGTGGAACAATACCATTCAATTGGGAGAAAGTCACTTCCCCCTCTGTCCCTCCTTTTGAACTTTTGTGAGATGAAGGGGGTAAATTAGAAGGTTACAAAGACTCATTCTATTTTTGAGGTTCCGCGATTTTATTTAAGGGATGATGTACAGTCGGCATCTTGACTAGAACCTGGAAATTGGGTGATCTCATTGCAAGTCATTTCATTAACATAATTGGGGAACATTTCCAAGCTCAGGGATTGTTTCTTCATTTAGCTCGTGAGATTTTTTTCCCCCTTCAATGTTCCCAACACCTTCCTTCCTTCTTCTGATTTGTCCTTAACAGTGCAGCTGTAGTTCGTCTACAAACAAAGTACAAACGTTTGTGCCTCGAACAGGAATATGAGAAAGACCTGGAGATGAAAATTACTTCGACTCTAAAAGAAAATGAGTAAGTTCAGACATGGCATGGGACAAAGGGTTTAGAGTTCACTGCGTCCTTCTCTTAATCGGCAGAGTTGCACGCTCTAAAACCTCTTATTCATTCATTTGTAGGAAAACCCATGAGTTTATAAATGGGAGCACTAGACTTTGGGTCAGGAAGACCCAAGTTCAAATCCTGCCCCAGACACTTCTAAAACCTGAGCAAATCCATTGGGCTTCAGCCTCCTCAACTATAAAATGGACCTGGTATTAGCAGCTATTTAACAGGACTCTTATGAGAATGAAATGAGATACTTTCTATCAAGTATTCTGACAACCTATAGCAATGTGTCAAAAGAAAAGGGACAGGGGTGGCTAGGTGATGCAGTGGATAGAGCACCAGCCCTGGAGTCAGGAGTACCTGAGTTCAAATGCAGACTCAGACACTTAATAATTACCTAGCTGTGTGGCCTTGGGCAAGCCACTTAACCCCATCTGCCTTGAAAAAAAAGAGTTCTAGACCTCAAATCAGGAATACTCATCTCCTTGAGTTCTATCTGGACTCAAGACGCCCCACAGTGTTTGCCTTAGTTTCCTCATCTGTAAAGTGCGAACACAGAGAAGGACATGGCAAACCACTCCATCTCTCTACCAAGAAAATCCCAAATGGGGCCACAGAGTCAAACAGAACTGAAATGACTGAACAAAGCAGCCAGCTAACAACAGAAAACTGAGTGACCACTCAGAGCTAATGGAAAATTCAAATAGGCAATTCTGTAGCTTGTCCCACAGCATTTCTCAGGTTGTCTTATTTTTCTTTCAAAGTGTTAAGATTTATTTTCCTTCTTATTGATTTGCTTTCTTCTGTGATTGGGGCTGTAGAAATGTTTAGCATATTTCTAGAAGAATTGTTTCTAGTTCACTGGTTTAAGAAAATTTAGGGAAAAGATATAAAAATCGTATTATTTTATGGGTCTGTTCAGATAACCTTGTGTAGTTGAAAGATGTTTTAATAAGAAATAAATACGGAACTTGGGGGCGGGGGAAGGGGGACAGTAAGGGCAAATGGAGGAAAGATGACAAGAGAACAAATGAGATGCCTCTAGAACCTCCATTCTGCCCTCCCCACCCCAAAACAATAGGACAGATTAAAAATCCAATATTGTAAAACTTGTACTGGGAACATTTTGTGAGAAAACAAATACTATTTAAGCCTCTGTTAATATTGTGTATTCTAGCAGCACATATATAGATTTTTTAAAGTAATTTATGACCAATCCTTTGGTATAATATTTAGTATGCAGGACAGACTTGGGTAAGGTGTGGTAAGACAGATGAACAGCTCAATAGTGCCATAGCACATAGAGCACCAGGCCTGGAGTCAGGAAGATGTATCTTTCTGAGTTGAAATCTTGCTTCAATTACTTACTAGCTGTGTAATCCTGGACAAGTCACTTAACACTTTTTTTATTAAAGAATTTATTTGGGGCAGCTAGGTGGTGTAGTGGATAAAGTACCGGCCTTGGAGTCAGGAGTACCTGGATTCAAATCCAATCTCACACACTAGCTGTGTGGCCTTGGGCAAGCCACTTAACCCCATTTGCCTTGCAAAAACCTAAAAAAAAGATTTTATTTTGAGTTTTACAGTTTTCCCCCAATCTTCCCCCACCCCACCCCCACAGAAAGCAATTTCTTAGTCTTTACCACTTACCACTTTTTTGCCTCAGTTTCCTTATGAGAAAATGAGAAAGCTGGATAATATCATCTCTAGGGTCCCTTCCAACTGTAAGATTTATGAGCCCCTGAAAAGAAAACATAGCCACAGAAAGGAGCATGAGTAGATGCAAATACATACTAAGTTTATTTCATTTCCTCAGAAAAAGTCCTTTTTATATTACCTCCCCCCCCCCCCCCACACACACACTCCCTTGGTCCCTGATTTCCATTGTTGTTTTTCATCTTTCAGTCACTTTTTCAGGTGTTTTCTCAATTTACAAATGAGAAAATTGAGACAACAGGGTTAAATGACTTGCCTAGAGTCATATAGTTAATAAGTGAGGCCAGATTTGTACTCCAGATGTTTCTGAGCCTCATTGCCCATGCCCATAATGCAGACTAACATTTGTAAAAGCATATTTCAGTTACATTATTGGACTTTTGTGAACTAATCAGGGAACCTAATGATGATTTATTACATTATTCCAATAGGTAAGTATACTTCACATTCTAAGCAACTGATTTATAAATATGCTTTTAGACTAGAACCAGTGCATGAGGGGACATTTTCTAGTTGTGTATGTGTGTATGTGAAAGTCTGTGAGTGAGAGGTGGTAGAGACTTGTCTGTGGTCTGTCTCAGATGCTTACTGGCTGGTCGACCCTGGCCCCGTCACTTATATGGTATAGCTAAAAAATGGATTGGTAAATGAATGAATGAAAAAAGTTTTGTTTAGAGCTAATCATATGGTAAGTACTATCCCAAATTCTGGGAGTCGGGGGGAGATGCAAAAAATAATTACTGCAATGGTATTACAGGCAAGGCCAGAGCTCTTCCCATAAATCACTTAAAGCATATGCTTCATAGACCCTGGAAAAATAAATAACCAGACACTCAATGGATGCATGCCCCCACCACTAGGGGCCTGGGAGAGGATGCTGCTGAAAGGAGACTGCAAGAAGCCTTTGCAATGGTTCTCACCTCTACTTTACCTTTAATTTCTCCTTCTGGCTGACTGTTCCTTCACTAGTTGTAACACTATTACATTTTTGAAATCTTACTTCCACGATCATCTCTCACTGGGCTCCACCACTTCCTCCTTTCATTCCTCTCAAGTCTCCAGGATGGTCTGGTTCATGCATCCTGAGAACATCCTTTCCTCATTACTGCCAAAGGGTTTATTTCAACACATTCACTATATCAAACTTTAGCTACAAAAACAGTAGTTGGGTTGAGGGCACTGGGGGGGGGGCAGCAGAAGTAAGGGAATGTTGGCCTGGTCTTCAACAATATGCTTGTAAGAATTATCTTATGATATTTTCTTTCAAATTCCCTTTTATGGTCATTATTGTATTTATGGGGTGGGGGTGGGGGAGAGGGAGGAAGAATTTTCTAGTTTATTTGGGATTTATCACCTCTCATTCTCATTGGCTTCTACACACACACACACACACACACACACACACACACACACACTCACTCACACAATCCTGAAGGATTCAGTAGACCTAACCCAAGAGAATTAATTGTCAAGGATTTGAACTGCTTTCATTTGCCAGATTATTAATTTTATGCATTGTGCCATTGCAGTAGACACTACTTTTATTGTCATTATTACATCTCCACTAAAGCTCAATGTATACTGCTGCCTTCCCAAGGAGATTCTCAAAGGTTGTGACTCTGGTTGGTATCACCACGCTGGACAGGTTTGTCACCCAGACACCAGCCAGACTGAATTTGTAGAGACTCATCTCCGGCCTCACTGAAGGGCGATGGGTCTTTCTGCCTCTTCTCTTTTGAAGACCCTCTTCTTTAAGTGTTAGAGGAACTGGACTTGGAAGAAGTGGCCCACCTTGAGGGAATCCTGGAGTGTCAGTTTGAATCTTGGGCCTACTTGTGCCTCAGTTTCCCCTTGCATAAAATGAGGGGGTTGGACTAGATCACCTCAAGGTCATTTTGTAACTACTAAATGAATGAATCCATGGTCTAATGGTTATTATAATTTTGAAATGGACATAGCCAGACAAGCTGATGGGGGGAGAAGGAATGGCATACAATTTAAAATTCTTTATTTTAAAGGGAAAACGTGTGGCACATTGAAATTGAGATGGGAAAATTCACTGCTCTCCGGGAGAATCTTAAAGTAGAAGAAGCTAAAGTAGCACAACTTTTCCAAGCACAAGCAGAACAACGGTTTATTCAGGCAAAGATTGCATCTATCAGGACGGAACATCGCAAAATCTCCGAAATTCAGTACGTGCAGCCAATGATTGCTTTTCCCCCCGCTCTGCTGAGAAGGGAGTGTGGTGTGGTAGAAAGAACCTTGGTCACAGGTTTGAGGGCTGATTCAGCTAGGTGATGTTGGGCAAGTGTTTTCACTTCTCAGCCTCAGTTTCCCTATTCATCAAATTAGAGCATTTGCACAATTTTAATGTTATTTTTGTGGAGAAAGCCCTTTGTCTTTGTAATAGAACTTTGTCAAGCTAGCTGTTCTTTCCTCTCTGGGTCACTTCCAGTGTTTCTGGATCAAGTTCACATCCTTCTGAGGGTGTAAGGAGGAAGGGAGGGCTCACACAAGTTATCTCCACTGCTTCAATGAAATGCCACTTGAGAAGACCTGGGCCACTGGTCCTGACTTCAAGCAAAATGATCAGTTCATTCATGTTAATGCTCAGGCCATAAACACTAGTAAAGCAGAATCAGAACCAAATGAAAATATAACATGTGGCAAGTTTGTAATACTCTCTGTATTCCAAGTTTTGCTTTTCTTATGAATACCAGAAAGATAGCTAGCTAGTTTGGTGTTAGTTTTTATTTTGTGTTTTTTTTTTTGTAGCAACATATTATGTGAACATTTTAAACCATAACTTTTCCACTTTTAAAAATCTGTTGAAAATAATGTCATTTATACTGACTTCATGGAGATGTTATTTTCATTCATGCAAAAAACATTTATTAGGTGCCTATTATGTCAGACAATGGGTTAAGGACTGGTGGGTACAAAAAGAAGCAAAAGATAGTCCCTGCCCTCAAGGAGCTTCCAATCTAATGGGGAGACAACATGCAAACAGACAAAGTGAACTGAATACAGGAAGCAGGAAATAATTATCAGAGGATTTTGGAATGAAGAAGGGTCAAGGAAGCTGTTTGTAACTTATAACTTATTTTTGACTTGTGGAAACAGCTTTATTTGAGAGACAGTCCAATAGCACAGCAAAAAAATTAGGACCAGGAGGAGAGTCCTGGGTTATTAACTGTTTGACCATGGGAAGTCACTAAATGTCTAATGATATTCCCTCTCCTTCATGAGTGATGGGGGGAGGGGTGTACTTTATAAGTATTCAAGAGCTACAGAAATGTAAGCTATGGCTATTCTCTGACCCTTGTCATATAGGAAGGATGGGAAGGAAGCATGGTACCATGGAAAGGGTTTTCATTTGGAAGTTAGAAGGTTTGAGTTCAAATTCTAACCCTGGACTTTACAATCTATGTGACTTTGAGTAAGTCACTTCATTTCTCTCAGTCTCAGTATATACATTCAATAAATATAGATGGTCTAAATACTACTCTAGACCCTAAATACAATGCATAGCACAGATTCTGTGGGATGTCAGAAACCCATCTCTTTCCTCCCATCATCTCCTCCTCTTTACCCTTAGACATAGGATAAAAGGGTCTCTTTCCCCATAAACCAAAGAATAAAAAACTGAGTTCCCTACCTTTAAGACCTTTAGTAGTGGTGGTACCTGGGGCAGGAGCTCTGACAGGGTAATGGGAGTTTAAACGGGCCAAGGTTGTAGCTCAACAAATGGGTTGGGGGTTGGAGAGGCAGACACTGAGGCTTTCTACCAGTTGATATCAACCCACAAAAATAGCATTTTTTATATTGTGGTCCAGTTCCTTGTCATTTCCTTCCTTTTATTTCACTCCTCACACTTATATTAATGTGTGGTAAGTATTCTGCTAGGTAAAACAAAGACACAAAAAAATCAAAAGAGGACCTGCCCTCCTAGAGCTTACGCTCTACTACAGAGGAAGTAATGCAAATATTGACAAATAAATACAAAGTAATTTTCCAGAGTTGTGCAAGTGCTGATGGCAAGGTCAGGAAAGAAGGGTTCTCATGTCTGATATCATTGGGAAAGGTCAGAGGTTAAGAACCAGGGTTGGGACACTAGAGTCCAAGTTTTTTAGCGGGGAGGGGAAGGAGTTGTTACTCTGGTCCCTCAGTTAAATCAGCTTTTTTTCTACTCTTATGTCATTCAAGTCTATCTAAGTTAGAGGAATGTCCCAAATTTGATTTCTTCTTCCTGCCCAAACCACAGCACTTGGGACAGTGATATTTTTTGGAAGAAGTTTCATATTTGTGGATATGTTACATGAGTTTTTATAATACTGGAAGTGTGGAGATGTACTGTTTAGAAACAACCTGCCAAAATTTGTCTTGAAACAGATTTTACTATTTAAATAGCACGAGCAGAAAACATTTTGAATATACTCATTTGAAAGGCCAACCTTGTAATGACATCACATATATATGTGCTGTCTCTCTCCTCACTGGAAGATCCATTTTGGTGGAAAATGAATCCTTGTAAAATATAGAGAGTACAGGTGAAGCTATCAATGTCTCATTCATCACAGAGATTTTTACTTTGCACATTCATGAGAAAGACAACTTAGTATAATGGATCAAGAGTCTGCCTTGAAGCTCAGCTGCCTCTTCTTGATGCCTTGGCAAACTATCTTAGCTGAAAATTTCTAAGGAAGATGCCAACCTGCATTGGTGAAAGAAATTTCCACCCTGGGACTTCCCTGTAATGATGAAATCACAGCTCTAGTCCCTAAACATTTCTAGGAGACAGAATCCAAGAAAGGGACTGACTTTCAAATCAATCAATTCACTTTTTCTATTTATTTATTTGTTTGTTTGTTTGTTTGTTTGGATTTTGCAAGGCAAATGGGGTTAAGTGGCTTGCCCAAGGCCACACAGCTAGGTAATTTCAATCAATCAATTTAATAAATATCTTTTCTGTGCTAAGAAATGGCGGATACAAAAAAGAAGCAAAGGCAGTTTCTGCCATCAAAGAGCTTACAGTCTAATGGGGGAAGACAAGGAAAATATTTACATATAGATATATGCAAGGCAGAATACATAGAAAATATATACAAGATAAATAGGAACTAGTACAGGGAAGACAGAACTAATTATTTTCTATTTATCTTGGGAAAGAGTACCAAAGCTTCAATTCAACAAACATTTATCATGCACCAATGTGTACAAGACATAATGCTAGGTGATGATACAAAAAGACAAAAAAGGGGAAAAAACATGCAGGCTCATATTTATCCATCTCAAATCTTACAGGTGATGTGTGTTTATCTTGATTTTCTTCACCAGGAAAACATTGAACAAGGAAAAGAAATATGAACTTCACCGTCAAAAATTGATCTCTGATGCCAAGAAGAATCATAAGACAGCAATCCAGTTCCTAAAAACCACCTTGACAAAGTATTCTTTGTGTTTCCCCCCTTTTTTTGACCCCCCCTTTTCATGATCTTGTCCAAAAAAACCCATAAATGAAGTTCCCTGAGGTTCCATGTTGAAATGAACAAACTCTGTTGTGAGTTTTGGAAGTGACTCAAGTCTTAGCAAAGAGAACAGTAAGCAACTGGGAGGTTCAATACACAGAAGCCAGTCTCCAGGAGACCCATCGGCCTTAGACACTAACAGGGCAAGTCACTTTGCCTCTGTCTACCCCAGTTTCCTCAACTGTGAAATGGGGGCAATCATAGTGTCCGCCTCCCAGGATTGTTGTGATATACATCATCACATGAAGTAATCTTTGGAGAGTGCTTTGCAAACTGCAAGGTACAACAAAAATGTTAGCTAGTAATTATTCTTCTTGGGGACTAGGATCTACTTTCTTAATCATGGCCAAAGGATAGAATTATAAACTTTGCTCATCTCTTCTAAAGTGGCAAAAACATGAAATAATATCAGGACAGTAAAAACTATTTTCCCAATATAACATAACAATAACAAACCTTAAGTACTAACTGTGTAGCAGGAACCATAATGATCAGTATGAATGCTCAATTGGAGCACTTTTGGGGAAGTAAGGAGGAAATACAGAAATTGATAAACCCCAAGAGAAAGTGTTCTAGGAACATAGGAGAAAGGAAAGGACATTTTAAAGTCCCATTAGTGTTTCACCCATTGACCCCCCTTTTTTAATGACCCTGCAGAAATTGATAATTATCTCTCCTCCCTTCTTCCACCTCCTACCCTTTTATACTTAATGTAATACAAGTGCACAGTTTACTTAAAAAATGTTTCTTTCCAATAGGGTTCGCAAGAAAGAAGCCAAGGAGGAAAAGAAATCACAAGAATATATAATGAGAAGATTGGATGCTGTGATATCCCTGAAGAACAATATCACTGTAAATCAGGTACCATGTCCTAGACTAGTACATCTAATCTTCCCTCTCCTAGTTGTAAAAGTTCATGGTTTTCTTCTGGAAGAGAGTTCTCAACCAAGGACATGAGGGTTTCTTAAAATAGTGTCATTGATATGTTCAACTATGTTGAGTGTTTTCCTAATATTGAACTATCCCTGCCTACCTGATATCAATCCAGCCTGATCATGGTGTATTCTCCTAGTAAAAACTTGCTATAATCCCTTTGTTAAAATTTTATTTAAGATTTTTGCATCAATGTTCATTAGGGAGATTGGTGTATGATTTTCTTAGTCTGGTTTGGTTCTTCCTGGTTTAGGTATCAGCACCATGTTGGTGTTATAAAAGGAATTTGGCAGAACTCCTCCTATTTTAAAATGATTTATGTAGAATTGAAATTAATTGACAGGATAATGTCAAAATCACAAAAACCTCATCAAAACTATCAATGAGATGACATTAGGGATAAGGCAAGATCTGTGATTCCATTGGGAAATCCCAAGTGAAGCAACTCCCTCTACCACTACAGACTGGTACTTTCTCTAGGATCATTAGTGTGAGAAGGGAAAATAATAGCCCAAGGTCACACAGTTAGGATTTGTCAGTCCTGGAACTTTCACCAAGTCTTTCTTGCTTCTAGGAAAACTTTCTGTTCACTAAATCACACAATTTAATTGTTTTGCTGTTTGGAAATTCCTTGTTCTAGACTTATACCTAGAAATTCACTGTTTTGATTAAAAACAGATTGGGAATTTGCTCATCACAATGCAACCCAGCATCCTTCAGAAATACAAAACAAGTTCCTGATGGCCTTGGGTTCTTACTCTGTGGGTGCCATCCTGAAATCCAGACCACCTCCATTTTTCATAAGGATCATCTTGTCCTCAGATAACAACAATATAACCAGGAGATTTAACTAGTCAGGTTTAAAAAAAAAAAGAAAATTTGAATTTTCAGGTTATCATGGCTGGATTTGAGTGGCAACAGAAAATGAGGAAGGTTTGATGAGGAAGTAATGTCCTGATATCACATTGATATCATTCTTCATTCATTCATTCATTCATTCATTCATTCATTCATTCATGTATTTAATTTCCAACTACATTCAAAGATAGTTTTCAACATTTATTTTTAAATAAGATTTTGAGTTCTAATTTTCTTCCCTTCCTCTATTCCCTCCCCTTCCCTTTGACAGCAAGTAATATTATATAGGTTGTACACATATAATTATGTTAAACATATTTCTATTTTAGTCATTCTGTGAACGAAGAATCAGAACAAAGGGGGGAAAAACACAAAATAAATTTTTAAAATTGAAAATAGTATGCTTTGTTCTGCATTCAGACCCCATGATTTTTTTCCCCTGAGGTGGATAGCATTTCCCATCACAAGTCCTTTAGAATTATTTTTGATCATTGTACTGCTGAGAAGAGCTAAATCTATCATAGTTGTTCATCACACTATGTTGCTGTTAATGTGTGCAATGGTTTCCTGGTTCTGCTGACTTCACTCAGCATTACTTCAAGCAAATTTCTCTAGTCTTGTCTGAAATCTGCCTGTTCATCATTTCTTATAGGACAACAGTATTCCATTATATTCATATACCACGTGTTCAGCTGTGGGAATTTCCTCAATTTCCAATTCTTTTTCACCACAGAAAGTGTTGCTATAAATATTTTTGCACATGTGAGCCATTTCCCCCTTTAACAAAATCTCTTTGGAGTATAGACATAGTAGTGTATTGCTGGATCAAAAGGTATGCATCGTTTTATAACCCTTTGATCATAGTTCCAAATTGCTCTCCAGAATGGTTGGATCAGCTCAGTTCACAACTCCACCAACAATGCATTAGACACTATTGAAAAACACAATCAAACTTGACCCAGAGGTCAAGTTCTGAAAACTCAGCTAAAGGACGGAAGATCAAGTAAATATTTTGGTGGTCGGGGTGGCTAGGTGGCTTAGTGGATAAAGCACCGGCCTTGGAGTCAGGAGTACCTGGGTTCAAATCCAGTCTCGGACACTTAATAATTACCTAGCTATGTGGCCTTGGGCAAGCCACTTAACCCCATTTGCCTTGCAAAAAACCTAAAAAAAATATTTTGGTGGTCCAGGGAAGTAAGATGCCAAGCCTGGGATAATCTGCCAAAGTGGGAAGGAGTATGCGACAATATTAGATCTAGAAAGACAGGAATCAGGTTCAGAGTCTGGACAATAAGATATCAGGATTCTGGTCAAGGAGCATGGGGAAATTTAAGAGCCCAGATATAAAGGTAAATGGAGAAGAGATTCAGAGATTTAGACCCACGAATCTAGGTAACAGGACGTTCAACCACAAGTGAGAAGAACATGTTTACAATGTGTTTCTCTGTTTCTTAGGAAACCCTCCAGAAACTTAAGTCCTGGGACAAAGCCAGGGAACACATGATTAAGAATAAGGAAGAAGCTGAGAAACTGCTCGTAGCATCCCAGGGAGGGGATGTTTTTAAGTACACTTTACACAAAAAGAAAATTATGGAACAAGACCTCCGGAGACGGTAAGGATGTGGACCCAGAAATCAAGGCTTCCTACCACAAAGAGAACATGAGTGATGTAACATGATGGAGCCAGTCAAGCAAGATGTGGTGATGATCCAACACTTTTAGTTCAGATTTTGTTTTTGATACAGTGAATCAGGACTTCATGTGGCTTTTTAATGTTGGAGGATGACTTGCCATTGCTGGATGGGGCTATCCTTCTACCCTACTCAATCCTCCACCTCACTCAGTGGTGCATAGACCTGTCCATCATCTCCCCTATGTGCTACTTCTAGGAACTGAGTAGAACTCGATCCTTCTCCTGTCTCTCAGTTAAGGTTTACTTTATTATTATCACTATTTTTATTATTATTATTGAGTTTTGCAAGGCAATGGGGTTAAATGACATGCCCAAGGTCTAGGTAATTATTAAGTGTCTCAGGTCAGATTTGAATTCAGGTCCTCCTGATTCCAGGGCAGGTGTTCTATCCACTGTGCCACCTATCTGCCCCAGAATTACTTTATCAGAAGTAGGAATTTGGCATCTCTTCTTCCATAATGAGGAATCTCAGATTTGCATCTTACTCAAATCTGGCCACTGGACCCAGATAGCACTGGAGAAGAAAATGAGGCTGATGACTCTTATTTAAATCTAATCCATGTGTCCCTAAATTGCAATTCTCTTGCAAAGTCTGGTTTGGAAACCACACTCTTTGATTCCCAACATCAGGCTTTTGCCATTGAGTTATCCTTCAGGCTAAGGGTCTTATCTTAAAGAAGTCTAAGCATGAACCTCATTTTCCCAAACCTCACATATACTCAACTTTGTCAATTCTGTCTTCTCATCTTACCCATGTGCCTCATTTTCTCCATTCACACAGCCATCCTCCTGATTATTATAACAACTTCATCATTCATCTCCCTGCTTCAAGTCCCTCCCCATCCCAGTCCATCCTAGATACTATGGCCAAAGTAATTTTTCCTTAAACCCAGATCTGATCATGAGACACCTTTACTCCAGTGAATTCCTATGAGCTTTGGGATATAAGATATAAATACTTCTGCTGAGCTTTCAAAGCCCCTCTTGCCCCAGATAATATGTCTAACTTTCCTGGACATAATGCTCTATCCTGTATGCTATCATCTAGTCAACTTGACTTTCTCTCTTTTCCTTCCAAACAATACTCCCATCTCCCATGTCCTGCCTTTTCATTCCTCACCCCAGTCTCCTGGAAACCCTCTTTTCCTTTCAGATGCACCTTCTGCTTCAGATATTTCTTGATTTCCTCCTATGGTCTAGTGCCTTCTCAACTATCTTTCATTTAAAATTATTTGTAATGATTAACTTTACATTTTTCACCATATGTGTGTGTGTGTGTGTGTATTCCTACTAGAATTATTATGAATAGGGATGATTTCAGTCTTTGTACTGCTGTCACCAGTACCTTCTGCAGTGTTATATTGTAGGTGCTTAATAAATCTTGTTTATTGATTGTGTATCTTTGGATTAAGTAAACTTTTGCTTTGGTATCAATGTTTTTCACATAGACTCTTTGAAGAAGAGCAAAAGACTCGAAAATGTGAAATCGTGACTCGTCTTTTGAAGGAAGATGCTTATGAGGAAAAAATGAAACAAAGAGAGTTGAACCTGGAAAGTGGGAAGAGATGGATGATTCAAGCCAAGAGGCTCCCAAGCCTGAAGGAAAGGACTTGGAAACATTTTATGGACATTGTTGAAGGACGAAGCCCAGTTCTTGCCAAAGAGCCAGTAAGCTAAGGGTCATTTTTCACTGGAATTAAATTATCCCTAAAACTGAGGAAAGTCACTTCTCACTAAGCTTTAGGTCTCACCTCTGTATCAAGAAATCAAACACTGGAATTTATTAAATGTCCATGCTATACCAAGCATGGGTTAGATGGCAGGGATACAAAATCAGAAAAGTTGTTCAATAAACTTGAGTGATTCCCTGTTGCCTCCAGGATCAAATACTAAATTCTCTGTCTGTCATTCAATTCGCTTTACAACCAAACCTTCTCCTACCTTTTAGATACTTTTCTGTAGTGGGGAGAATTACTCAGCAAGGGGACTTACAAGCATCAATGTGGGTTCATTTATCAGTGAAGAAACTACAGATTTCTCTGACTCAGGAGGGTAAATCATGACTTAAATTTTAATTCACAAGTTACTACAAAAAGTTACAAGTTAATTCACAGAGTTGTTTAGTAAGGTAAAGAAAATGAATTTTTTTAGAAGTAGTGAAATTAAGTAAAGAAGAAACAATTATAAGCTGGGCTGGTGAGAACATCAAAGATAGTTAAGACTGGGGGAAAGGGAAAGGAGGAGAGAAATACAGCTGCAGGTAAACACCTGGACTGATTAGCTAAGATCAGCTAAGATCAGCAGTTTGGAGAAGGTGATCAGAACTCTTAAAGGGAATATAGCCCAACTCCTGTGCAGGGAGGAGTTAGTTAGGGTCATAAGGTTATATTCCCGCCCCTGTCTGATTATAGATTAATCTTAAATTCTTGAGGTTAAGAATTTATAGTACCTTACCTGAAGGCATCAGCTTGACTGGGAGTCAAGTTCTTTATTAACATAAGGTTAAGGGATTTATGATGTATAACTAGGAGGGTTTGGTGAGATAAGGTGGAGACACTCATTTAGTTAGGATTAAATACCAGACTAATAGAGTCAATACAGAAATAAGAAAGCTTTAAAAGTTTCAAAAGATTAACTATTTTAACAGAATGTCTATTTGCTAGATACATTTTTGCTTATAGAAGTTTGCTTGCAAGGAAAGAATTGTACAGAAAAAGAAAAGGAGTATAACATCTGTCTCTTAATACAGAAAAAGGGGCAAGATTACAATATTTCTTTCTGCCCAGACCTCTCCTGCTTCGTGTTCTTTGATCCAGTGCATTGATCTAGTCTATGAATAAGATCCTTCATCTCTCTGCCTCTGACATTTCCTCCACTCTAATAATCGACTTCCCTGGCTTCCTTAAAGTCCCAGCTAAAATCCCATTTTCTCCAGGAAGCCTTCCCTACCCCCTCAGCAGCAAATAAAGGCAAAATCAACAATATTTCAATTTCTAATCCTCCTCCCTCATCCTTTGTGTCTTTCTTGCTCTTCAGGAGCTTCCCCAGGATAATTCTTAGGAAGAATGAAGTAGAAAGTAATAGAGAGTTAAAAGGTGGTAAGGGAGAGGAAGTCATGCAATTAGCACAAAAGGGAAGCCATAAACCAACTAGGAAGTACAGTAGTTAGAAAGCTAACTCAGGTCAGTAAGATCAGGTTCAAATCTAACCTCAGACACTGACTAACTGTATGATCCTGGGAAAGTCATTTAACCTGCCTGCCTCAATTTTTTCAAGCACCTACTTCCCAAGATTGTGTGAAAATCAAATGAGATAATATTTATAAAATGCAATAGTAAATTCTCTTTAAAGGCTTATTCTCTTCCATTCTTCTCTGAGTAATTAATCTGAATACATTAGACATTTTAACTTTCTGCTTGCTGTATTAATGTTATGTCTCATTTAAAAAATACTCAAAAACCTGGTTTTTACTGGTATTTGAATGGAGGGAATGCTGGTTGGCAGTATTTGAAAAACAGCCAGTAAAAAAAAATCAACAAAATATTTGTGTGCACTTTTTTAAGTAAATTTTTTTATCATGTTTACTGTCAAATGATAATGAAGTAGCTTCGAATCCCCATCCCAGGTGTTGTGCTGAGTGTTTTCTATCTCTGATTAACAGGACAGTCAAAAAGATTCTTACACATTTGATCATGAACATTCTTTGAGCATTTTCTCCACCGAGTTCGGTGAATTGACTAATGAAAATCAGGAAGAAGAAATATTAACAGAGCCAGAAATTATGGGGCTCTGGAGTGAAAAGTATCAGCCCTACAAGGTAAAAACTTTCATTTGTTTATTTAAATAGCACAGCTCTACAAATTAGCATCCTGGTTTTTAATTAATTCTGTCTCTTAGGTTTCCAAATAAATAGTTTTACAATTCATATAACATTAGTAAGACTTCTATCTTGGTGTTTATCATCAGCATCTAAATCTGAGAAAGATCAACACTGAAAAAAATGAGAGGAAATTTTTTTTTTCAGTACAACTTACTACTTTTCAATATAAAGGGAAGTTTTCAGCTAAAGAAAATGTAGTGTTTAGTCTAGAGATGAGTTTACTTAGGGTTGGAATAGAGGGGCACATTATGGTTAGCTGTCTTCAAGCATTTGAAGAATCATTATGTGGAAGAATCAGACTTGTTTTCATTGGACCCTTAGGGTAGAAGGACCAAAAGATAGACATTGCAACAAAAGAAAATATATTTGACATGAAAACTCCCTAATAATTATAGCCATTCTTATATGGAAATGTGTTTTGCAAGATTTCACACATATATTTAATATCCCATTGTTTGTCTTCTCAATGGGTGGGGGAGGAGCAGGAAGGAGAGAATTTTGTATTCAAATTTTTTAAAAAATAAATATTAAGAAATTTAAACACAATTGTAAACATTGGAAAGTAGAATGAACTGCCTTGGGAGCACATTCCCCTTCCCATAGAGGAAAGTTTTAGATGACAAGCTGATAGGCACCTGGTGAGGGGACTGTAATTCAAATATGGGTTTGACAAGACAATTCTAAAAAAAAAAGAGATATGGTGAGCCCATATCCTTTGTCTGCTCTATTCATCGGAAACTGGCACATCTTGGCTTTGTACTTTAACATATTAAGTTTTTGACCTTTTATTCCTTTATAAAAAGCCTCTTTCCTGTTTCTGAAGAGACATCCTGTATAGTTTTATTATTAATACTTTAAAATTTTTGATTAAATTACGAGGTGGAAAAAGATGAGTTGGAACACAAGCCTGTGGGTGGAACGAAGATGGAACAAGCCATCTTAGCAAACACACTGGAGAAACTCCGGAGTGGGATCATCCACAAACAAGTGGTATCTGGGCGTGAATTTAAGGGCTGCCCCTTTTATAGCAAGCCTGCTCTTCTTCACTTTAAGGTGGGATTTCATAAGGGATTTAGGAAATAAAAGCATTTTAAAAATCACTTTCTTGGATCATCTGACATCTTCTATCTTTTAGTCTGGATCTTTAAAAAAAGATTGTGTTTTCTGATAGCTATGAGAGGAAGAAATGAATAAAACCATTTAGATACCATTTTTATAAAATCTTACAATGTGTGTGTGATTTTTTTAAAAGAATAAATCCTTTCAAGAGGATTGTCCAGAAAGGTCAATTAAAGAAATGGTGCCCCAGAAAAAAGTCTTATATCTCTCATAAAAGCCAAAATTGAACTTTCACAGTCTCTAACAAAATGTGAAGGAGAGAGGGAGATGCTCAGTGATTTGGCTTATCTATCAGGAGAACATCATAAAATGACCCCCAGGCATTACATTTACATTATAAAAGGTAAGACAGAACAAACTTTACCCCCTTAAGGGGCAGGGACTACTATTAGTTGTCCTTTTTTTGAATTCTCAGTGCTTAACAGAATGGAGGGAGGTTGGCACCTACAGAAGGAGCTTAATTAATCCTTGTTGATGAATTGATTTGAATGTCATTGGGCAAAGATATAGCTGCCTGCTGTGATGGATTATTATTTGATCTGAGCACCTGATAGTACAGTTGCTATCAAAATTCTAGATAAGCAGTCCACACACAAGCAAGTTCATAAGCAATTTTTTTATAACAAGTATTTTCATTTGAACCAGAAGTTAATTACTTAATTTCTTTCTTTCTCTTTTCTTTCTTCCTTCTTTTCTTTTTCTTGTTTCTTTTCTTTCTTTTTCTTTTCTTTTCTTTTTTGCTCCCAAGGAATGATTCCTTGGAAACAAATTCCCTTGGAAACAATTTAACTCATGTATTAACTTTAGGTACCATCATCTCCAATCCCCTCCTACTGCCAGGTCACAAATGAACCCCTTTTTTCCAAACTCTCAATCCTTTATATTTGCCTTTTTTCACTCATTTATCAGATAACCAGGCTAGATATGCACAAAAATAAATCTTTAGACACAAGTGAGAGTGAACACCTTAAAGAAAGGGGACCATCTTATTTCAGCTTTGGATACAGTCATTGCTTATTCAATATTTGTTAAATTGAAATTGATTGGGGTGGAACTGGAAAGAGAACAGAATTCAGAGGAAATAATAAAATACAATCGAATTTTTTAAAAAGGAAATTGATTTGATGATCATTTATAGCATAAATTGTTGAGAAACATGTTATAACTGTAATTGAACAGATCTCTCAAGTTTATTACAATATGAATCTCTAACAAACATAGTTAATGAAAGAAAAGTGTCTCTTTGTATGTATCTGAGCTTCTTAACTATAGATTGTAGGACAGCTAGGTGATGCAATAGATAGAGCACCAGCCCTGGAGTCAGGAGGACCTGAGTTCAACTTTGGCCTCAGATACTTAATAATCACTTAGCTGTGTGACCTTGGACAAATCATTTGGCCTGATTTCCTTGCAAAAACAAAAACGTAGAATGCTTAATTTCTTCCATGACAAATCTATAAAACTGATTTTTTGAACTCTCTTTTGAAAAGTGTCTTATTCTTTGATATTCCTAGAACTTTGATGTTGGTAAAATATACAAAAAAAAGATGACATTAATCAATGCATCTTTCACTATAAACTACTGCAAACTGGTGGAAGTTGACGATCATCTCAAGGATTTTATTACTGTTGAGTAAGTACACAGAACTAAGGACTTTTGCATTCTCTCAATTTTCTAATTCTAATTAAGTCAACTTAACATGCACTGACTCCCATCAGCAGGCATTCAATGAATTTTTGAAGTGTGTCCAAAGGCAATCACAATGTCCCAAATAGATTTTCTTTTTGAAACTAAAGCATAAGAATTGGCTGGGGTCCTTGGCCACTCCTGGATTCTTGAAGGCATCTGGATTTCTCTTATTACCAGCAAAGTTGGTATCCCTGGGGGAGGATACTGGCAGGGAACCTGGGAAGGTTCTATCTCCTGGGAATGTTGTTGCCCCGGTCTGCTGACCTTAGTCCTTAATGATGCCTTGGAGGTTCCTTGGACAATATCTCTCTACATCATCATATTAGATTACGTTATACTGAGCAACCCACCTTGTCCAATGTCACTTTTGCCTTGTCCCTAGTAATCATAGGAGATTTAGATCTGGAAGGTCATTGAATACAACCCCTCAGAAAGCTGGGACTCAGAGAGATCAAGTGATTTACCAGAGTGAATATTTGAGGCAGAATTTGAATTCAGATCTGCTTGCTTTGATGCCCAATGCCTTATCCTCTGTACCATCTAGCTAGCAGGCATTAATTCTAGTCTCCTTCAATAGTAGCCATGAGTCTCTGTATGTTATCACTCCTCCCCACCTCCCAAAATAATGTGAGGATCAAACGAGTTAGCATACAGACAGCACCATACAAACTCTAAAGCTATTTATGAATATTAGCTATGATGATGATAATGATGATAATGGTGGTACTGCTGATAGTGTCGATGGTGATGATGGGTAGCAATGATGATGATGGTGATGATGATGATGATGGTAATGGTGGTGACAATGACAATGATGATTTTGCTGAAGGTTATGGTGGTGGAGGTAGTGATGGTGGCAGTGGCAGTTGTGGTGGCAAGGATGGTAGTGGTGGCAGCTGTAATGGCAATTATATATAGTAGTAGAATATAACTACTTATAGTAGTTATAATGATTATGGTAGTGATAGTGGTGGTTATTATGGTGGGTGATGGGTGGTAGTAACTGATGGTATTGTCTAACTGATCTGCCACAATGACTGAAATACTAACATCGGTTTCTTCTCTGTTTAAGAAACTGAGAAACTGGGGGTCACTTAGGTGGTATAGAGCACTGGTCCTGGAGTCAGGAGGACCTGGGTTCAAATGTGACCTCAGACACTTAATAATGGCCTTAGCTGTGTGACTTTGGGCAAGTACTTAACCCCATTGCCTTAAATAAATAAAAAAAATTTTTAAAAATATAAAAGAAACTTGAGAATCCCCATTAAAAAATTTAATCTGGGAGGAAGCCACTACCACCTCCTAATACTTTATCTCTTAGCACACATTCAGGTGAAAAATATTAACTCGCCACACCTAGTTCATTCTTTAGGATCCCTTTTACCTCCTACTGTGTGTTATTGCAACTTTATGGCACTGTTCTATGTGCCCTCCCCCTGTCGTGACTGTGCTTTCCATGGTGGCTCCCCTACATCTGCATCCCTTTTACTAATTATTTAACTTAATGTTCAGCAAGTGTTTTTCCATTTGGGGGGAGGAAGGGAGGGGGGCTGACATAGCAAGGGAGGTGCCTGGGCACCATGAAGATCTTGGGTATTAGAAATGGGAAAGGACCATGAGAGAAGGGTAAAAAGACTGGTGTCATCCTTCTGCCTAAAATTATCCCTGATTAAGACAACAAATTATTGATAAATACAAAACAAGGGTCATTGGGTGACAAGATAACAATAGACAAGCTTCAAATTTAGAGATTCTATAGGTCCATCCCAAAAAGTCAAAGGCACTTATTGCCAGCCTTTCAACAGGCTAGTCAGAAGACCCCAGGTTGGTGTCAGTGAGTCCGCATTCTAGGCTGTCCACTCAAATCATTATGTCCTATCTTCCATTCACTGGTTTCATCCTTTAAAGATTCCGTCTCACAGCCCGATGCCATCTGCCACCTTGCTAAGCTGAGATGCACTCCAAAACTTTGGCGGCTCCATCCTCTAAGAAGCTATGGTGCTGATCCCCTGCCAGTCCCTACCACAGTCTGTTGGAACCCAAGCAATTCCATATGGAGCCAGCTACTACCCATTGTCTAAAGCTCCCTCTCTGGCAGCTCCTGGCCTCCTCAATTTCCCCTTACATTCCAAGTCCTATTTTGAGCCCTGTCCTTTGTACTTGAGAACACTGCTGTTATTCTCCAAGCATACAAATGAGGTTGGAAATGCAAGAACAAGGTCAGTGGGCTCTGTCCTTCAGGTCTCTGAGGAAGGGAGTGTGATGGAATCATTCCTCTGGACCATCAGATTCCGATCCCCCCAATCAGGTTACCAAACTCACCAATTAGAAGTCTCTTGAGAATCCAGTCAAAGCTTATTGGGCCTGAGAGAGTATTGGGGGCAGAGCTATCCAATGTCTGGGTGGGAGAGAGTCAGCTACAACCCCTTCAAGGCTCTACAAATGCCATCCATAGTTTTAAGAAGTCTGCAAACTCCCCAGACACCCATATTTTTCATCTAGTTGGAGTGGAAGCTAGTTATGAGAGAATACATTGCTAAAAGTTACCTTGTTCCTTGGCTCTAGAAATGAAATCTATCTGGCCTCAACCTTCCATTGTGAATTGGCAAATTTAAAAGATTGCTTAAAATTCAAAATAGGAAAGAATGAGATGTGGTGGCTGTTTGGAGAATGTGGGTGACTGGCTTTTTGTCTAGGTCACAGAATCATAGCTTTAGAGCTTGAAAAGGTTGCCCCATCAGATCCCTTAATTTTTTCAGATGAGGAAACTGAGATTCCAAGAGGTCATATACTTTTCTCCAACTCTCACAGGTAGAAAACAGGTTTTGGACCTAGGTCTCTGACAATAATAGCATATCCTTTAATTAATTAGACTATTGTCTAATTATTCCTCAATGGCCAGGGCCAACTAGGCGGTGCAGTAGATAAAGCACTGGGCCTGAACTCAGGAAGCTCTGGATTCAAATCCGATCCCAGATACTAAATGTGTGACCCTAGGCAAGTCTCTCAACCTCTGTATGCCTCAGTTTTCCCTTCTGTAAACTGGGTATAAACTGGGATGCTCCAAATGAGATAATAATTATGATAATTGTAAAGAATCGAAAATACAAAAGTTAACTATTATGAGTGTTGTGTAAATGTCAGTGATTTGTATTATTATCATTACTGTGGAGATGGCCATAGAAGACACCCTATGCTGCCTGGTGGATCAGATGATAGAATACTTTGGTCATGCCACTGTGCCTATTATCTGTTCTCTTGGAAAAGACTTTGGCTAGTTGGACCTGAGTCCTCATAGAAAATGACTTGAGCTTAAATTGTTATGCAGTAGCAAGCAGACTGGCAAGATCTTCGGGAATGGGGTTGGTTTTGTTCCAAATAAAAATTCCCTGCTGGCACTGTGACTAAAGAACAATTGTTAACAGAAGTCCATGGTAATGGAAAGGGACACTCAAGAGGCCAAAATTCTGAATGTGCCTCCATAATAACAGTAAACTAGGGTCCTTAGAGGATGATTAATTGTGTTCTTTATTCCTTTTCCTAATTCTAAGATCAATTTGCTATTAAGTATGGCACCTTGTCCTTTCCTGGTGCCAGCTTGGAGATGGAAGGCAAAGAATCAGAAACTTCTATCCATAATTCCTGCCTCACAAAACCCCATAACCACCAGTGGAAGCCAAGGAAGTATCCAAATTCTCCCCAAAACTCATCTTTTATTGGATTGTTTCTATTTCCCTAGAGAAAGAGTAGAAAATAAGAAGTCTTGGGTACATATGGGTTCTGGGCAAAGAGCTTCTTTCACAGTTGACCTCTGTTATTGTTAAAAAACAAAAATCCTTTGGGAATTTTTCCATCCTAGACTTTCTCTGAACAAAAGACTTGTCTCTTCCTAGCTATACTCCTTCGTTCTATCAGATACCTCC
Organism: Macrotis lagotis; assembly: GCF_037893015.1. Classification (NCBI taxonomy): domain Eukaryota; kingdom Metazoa; phylum Chordata; class Mammalia; order Peramelemorphia; family Peramelidae; genus Macrotis; species Macrotis lagotis. The sequence goes on from NC_133658.1 coordinate 897,129,393, forward strand.
TCTTTTATGCCCCAGTTCTGCCCTGAAACACCCCCTCTTTTTCTATATCTGGGCAACTTCTGTCCCTGGAACATTGCAGACTAGAAATAGCTCCTGTTTCCTAGGTGGGAAACCAATCCAATCTACCTGACTAGGACTCGCTCCCTGTTAGACTCCTGAGTTAATCTGAGCTGCCATAGCTCCCAAGCTGAGCAGATGTTACATAAAGCATGAGACCAAGATTCCCCACCACCACCACTACCATGAGCTCCTTCTCCTACCACAAGTCCCACACCACAGGGCTGGATGCTCCCTGGAAGCATCCCTGCCCTTGTCCTGTCCTGTTTAGGTCCTGATTCCAGGCTGAGGGGGATGGTGGGCTGTCCTTGTTCAGAGGTATCAGACCTGGTGCTTTAGGCTGCCCTCTTGCCCTACCTCCTTAAGACTTTCCCAATCTATGCATGTGTCCTTTCTTTTGGAACCTTTCCTTCACCCTGCCAAGTGGCCAGGTAGAGTTAGAAATCTGTCCTTAGAAGTAACCCTGGGCAAGTCACAACCTCTATTTTGCCTCAGTTTCTCATCGGTAAAATGGGAATAATAATAAGAAATGAAATGAAATAATGCTTATAAGGAACTTAAAACAGAGGTCCTTGTACAAAGTAGATGCTATAAATGTTAGTGATAATTATTTTTTTTTAGTTTGTTTTTTTTTTTTGCACAGAAAACAGGGCCACACAGCTAGGTAATTATTAAGTGTCTGAGACTGGATTTGAACCCAGGTACTCCTGACTCCAGGGCTGGTGTTCTATCCACTACGCCACCTAGCCACCCCTATTATTATTATTATTATTATTATTATTATTAAGAAAGCCCTATTGCATTCAGCAATGGAGCAACAAGGTGGAGCATAGCACCTGGAGTCAGGAAGACCCCTCTTCCTAAGTTCAGTTCTGGTCTCAGACTCTTAGTCTGGTCAAGTCATTTAACCTTGTTTGCCTCATTGTCCTCATCTGTAAAATGAGCTGGAGAAGGAAATGGCAAATCACTAGTTGTGTGACCTTGGGCAAGTCACTCAATCCCATTTGCCTTTTTTTTCCTCATCTGTGAAATGATTTAGAGAAGGAAATGGCAAATTATTAGCTGTGTGACCCTGGTCAAGTCACTTAATCCCAATTGCCTCAGTTTCCTCTTCTGTCAAATGAGCTGGAGAAGGAAATGGCAAACACATTAGCTAGGTGACCCTGGGCAAGTTATGCAACTCTTTTTGCCTCAGTTTCTTCATCTGTAAAATGAGCTGGAGAAGGAAATAGTAAAACCACTCCAGGATCTTTGCTACAAAGCCCCCCAAAGGGATAATGAAGAGTTGGACACAGCTGAAAAATGACTGAACAACAAATTGAGTTCAGTGCTGATTAATTCATATACTTCCTCCCAAGCCCCCTTTTGATTCCAACTATGAACTTTGGCAACAGGGATACTTCTGGTTCAGTGCTCTCAAAGGGAAAGTGTATTTCCTTATCAGTCTAATAAAGTTCTCTGTTCTTGTGCTGGCAGCTTCGATCCTCCAGGTCCAATGTCAGCTGGAATTTCATGTGAGGTACTCATCACCTTTAAGCCAATGGTAAGTATGTTCTAAGAATCATGTGGAAGCTACAGGGCTGGGCTAAGCCTATCACTCCTCAAATTACTACTATTTCCTATCTCGATTTCTACATGTTGACTCCTTGTCATTGTTAGTGATGGGTGAAGAGAAAGGGAAACCCAGGCAAGAAAGCAAAATCCACGAGCCTTCCCCACACTTGGCTTAGGGAGAGAGAAGATATTTAAGATAGCTCTGCTTGGCCTTCTGGATCAGTGTCCCATCACTAGACTGACCCACCCTTTTCCAAGGGTTACTGACATGGGAGAACATGGGAATGAACAGTCTCTGAAACTTTCGAGAATCTTGCAAAGGCTCCATTGTGATGGTCTAAATTTGCTAATCCATTGTCCCTTATGATGCAGTGACTTATTTTGTGAGAAGTCCTTTTGGGGAAAGCAGCCACAGGTCTAGATGATGGATCTGTGTGAACCTCCCCTAAAAGGTGCTTGGATACTCCATACCAATCCCAGGGTCATAGATCCAGAGTTGGGAGGGATCTCAGAGATTAGTGAACCCAACTCCCTCCTTTTAAAGATGAGGAAACTGAAGCCCAAGGTCAGGAAGGAAAGAGGAAAGAAGGAAGGAGAGAAAGAAGAGGGAAAGAGGGAGAGAGAAGAGAGAGAGAAGGAAAGAAGGAAAAGAGAACAAAGGAAGGAAAAAAGGAAGAAAGGGAGAGGAGGGGAGAATGAAGGGGGAGATGAGGGAAAGAACAGAGGAAGGAAAGAAAGAATGAAGGAAAGAGGAAGAAATGAGGGGAAAGAAGGAAAAGGGAAAGAAGAAAAGAAGGAGGGAAGGGAAAAAGTTCATTATGGTTATATTTGTTTTGTTTTGTTTTTTAAAGATAAATAAAGACCTTGAAGGCAACATCACATTTTTGGCTCAGACGGGTTCATTTTCTACCCCTCTGAAATGTACAACAAAGAAATGTTTTGTAAGTATACAGTCTGCTTTTTTTTCAAAGTGATCTTGGTTGAGCAATGTTCTCAAAGTTAAAAGAAACAAATGCTGACCCCAAAATGAAGAGTCTCCAAGAACCGTGTCCAAATTCACCAACTGTTCGGCCATTGAACCTCCCCGTCTCCTAAATCCAAAACCTTTCCCCATAATCTAATTCTGCCCCTGATTCAGATTTGTTGGAGGCTTTTCCTTGATGGTTATTTGTGGATTAGATAGAAACATAAATGCCAAATGAGTGATATTTATTGACCCCCAATCAAACTAAGAGACAACATGGAGTAGCAGAAGGAAACTGGGCCTCAGAGTCAGGAAAACCTAATTCAAGTCCTGCTTCTGATATATCTCACCTATTTTCTCTAAACCCAAAGGACTTCCAGGCAGTTCCCTAAACATTTAAGTTGAAGGCTGGGTGCCCTTGCCTTCCTAAATACAGTTCTTCCTAAACATAGCTCACTATACCCCTAAAACTGCAGGGTCAGCCCCAGATTTTTTTTTTTAAAAACTGATCAAATCATTAAAAGCTGGTAAAGTTAAGTTTCTTCCCATACCTGGGATTCTGAATTACAAGGAGCTCTGTGTTGATAAAAAAAAAAAGTGAAGAAATGAAGTTATTTTCTGAATTACTCTCCTCCCCTACACCCCAACTTGGGGAGAAGAAGATATTGTAAGGAAAGGCTGAGTTCTCTGCATTGTGCCAACAGCCCTGGACACTGGGGCATCTGCCTACACAGTCCCTTTAAATACCATTTTGGAAGTATCGCCCCAGTGATCAATGAGGCCAGCACTGAGGTGGCTGTAGCAGTCTGCAGAGGCCCAAAAGGATCAGATAATCCTTTTTTACTAAGTGTGTTGGTAATCTTTGGTGTGCCCTTCAACCCAGGGTAATTTCTCACAACCATTCCTATTTTAAAATGGAAATAAACACACACACACACACACACACACACACACACACACACACATCTGTATACATTTAGGTTATATGAAGAATGAAAGTCATATCCCTAGGAATTCATGAATGGTCTAAGGCTAAATTTACTGCTGCAGCAAATTTCTAGTAAAATGAATCCACTTTAGCCTTTAAGGGCCACATACATAATTGACCAGAAAGAAGAATGAATATTCACATCTTCATTCTCTCAAGTTCAAAATTTTCCAGCCTATTGGAGCTGCTAACACATTCTTCATTTCACAGAATAATTTATAATATGCATTTGTCAAATACAGTGAATGGAATATTTATTATATCCATTGGGTTGAACTGAATTTCTTGGCTAAAGTCACAGCAAATGACCAAGGACCAATATTTGCTTTGAGGTTACCAAATTTGGTGGTTATAGGAATTAAATAGATTAAATGACTATTATAGCTGGTCCGTGGTGGATTGTGCCTTCTCTTATGTCCTCAAGTATATGAGTAAAAGGACAGGTTATTTATATAATTTCCTTCTTCCTAAATGGACCAATCCATTTGGAAGATATTATAAGCCCATCAAGGGGAGAGCTAAAATAAAACTGTCCTTTGTCTTTCAGTCTTCATGACTGATTGGGAAAATTGATGCTCTGCTAGAGAAGCATGCCTCATCTAGAAATCCATCCTAGCCCTCTCTCTACGTTCTCTTCTTCCAAATCTTTGCTCCAAATCGGACCTGGAAAGTCATCAGATGTGAGAGTTTGGGGTATATAAGATGAAGAAAGAGAATAAGTCTTGTCCATAATGCAAATTCTGTCCTGCCTGAGGTTTCAACTGGAGGAGATGTGGAAGGGGCAAAGATATCCTCATCTCTCAGGCACCTGGCTCCTCCATCCCACTGTTGGTAACTACAAATAACTGGAGTAGAAACAGGAACTCCAATCATGGTCAAGCATTGTTTGCTCCTCAACTCAATCTTTTCTATCAGAGAGATTATTTGTCTGAGATGACACCCTTCTGGAAGGTTTTCTTGGAATCTTCCATTTCAGAGGTTGGGTGGGACCTTCCTGACCTTGTCCCAAGATTGAGCCTTACAACCAGCCCTCCCCCAGTGGAGAAGATTATTGACCTGGGTTTGAACACAGGATATAGCAATGTGTCAAAAGAAAAGGGACAAAACCAACAGAACAAAACTACCTTAAACTAGGATTCTTAACCTTCCCCTTCCCAGAATAGTGTTTTTAAATACATATATTTTTTAAAACAAAACTAGAATTTCAAAAGAAATAAATTATATTGAAATTAATAGAATTTTCCCCCTACATCCAAGTTCATGGATCCTTTGAGATCTGTGGGCCTCAAGTTAAGAATCCCTAATCTAAATGAACCCTAAATATAGTCACCAAACATTTATTAATCCCTTCCTATGTTTTAAACACAGTGCCAAGATATGGGAATTTGAAGAAAGGTTAAAAGGGGCAGCTAGGTAGCACAGTAGATAGAGCAACGGCCCTAGAGTCAGGATGACCTGAGTTCAAATTTGGTCTCAAGACACTTAATACTTACTTAGCTGTGTGACCTTGGGCAAGTCACCTAACCCCATTACCTTGCAAAAGCAAAAAACAAAGGAAGGTAAAAACTCAAGAGTTCTCATTATAAAAGCAAAGCAATGTACAAATAATTACATATATATATAAATATATAAAATTATATATATATATATATAAAATGATAGATGTATATTATATATAGGTGTGTTTGTATAATGGAAGATCATTTGAGAGGGAAAGGACAAAGGCAGGGGAGTGGGAGTGTTGGAAGGGAGGGGAAATTGAGAAAGATCTCTTAAAGAAGGTAAGTTTCAGCTGTTCAAAGGGTCATGTTCAGGACAGAAAGGAATGGCTCTAGCTGGGGCTGAGGATGCAAGAGAGATTCGTGGATTTAAATATATCTATATGAAATTCATACTAAGAAACTTGAAGAATTGAACGCTGTTTGCCAGAAAACCGGAAAGTGCAAAAAAAAAAAAGGAAGGAATATTATGGAGAAGGATGACCATCCCTATTTAGTATGCATGAAAAGGCCTCTTAATAGGTCTTGCAGGTAATGAGGTGAATACTGGGAAGAAAGGAAAATTTAACTGACTTTGCACTACAATTCCTGTAAATGAAATCTCTTCAATGAAGAGGAAGGAATTTGCCAAATAAAATTATACCTGTCATTTTCCAATAGTATTGAATTAAGACCAATGGCTACATTACTACCTGTGGCCAAACTGTGGTCCAAGAATTTGCCTTTAGACTCCAAAGATGGTAATTGTGATCCTTGAACATTTTCTTGAACCTGTTATGTAAGTTTTTCTGCTTGAAATGATATATTTTTATTTAATTGATGTTACTGATTATCTAGGTTTATCTATGGTTTATCTCCTTGCAGCTATCCCTGGATAAAGAACTCATTGACTTTGGCTCATATGTGGTAGGAGAAGTTGCTTCACGAACCATCACTTTGGAAAACCATGGAGCCCTGAGGACAAAATTCCAAGTTCATACAAACATTGAGAAATGTAATATAGACAACAAATCCCCTAACAAAACAGATGTGAGTATGTCTGATATTCTACCTTTGATGGACTCAGAAAGTCATCTAAATGGGTTGAATCCATTAAGGGCAGGTAGAAATTGTACTATTTGTCCTTTCACTCCTAAACCTGAGGACATATGTAAAGGAACAATCCATCATGGACCAGTTATAATAGTTATTTTTAACACATTCATCATTGTAACCACTAAATTGGAACTCTCAAAGAGAAGTTTTGGTCTTGAATAATCTGTTGTGTCTCTGACCAAGAGATTTACCTAAATTCCATGGGCATACCAATGTTCCATTTCCTGTTCATAACAAATACCTTGAAAATAGCAGTGTAGACCTTAACCAATGGTTGGATGATTTTTCCTCCCCTGCCATCCTCAGGTCCTTTTCACCAGACAAGTTTCCATTCTTCTGGAATCAAGGAGATGCCCTACTCTTTTGGAAAAAGCACCCAATAACTTTCCTCTCCATTCTTTTTTTGTTTTTAGGTTTTTGCAAGGCAAATGGGGTTAAGTGGCTTGCCCAAGGCCACACAGCTAGGTAATTATTAAGTGTCTGAGACTGGATTTGAACCCAGGTACTCCTGACTCCAGGGCCTGTGCTTTATCCACTGCGCCACCTAGCCACCCCTCCTCTCCATTCTTTAATGAGGCTCACCATTTCATTTCTTGATGACTTCACTTTGAAGTAAGCCACTTCAAATTTATGCTAAATGATCTCGAGGCCCACTGCTGCAAAGCAATTCTCTTATACATCCCTAGTCATTTTTTTTTTTTAGTAAGGCAGTGGGCTTAACTGATTTGTCTAAGATCACATGGCTAGAAAGCATCAAATGTCTGAGGTCACATTTGAGTTCAGTCCTTCTGACTCCTGAACCGCTGCTCTATCCACTTAAGCCACCTAGCTGCCCCATGCCCTAGTCAATTATTATGCACCTCATCATTGCAAGCTTTTTTTTAACTTCTGAAATAACCATCCCCCATCCCCTAACAACTGTAACCTTGACCTCATATTTCACTGAGGGGGAGCTTTAGAGTTAGGAGGACAGGAGTTCAAATCTAGCTGTGTGACCTCAGCAAGTCACCTAACCCTGATTACTTTAAATCCAGGGTCTTCTCTAGTCATCTGGCTCTGTATCTGACCACTAGACCAAAATGACTCTGGAGGAGAATATGAGAGTGTTAGCCCAGCCCCTCCCTCAGATTCCATTCACCTCCCTGATGTCATGGTCTTCTTCAAGGCAAGGACAAACATATTTCACTGAAAAAAATGAGGTCATTTAGCCAAGCGTTTTGTCTCCTCTCCTCCTCATCTCATGTCTCTTAGGTGCCTTCCACCATTTTCTCCTTCTTCATCTTGTCTCACATAAAGAGGTGGTCCTTCTCCTTGCCAATGTTCCATCTTCCCCAAATTGCCTCATTATCCTCATTTTCTCATTTAACTCCAATCTCTCTCGTCTATTGTTTGTTACCCTTTTGTATACAAACATGCCCATGTGTTTCTCATCCTGGGGGAAAAAACCTTCACTTTATCCTTTTATCCTCAAATAACTATTGCCCTAGATCTCTGTTGTCTTTTTTTAACTAAACTACTTGAAAAAAACTGTCTACAATAGGTGCCTCTCGGCCTCAGATACTTTATTCTTAACTAGCTGCGTGACCCTGGGCAAATTACTTAAACTCACTGCCCCATAAAACCAAAGAAAAAAGAATATTAAACAAAAACAAGGGGCAGCTAGAAGTCAAAGTGGACAGAGTCCTGGACAGAGTAGATAAAGTGGAAGAGAATGGCCCTAGAGTCTAGAGGACCTGAGTTCAAATCCAACATCAGACACTTGCTACTTAATAACTGTGTGACCTTGGGCTACTTACTTAATTAACCCCATAGGCACTTTTTTTACTTTCTATTTTGGCTTCCACCCTCAAACTGATCTCCCCAAGCTTACCTAAAATCTCTTAACCTCTAAATTGAGTGACCTTTCTTCAACCCTCATCCTTGAATTCTCTGAAGTCTATGACTTATGTAGATTGCCATCTCCTCCTTGATGCTCTCTCCACTCTTGCTTCTCCTACCTAGCTACCTCTCCCTCTGCCTCTCTTTTATAGTCTCCTTTGCTACATCTTCATCCAGATCATTCCTTCTAACTGGAGGTGTCCCAACAAGGCTCTTCTCCTCTTTCTCTCTATTTTTTCACTTAGTGATCATCTGAGCTCCCATGGACTTTACATGTCTCTGGTCATGATTCTCAAATCTACTGATCCAGTTTTAACCTCTATGCTGAGCTCCAGTATCCCAACTCCAACAGCTGAATGGACATCTTGAACTGGATGTCACATAAGTAAACTTAAACGATGTCCAGGGGTGGCTAGGTGGTGTAGTAGATAAAGCACTGGCCTTGGAGTCAGGAGTACCTGGGTTCAAATCTGGTCTCAGACACTTAATAATTACCTGGCTGTGTGGCCTTAGACAAACCACTTAACTCAGTTTGCTTGCCAAAAAACCTAAAAAAAATGTCCAAAACAGAATTCCTTGTCTTTTCCTTCAAACTGTCTGCTTCTCTATTATTGTTAATGGCATCATCCTATTCTCATTCATCCAGACTCAACATAGATGTCATCTTCAACTCTTCACTTTTATTTTACCTCATCCCCAGATCCAGTCTGTTACCAAGTCTTGTTGCTTTTACATTCATACCATCTCTCATAGATGCCCTCTTTTCTACTTAGAAAATGCCCCTCCCCCTCCAGTGCTGGTCCTCCTCACTTTACAACTGAACTATTATATAACCTGTTGGGGGAGATGGGGTTTGCCTGCTTTAAGACCTCTGCAGTCCACATTCCAGTTAGCCACAAAAGTCATTTTTCTGAAGAGCAGGCCTAGCCATCTCACCCTAGCCTACCCTCTATTCAATAAATTTAGTGACTCCCTATCACCTCCAGAATCAAATTTTTAAAACTCTCCTGTTTGGTGTTCAAAGTCCTTTGCAATCTATCCTCTGGAACTTTGCATATCTTTATAGTTTATTCTATGCCTCCATCCCCACTCCCTTACACACACATGCATTCTTCAGTTCAGTGACATTTGTTGTTCATATAAGACCCTCCATCTCCCCAATGGAATCATTTTCCCAGCCTTACCTAGAATTCTCTACTTTCTCATTTCCACTTCCTGGATTACCTGGGTTTCTTTGAGTCTCAGCTAAAATTCCACTTTCTACAGAAAATTTTTCCTGATTCTTCCCAAGTTTGGCACCTTCCTTCTGCTGATTATCTGTGAATTACCTTTGTTTGTTCTTCTTCATTAAACTGTATACTCCTTGAGGGTAGGACCATCTTTTGCCTTGTTTTTGTATCCCTAGAACTTTTCACAATCAGTTGGTACTTCATGGTTGTTGCCCTTCATTCTTGAAAGGACCAAAATGATATCACTATGTTGGGGTCCAACATACAAGGTGTACAGGTTGTCCAACTGAGGCTGATCAGACCAAAAGGAGCTTAGAAGGCTCTACCACAGGTTGGACATGCAAACAATTAAATGCTTGACTGACTGGAGTTCTGGTCCATGAGTTGTTTTCTCACAAATTTCATAATCCAGAATAGTTTAAACTTCATGTAATTCAGACCCTCTGCTGTTGCTGCTGCTGCTGCTGCAGATTGAGTTAGAAAACCACATATTAACATTATCTATGTCCCATGTATTTTTATTTTTTTGTTAACTATTTCTCTCTGGTTAAATCAGTTCTTAGCATGTGTTTGATACCTCTAAGTTAGAGAGCATTCCCCAGCAATTCTGCCTCCCATCTTCTTTCTTCTCTACTCATATTTAATGTATTGTCACAAACTTTAGAGGATCAGAACTGTTCTGCTTGCCTCAAAGAGAATAGAACATTGGATTTAAATCCATTTTTCATATATATGTTGCATTGAATTCCCATTAGTGTCAGCTGTAGACTTCCTGTAACAAGCAAGAAAAACCTGCCATACAGAGAAGTTTAAATTTGAAGATAGAAAAATGATATTCTCTAGTTTAAGGGTGTTGAACTCAAATACAAACAGGGGCTAGTACTAAACCATACATTTGTTGTTGTTTGGTCATTTCAACCCTCTCTAATTCTTCATGACCCCATTTGGAGTTTTCTTGGCAAGGGTACTTGAGTGGTATGCTGTGTCTTCTCAATTTGTTTTACAAATGAGAAAACAGGATGAAGTGACTTGCCCAGGGTCGCTCAACTAGTAAGTGTCTGATGCCAGATTTGAAGTAATTGCACCACCTAGCTATCCAAGTCATCATAAAGATGCCTTCAGGCAGCACATCAACTTCATTTTTAATATGTAGTGCTCTCTATATTTTATTGTATTTTTGTTTATTTTGTCAAATATCTCCTAATTATATATTTTTTATTTTTATTTATTTAAGGCCATGGGGTTAAGTGACTTGCCCAAGGTTACACAGCTAGGCAATTATTAAGTGTCTGAGGCTTTGAACTCAGGTCTTCCTGACTCCAGGGCTGGTACTCTATCTACTGTGCCACCTAGCCACCCCTCCTAATTATATTTAATCTGATTTAGCCACCCTCAAGAATTTTCCCCTACCAGGGGTCACATAGTCAACACCTTTGCTAGAACCAATAACAAAAATATTTATGTTAAAATAAATTTTTGGTTTTTTGTTATTTCATTACCTATTTTTCCCATTGTATCTCTCCCCGTCCCTTCCCAGAGAACCATCTCTTACAGCAAAGAAGAAAAAAAGAGGAAGAAATAAAGATTTCCCCAAAACTAACCAACATGTTTTTTGATATTTTTTCCAACTGCATATCATGAAAGCCTTTCAACATTCATCCATTTGCATATTCATAAGTTACACATTTTTCCACCCCCCTCCCTTTCCATCCCCGCCCCCTCCCCCAAGCCAGTAAAAATGATACATGTACACTTATGCTCAATATGTTCATATATTAGTCATTTTGTGGATGAGGAATTAGGACCAAGGGAAAATAAAGAAAACCATGGAATAAGAAGGAAAAACATAAAAACCTTTCTTTAAAAAGTGAACATAGTATCCATTCAGATTTTGTGCTATTTTTGTGTTTTTGTTGTTTCTCCTCTGGGTCTGGACGACGCTGTCCATAATAGGTCTCCCAGGGTTTTCCTAGATCTCTGAACTCTGAGAGGAGCTGCATCAATCAGAGTCAATCACTTCACAACAACATTTTTTAAAAAATCTGATTTTATATTAAGTGTTCCATAACCCTAGTCCCCCACCTCTACAAAAACATAGGAGAAAATACCTTTTCTATTTTAACTTAATCATTATAACAAATCTCAGACTTCAGTTTCAATTGTTTTATTATTATTTTGTTGCTATTCTTTCCATTTACAGGATTGTAGTAAAGAGAGTAAGCTTGCAGATAGATAATAAGCCCTATCAGGGGCTTCAGGTTTGAAAGATATTAAATAGACTCATTATTTTTGGTTAGGTCTTCTTGAGAATGTGAAATTTGGAAAGAATCTAAGTGTTTTCTTAGCTTGAGGACATGAAAAGGGAAATGGAGAAAGAATCCATTAAGCCCAATCTTAAATAAAGGATTGTTGGCTGAAAGTAGCTTGATGATTGAGAAGAGAATTGGGTCAGAACCAACAAAAGATTGGAGTGAGACACTTTTTCCAGCCTAAGACAACTTAGGAGGAAAGATCTGTGACTCTGGGATGGGGGCCTGCCTAAAATATAGGGGTTTGGGGAGGGGGGAGAAGCACCAATAGTGGGCCTTGGAAGTGGCTGTACAGGGGAAGCAGCGCCTTTGGGAGCTCTCAGACTACAGAGAATAAGGAAGTCAGGAAATTAGAAAGAAATTACAGCGGACTCTTTGCTGGCACTGGGTGCAGGAGATTTTGCTTACCCTTACACAATTTTGGGTTACAGTGCCAGGGCTAAGGGGAGTGCAACCACAGGGAAGGAGGAGCTGTTCCAGGGTGCAAAGCACTAGTATTTGAAGCTGCAAGAGAGCAAGGTCCCATCCTAGGTAGAGACCAGAGTTCAGGCCAGAAAAGCAGTTAACAAACCTCTCCTTGGATCATACCATCTTGGAAGCACCAAAAACTTGTTGATCCCTAGACCTAGTTCTGAAAATAGCAGCATTAAAAACCTGAAACTTGGGACTGAGCCTTTCTGCCCAACACCTCACTCTCCACTTAACAGAACCCAATTTTAACATAAAGTTAAAAGTCAAGAAATAGATTGCAAAAATGAGCAAGCAACCAAAAAAGGAATTGATTATTTAAAAAAACTATGATGACAGGGAAGATTAAGAAACAAACTCAAAATGAACAATACTGTAATAACCTAAAGCAAAACCTCAAAGAAAAAAAAGTGAATTGGAGACAAGTTCAAAAAGAATTCCTGAAAATTATTAAAGGCAGTCAGAAGCAAAATAGAATTTTGAGAAATGGGAAAATAGGATCAAAGAAAGTCAAAGTAGCCATAATTGTGAATGTGAATGGGATGAACTTATCCATAAAACGGAATCAGATAGCAGAAAAGATTTGAAACCAAAATTCAACAATATGTTTTTAACAAAACCATAGAGTAAAAAATTAGGATCTGAAGCAGAATCTATTATGCTTCAACTGAGGTAAAAAAAAAAAAGACAAGATCTGTCTCACAGATCATGATCTCACATAAGTTAAAGCAAAAATAGACCTAATTAAAAGATAATTAGGGAAGCAACATTTTGCTAAATCCTAAAGGAAAAGTTAAATGAGTTATGGGAGCAAATGGAGAGTAAAATTATAGTGCTGTGGAATCTCAACTTTCCCCTCTCAGAATTAGGCAAGTCTAAAAATAAATAAGACATTAAATAGATGAATAAAATTTTAGAAAAGTTAGATATGATAGACCACTGGAGAAAATTGAAAATGAAAATTGAAAGGAATACACTTTTTTTCTCAGCTGAACATAGAACTTTCACAAAAACTGATCATGTAGGCATTAAAAACCCACAAAAATGAAGAAAAGAAGAAATATTAGATGCATTCATGCATAATACAATAAAATTGAATTCCATAAAGGGTTATAAAATATAGATTAAACATTAAAAATAAGAGGAAAAATTATGGAGCCTGAAAGCAGACTAAAGCATACTATTTTCACTTTTTAAAACTTGTTTTATGTTTTTTCCCCTTTAGTTTTGATTCTTTTTTCACAGCATGACTAATATGGAAATATGTTAAATAAGATGGTACATGTGTAATCTATATCAGATTACTCGCTGTCATGAAGAGGCAAGGGGGGGAGGTAGAAAATGTGATTCAAAAGCTTACAAAAAGATGAATGTTGAAAATTTTGCATGATATTTAAAAAAAGTAAAATAACATTAAATAAAAGAATGAGTAAGTCAAAGAACAAATTACAGAAAAAATAATTTCACAAAAGAGAATGACAACAATGAAACAACATAATAAAATTTATGGGATGCAGCCAATGCAATACTTAGAAAAGTTAGCTCCAAATGCTTATATCAATAAAACAGAGAGAGCAGATTGATGAACTGAACTCACAAATAAAAAAAAAACAAATTAAAAATCACCAATTAAACACCAAAATGTAAATCTTGAAAAAATCAAAGGAGAGATAATAAAATTGAAAGTAAAAAAAGTTAAACTAATAAAACTAGAATGTGATTTTATGAAACAAAATTAGAAGAAAGAAAATTAGTAGAAGAAAGATCAAATTACTAGTATCAGAACTGAAAAAGGGTGAATGCACCATAATGAAGATGAAATTAAATTAAGAGCTATTTTGTTCTTAATTGCAATTAGCAAAAAGCAATAGAATGCTTTAAAAAAAAACCCTTTTCTTAGAAAAGAAATTACACAACCCATCAGTGAGCTGCCTAAGAAAAAATCCTCAAGCCCAGATGGATTCACAATTGATTTTTATCAAGCATTTAAAGATCAATTCCAGGACCATATAGATTATTTGAGAAAATAGGCAAAGGAGTTCTACCAAATTCCTCTTACGATACAAATATTGTGCTAATCACCTAAACTAGAAAGAGCAAAAACAGAGAAAGAACTACAGACCAATCTAATGACTATTAATGAAAAATGAAAATAAAATACCAGCAAGGAGTTTACAATAATATATCACAAAGTGATACATCATGACCAGGTGGGATTTATACCAGCAATGCAAGGCAGATTAACTATTAGGAAAACTATCAGCATAGTTGACTATCAATCAATCAATAAAAAAAGATGCAGAAATTTTTTTTTACAAAATACAACATTCATTACTATTAAAAACACTATAAAGCATAGGAATAAATGGGGTTTTCCTTTAAATGATAGGTAGTAACTAAAACCATTAGCAAGCATTATTTGTAATGGAGATAAGCTAGAAGCCTTCCCAATAAGATTGGGGTGAAGCAAGGATGTTTAGTATCACCATTGTTATTCAGTATTGTGCTAGAAATGCTAGCTATAGCAATAAGGCAAGAAAAAGAGTTTTAAGAAATTAGAACAGACAAGAAAACAAAACTTACTCTGTTGATAATATGATAGTATGCTTAGAGAATCAACTAAAAAACTATTTGAAACAATTTTAGCAAAGTTTAGGAATATAAAATAAACAACTACAAATAATTAATATTTCTACATATTACCCACAAAGTTCAGCAAGAAGGGAAAAAAGATGTCCCAATTAAAATAATTGCAGACAATATAAATACTTGGAGGCACATTAATTGAAATATCAATAAATCAAATCAATATAATAAAAATGACATATTGACTAGAGAAAAGAAAATGACAAATGATGAGAAAGACATGAAAAATTGTCAACAATGTACTGTTGGTAGAATTATAAACTGATCTAATCATTCTGTAGAGTAATGTGGAACTATGCCCAAAGGGTTTGAGCCAGCAATATTATAACTAGATCTGTATCCCAAAGAGATCAAAGAAAATGGAAAATGTCATACATAAATATATATATATTGCAGTTCTTTTTGTCATGGTAAGGAATTGCAAATTAAGGAGATATCCATCACTTGATGAATGACTGAACATTAGTATATGACTGTGATGGAATCCTATTATGTTATAAGAAATAATAAGAAGGATGGTTTCTAAAGACATAGAGGAAGACTTACATTAACTGATCAAATCAAAGTGAGGAGAACCAAGAGAACATTATCCACAGTAACAGGAATTTTTGTACAATAATCAAATGTAAGTGACTTGGCTATAGTCTGATCAATGAAATGATCCAATACAATTTGGAAGGACTTATGATGAAAAATATCCGCCTCCAAAGAGTAAACAGATGAAGTCTGAGTACAGATTGAAGATTTTTAACTTTATTTTCCTTGCCTTTTTTTTGCAACATGGCTACAATGTAAAAATATTTTGCACAATTTTACCTGGGTAATTGATATCACATTTCTTTGCCTTCTCAACAGGTAGGGAAAGGCAGGAGGGTGGGGGAAAGAATTCAGAACTCAATTTTTTTTTCAAGAAAATGTTAAAAGAGGCAGCTAGGGGGCATAGTATATAGAGTACTGACCTTGGAGTCAGGAGGCTGAGTTCAAATTCTGATTCAAACACTAGATACTAGCACATAGACCTTGGGCATGTCATTTAACCCCAATACCTTGCCAAAAAAAAAAAAAAACCAAAAAGAACCAAATGTTAAAAAGTGAGGAGGCTAGGTGGTACAGTGGATAGAGCACCAGCCCTGGAGTTAGGAGTACCTGAGTTCAAATCAGGCCCCAAACACTTAATAATTACCTAGCTGTGTGGCCTTGGGCAAGCCACTTAATCCCATTGCCTCGCAAAAACCTAAAAAAATTAAAATTAAAAAAATAAACTAGTACAGCTTTGAAGAGTTTGAAGAACCCCTTAGAATTTCTGGAGTCAATATCAATATGCATGAAGGGAATTTGGTTGTTGCCCTTCATTCTCAAAGAAGAACAAAATGACATGACTATGTTGGAGCACATTATGTCAGACTGTGACTGATCAGACCAATAGGAACTCAGAAGACTCTATTACAGGTGGGGCACAAATCGTTCATATGAAGTAATTGTCACTAAATAATGTATGATGTCTGCTTCATAGGCATCTAAATAGTAAATTACTTCATTAGTTAGTTGGTCAGCCAACAAACGTGTATTATTAAGCATTTACTTTGTAGGAGGTGTGTAACACCCTTAAATAAATTTCAGAGATTTCTCAAGGTATGAAGAGAAAGAGTCTTAATTCAGTTCTCAAGAAGCTGACCTCAACTCAGCCATATAGATGGGAGAGTAAGATAATGAGAGACTTGAACAAGAACAATATATATGGTTCCTAACATGTCCCCCCCCCCCATGACCCATCCTCATTAGTTAAGAATGTGGTCTTCACAATCTAAGCACGTAAGCTAATTTAAAGAAAAGCATATAATCCAAAGAGAGAAGCATGTATCTCCTCCAGTCCTGAGGAATGTATGGACGTCTGGATTCAGTTATAGGGAGCCAGATCAGTTTGCTTTTTTATATTCTGGTCATGATAATATTCACTAACATCCCAGAAGTTGCTTGTCAGGGAAGGAGGGGCAGAAGAGACATAACCTAAAGCTCAGTTTATTCTAATCTATAATATTTTCCTGAAGAAATATCAGACTTTATCCCATTCAGAAGCATGTGGTAAGTACTGGAGATATAAAGGCAGGTAAAGTCAGCCCCTACCATGTGTTACCATTCCATTGGTGGAGTCAATGTAAGAAGCACTTTGAACCAACAAGGCCTGTGCCTTGGTTTGGATGTCCTACAGTTAATGGACCTGCAGACTAAATATGGGTCCCTAAAATAGGAGAATATTCTAATAGTCAATCACCAAACATTTATTAAGTTCCTGCCATGACATGTGCTATGCTAGATACTGCTGATAACAAACACAAAGAAGGAAAAGAATCACTATTCACAAAGTGGTTACATTCAGTTGAGCGTATAATTATATATTTGAAAATTAAGTGAAGGTTTTGTCTTTTTTTTTTTTTATCAATTTGCCATTTAGAGCACTGTTTATTCATTAGATGATAGAATTATGGAGGAGAAAATCGCCACCAACCTTCTGGATGCCCAGGGCGAGGAGATCTATTGTCCTCCCTCTGTAAATATCATTCCAGGCATGAACCCTAAAAACTTAGACAGCCTCACTGAAGGTAAGATCTTCGGTTTAGATGGAGTAAGTATTGCTACTAAGTCATGCGTTCAGGAGATCCCGGATCAGAGAGTCTTAACCTAGGATCCATGAATTTGGTTTTTTTAATATTTTGACAAGTATATTTCAATAGAGAGTATCTCAAAAGTCTTAGTGGAATTCTAACCATTAATAGTTTAAATAATAATCTTTAAAATAATAATATATAAATAACAAATAGCTTATTAAATTCCATTTAGACTTTTTGGATTTGCTATACAATCAGTTTCCTTTATAATCTTATGTGTTTTATTTTATTCATTTAAAACATTCTGAGAAGATGCTCAGAGAATTCCCAAGATCATCAAAGGGAACATAACACAAAGAAGTTAAACAACCATTTTCTGACAGTGTCAAAGTCTACAGAGCTACCAAGTTTTCTATCCCATGATCCCATCCTGGAACACGCGATTTCTCATCTTACCTTGACTTAGCCTCTCACAGAACATGGTTGAAATGGGATTGGATTAAATGTAAGACAGAGAGGGTCCCAACCAAGTCACAGGTATTGCTAAATATTTTAAGGAGTCATGTAATATTATTTTAAAATTATATTTTTTTGAATCTGCAAATTGAAAGAATGCTATCTGATTGGGACAGAGTCTAGTACTAATCTCCTGCTGCTCAGACCCAGCCCTAAATCAGGACCTTGTACAGTGGTTGGGGAACAGCAATCAGAATGAAAGGGGGGGAAAGCTCCTGTTATATTCATATATAGACCAATAAAATAAATTTCCTTATTGACCATATCCAAAAAAGTATGGGCCTCAATTTATATTCTGAACCCTTCATTTTTCTATCAAGAGGTGACTGTCATGGGTCCTTTGAAATCATGGATGGTCATGATATAATTCTAAGTTTTTTCAAAATTATCTTTTCCATACTGTTTTCATTGTATAAAAAAAGGTCCTGCTAGCTCTGTTTCTTCATTCTGCATCTGTTCATATGAGTCTTTCTATTGAAACCACCTTGGTCATCATTTCTTATAGTACAAATAATACTCCATCGAATTTATATACCATAACTTGTTCAGCCATTCCCTAAACAATAGCCACCTCCTCTGATTCCCAATCTTTGTTACCTCAGAAAGAACTACAAATATTTTTGTGCCTCCTTAGAGATCTTTTATAATTTCTTGAAATATTACTTCTAGTCTCATAATTTTGATCATTGAGTTTAGATATTTCTCCTCAATTCTTTTTTATTCCAGATTTTTGCTATGAGATGCCTTATAGTTTCTTCTTTTTATCCAATATTTTGATTCTTTAAAAATTTATTACCATTAGTTTCATTTTGGTACAATCTAATCTTCAGGGAGTTTGTTGCTTGGACAAGGTTTTGCACCACATGCTAAACTGTTAATTTCCTTTCCAGTATTTTCTATAGCTCTTACCTCTCACTTCTTTACCTATTTTTCTCAAATGTTCTCATTTTATCTATAAAAAAACTTTGTTAAACTCTTGTTTCATCTCTTCCAAAAATTCTAATTGAATTCATGCCCAAGCTGAATTTTTCTTTGAGGTTTTGTTTTTGGATGTTTGGAAGTCATCCTCTTCTTCTAGCCTTCTGAAGAAAGCCTCCTTTTCACCACAATAACTTTTTGTGATGGCTTTTTTTTTTTAATTTTTTCTCATTCTTCCAGTTTATGTCCCGACTTTAGGCTTGATCTTAGGGCTGGACACCGTGAACTTCTGGAGGGAAAATCTGAGCTAGTCCTGCTGTTTGTTTCTTGGGGTACTGAGAGCTATTTCAGAATCTCATAGACAGCCCAGAATGGGGAACTGCAAACTTTCAGTGCTCCCAAAGGGGTTATGGTCCAGAGCAAAATCTGATTGCTGACTCCCTACCTCTCTACAAGGTCCTGATCTGGGTTTGAGTAGCAGCAGAATGCTACTAGACTCTGTCCCAATCAAATAGCAAAGAAGCTCTGTTCATTTGAAATGACAGAACTGCATGCTTCCCCTAAGTCTATGATCCCTGAACTGGTTATTTTTCTACAGGCTTCAGTCTGTGGTAGGATCTGGACCTTTGCTCTGCTCATGGGGACCTGAGACATCCCTCCGCTGCTCAGTATATTGCACAAAGCCTCCTGCCATTGCCTAATGCCTCCCCTGGATATTTACCCAAAACTTGATATTGGACCACAAAGTTGGCAGTTGGCATATTCACATCTTAGAATCTAATATATGTCCTGGGGAGACCAGGATGGGTCTGGGACCTCCTCTCCCTGAATTCCTTCCCCAAAATCCACAGTCTTAATTCTGTCTCCCTGTGCCAACCTGAGCTGGAAAAATGTAAAAAATGACTCACTATTCCTTTTTTTCTTGCACTTGCTCATCTGAATTTCATCTGGTACATTTCTAGGTCTGTTTGGAGAAGTTTGGCAGGTAAAAGGTAGAGAGGGGAACTTGCTGTAGTGTTCCCTACTACTCCTCCCTCTTGGCTGTACCCCTAGAATTCTGATTTTCACATGGACCCAAGAGACAAAGATGTATTGTTGAAGAAAAACTTCCAAACTAGTACCTACATTCCTTTATACATTTTTTCTACCAAATATTAATTTGTTTTTTTCTAACTACATGCAATTGTAGTTTTTACCAATCATTTTTGCAAAGTTTTGAGTTTTACATTTTTCTCCCTCCCTACTTTTCCTCCCCACTCCCTCTGTCAAAAAGCAATCTATCAGGGCGGCCAGGTGGCATAGTGTATAAAGCACCGGCCCTGGAGTCAGGAGTACCTGGGTTCAAATCCGGTCTCAGACACTTAATAATTACCTAGCTGTGTGGCCTTGGGCAAGCCACTTAACCCTGTTTGCCTTGCAAAAACAAAAAAAAAAAACAAAAATCAAAAAACAAAAGTAATCTAATATAAGCTCTACATACTAAACAGATTCATATAGATCATGTTATAAGAGAAGAATCAAATTCAAATGGAAGAAAGAAAAATTAGAGAAAATGACATAATGCCTAAGACAACTTAAAAAAATTGAAGATAGTAAGTTTTGGTTGTCATTTAAACTCCATAGTTCCTTCCCTGATTAAGGATGGTATTTTCCATAAGTCTTTGATTATTGTAATGCTGAAATGAGCAAGTCCATCATAGATGATCACAAACACCCCCACTCCATGTGTTATTAATATGTTTAATGCTCTTCTGTTTCTGCTCATTTCACTCCACATCAATTCATGCAAGTCTTTCCAGGCTTTTCTGAAATCCCATCCTTCATGATTTCTTATAGAACAATAGTGTTCCATCATATACGTATACTACTATTTGTTTGACCATTCCCCAATTGATGGACATTTCCTTAGTTTCCAATTCTTGACCATAACAAAAAGAGCTGCCATGGATATTTTTGTACATGTAGGATTTTTACCTTTTTTTCATGATCTCTTCAGGATACAGACCCAGTAGTGGTATTGCTGGACCAAAAGGTATACACAGTTTTATTTTCCTTGGGCATAATTTCAAAATGCCCTCTAGAAAGACTAGATCAGATCACAACTCCACCAACAATGCATTGGTGTCCCAGTTTTCCCACATCTCCTCCAACATTGATTGTGCCTACATTCCTGAATCTAATTTTAATTGAGAGACAAGCTTAAATTTGGGGGGTCAGTTATTTAGTTTTAAGTGGATTTTTTTTAAAAAAAGCACACTTAGTGAGACTCACAGCTTCCTTGCAGTAATTAGTATTAAAACAAAGTGTTACAATGGGAGCCAAGACAGAATTTCCCCATTATTCCTCCTCTGATGTGACCACCAATGTTTTCATTCTTTTAGTCTTTATCCTGCTCCATCTCAAAGTCCAGTAGCACCCATTGCTTTTGTCCCATATTTATATGAAAAACAGCAAGGACATTCATGGACCTTTGGGAGCAATTGCCTTCAATCTTTTCTTCTTTAACAATAAGCCAAGCAGATGAAACTTCTCTGTTAAAAAGAAGAGGTGGAGTCATCTTCAGAATCATCAACCAGATTTTCCCTTTCTATTCATTAAGAAAACTTTTAAAAATTTACCACCAATGTAACCAGTCTACCTTAAACACATCTATACCTGGGTGCCCAACCTTGTGCTGGGTTGCATTATTGGTGGATGAGGGGAAAGGTTGGGGTCTCTGCCTTCTGGGATCTCTCAATCCTTCTGTTTCTATTTCCAGAATCAAACCAAGAACATACCATCAAAACAGTCGAAGATAAAATAGAGGAAAATGTAGAAATTAGCTCTACTGAAGACCAAGCAGAAATCAGATTGGGAGAGGTAAAAAACACCCCAAACTGTGGACCCCAACCTAGTTAATATTGTCCTGCATACATTCAGATTCAAAGCAGTGCCTGAAGTGACAACACCTCCTTTGTTAACCCCAAACTGTTTATGCAACACCACTTTATTGCTAACAACTTTATTATTGCTGTAGTTCAGTTGTTTTCATTGTGTCCGACTTTTTGTGACTCCATTTGGGGTTTTCTTGGCAAAGTTTGCCTGGAATGGTTTGCCCTTTCCTTGTCCATCTCACTTTACAGATGAGGAAAGTGAGGTAAACAGGATTAAGTGACTTGTTCATGGTCACACAGCTACTAAATATCTGAGATTGGATTTGAACTCAAGTCATTCTGACTCTAGGCCCAGGATCTATTTATTGGGCCATCTACTTGCTCCATCAACTCTGATCAAGTTTTAAAGAAGAAAAACATAGGATTCCTTATTTTCCCAAAATGAGTCTGATTTTTTTTAGGTTTTTGCAAGGCAAATGGGGTTAAGTGACTTGCCCAAGGCCACACAGCTAAGTCATTATTAAGTGTCTAAGACTGGATTTGAACCCAGGTACTCTTGACTCCAAGGGCAGTGCTTTATCCACTATGCCACCTAGCCACCCCAATGAGTCTGATTCTACCACAACTCCTTGGGTACTGAAATAATCCTGGTCACCAGAGTATTGGGGGGGGATCCTCTTTCTTTTCAATAGCCCAAAGACATCCATATAGTACACATATGGTCATCTTTGACCTTGAGAACTTCAAAGAAATCATACGGTTTGCATAATGTAGGAATCATATGCAGCTTGTTGAGATCCTTATTACATTGATTTCAGAAAAACTTGAGTTCAAATCCAGCCTCAGACTCTTATTAACTGTATGATCCTGGGCAAGTCACTTAACTTCTCTCTGCTTCTGTTTTCTCAATTATAAATAATAACAGCATCTACCTCCCAGGTTTGCCATGAGGATCAAATGGGATAATATTTGTAAAGTATCTGACACATATTGGACACTTAATACATATGCGTTCTCTTCCTTTTTCTATTTTTTGTAATCCTATGTACTGTATTTCTTTTATATACTTAAGGAAAGCTCATCTTCCTGAGTTCGAATCTGATTCAAATCCAGCCTCAGACACTTACTGTGTGATTCTAGACAAGTCATTTAGCCCATTTGCCTCAGTTTCCTCATCTGTCAAATGAACTGGAGAAGGAATTGGCAAACCACTCCAGGATCCTTGCCAAGACCACCCCAAATGGGATCACAAAAAGTGAGATACAACTGATCAACGACAACATACTTCAGGCTCTGTGATAGGCACTGAGAATCCAGGGAAAGGCAACCCCCTTCTCCCAACATTGGCTAACTCCACCTAAACTTCTCTTTCTGGGCAGATGACAACCAATGAAATTGGACCCTTCAGCTCCATCAAAATTCCCATAATCTTCAGCCCAACAATCCCAGGATCTTCAGAAACCAAATTCCAACTCACATTTAAGAACCTTGATTGCAGACCTGTATGTATCCCAGTTCTTTTTGCTTGGGTTTTTTTTTTTCCCCAGACACAAGGGATTCTTTCCTGCAGAATGGACGACTCTTAGTCTAGGATGTTGGGGACAGGGAGCGAGGAGAGGGAACAAAGGAGGGAGTGGTGGAAGTTGGGACAGAGTAAAATAAATGTCAAGGAACTGAGTCACAGAGTGCTCATAGAGATAACAGGGCCAAGTAGCCGGGGGAAACTCGAGAAATGATGTTTTCCTGCCACTGGAAGTTTCCTAGAGGAAAATGAAAGACAGTAAAGGACTTTTTTTTTTAAAGAGAGCAATGAGCCACTAGATCTCTTTCATCAGGGTCATGGCTACCTTCTTCAGAATTTCCATTTGGAACAAATATCCATGAATCATAGCATATTTAAAAACAAATACTTTATCACCCATTTATAAGTTGTTGGTAATTTTTTTCAAATACATACCAATATTTTAAAAGCTCATTCTGTATATCCAAGTATATAATTTTCTGTTTCCCCCTTTACTCTGTCTGTCTACGCCTTCTCAGTCTCTTCTGCTGGCTTCATTCTCCAGGCTTGTCTCTAAACTATGAGGTTGCCCATCTTTCTGTCCTCAACCCTCTCCTCTTCTCTAGATGCTTTCTGTTTGTGCCCTTATAAGCTTCTGGGGTCTTAATTATCCAGAGATAGACCCCTCTTTTCCCAGTTTCTCTTCTGATCTTTGGTCTTGTATCACCAACTTCCTTAATAGACATCTCAAACTGAAGAATCAACATGTTCAAAACAAATCATTATCTCCCCCCCCAAAAAAATTCACCCTTCTTTCAAACTTCCTGATTTCCATTGAGGGACCTACCATTCTACTTGCTTTCCAAGTTCATGCTCTCATCATTTTTCCTAGATCCCTTAATCTCCCTCATCCCGTGTGTATAATCAGTTACCAAATTTCTATCTGTACAACATTTCTCATATGCAACGCCTTCTCTCCACTATTTTTGCTATTTTTCTTCAAGCCTTCATGATCTCTTGATTGGACCATTGCAAAAGTCTCCTATTTGGCCTCCCCATCTCAAGACTCTCCTTCACCTTCCACATTGCTGCTAAAGTGATTTTCCTTATGCGCAAATCTGACCAGGTCACTCACTACTCAAAAAACCCAATGCCTCTTTTTCCTCAGGAATAAAATATGAACTCACAGAGTACTCTGCTTATTTTTTAAAACCCTTTATAACATCATCCCAGTCTATCTTTCCAGCTCATTACACATCACTCCTCTCCCTGTATTCTACAGGTCCAGTAATCTATAATCTAATAGTCATTTACAAATGACATTCCATCTCCCAACTCTGTAGCTTTGCTTTAGCTATGCCCCCATGCCAAGAATGCTGTGCCCTCTCCTCTAACCTTAAAGAATCCCTTGCCTCCTTTATCATTTGGGGAAAACTTTTCTGATCCACCAGCACACAACCCAAAAATAGCTGGTGCCCTCGCTCTCTCCCCAATTACCTTGTGTTTTATTATTTTATATTTATTCTAAACATATGTAAATATGTTTGTTTTGTCTCCAGAGAGAATGGAAGTTTCTCAAGGGCAGAGGTTATTGCATTCTATGTCTTTGTATCTCCAACAGCTAGCATCATGACTGGCATATACCAGATGTTCAATAAATGCTTACTGATTGATCAGTTAATTAATTTAGCCCCATATGTGTGTCTTTTGTTCACAAAGTCACTAACAACAAAAGCCTTCATCGATCCATGACCTAACAGCTCCAGAACTATATAACACTGCCCTCTCTATTGTGCAGTCTTACCAAAGGAACTGTTGTGGATCAAGGGCAGAAGTTTTCTTTGCTCTTGTTCCATCTGATCTTTAAAACTGAGAAGCTCCCAAAGACTAAATTTGTCTCCTTTGAACATTTTTCAAATGTCAAGTTTTTATTAGCTCTTACATGCTCTTCCTGAGCAAGTCACTGAACCCTATTTGCCTTAGTTCCCTCATCTGTAAAATGATCTAGAGAAGGAAACAGTCAACCACTCCAATAGCTTTGCCAAGAAAACCCCAAATAGGGTCATGGAGAGTCAGACACGCCTGAAAAATGACATGATTTTGAGAAATCACATGACTCTCTTCTTGTTCTACTATCTATTCACTTGCTCCTTCTCAATCTTCCTTGTTGGATTTTTTCCCCACTAACTGTAGGTGTCCCACAAGGCTCTGTCCTGGGCACTCTTACCTTCTCCCTCTGAATTATTTCACTTGGGGATATACCATGAATTTAATCATCACCTCTCTACTGGTGTTTCTCAAATCTAATCTCTCTGCTGACTTCTAGTCTCACATCTCCAACTGTCTTTTGGACATCTTGAATACACATCTAATAGACCATGTGTAATCAAAACTCAACTCAATCTATTTCCCTCTAAACCCTCTGCCCTTCTGGTACAGACCCTTATCACATCGCACCTGAATTATTACAGTAATTGCTGGTGGGTCTGCCTGCCCCAAACTGTCTTTTGCCTCTTTCTGTATTGTACTGTAATGTAATAACCTGGCTCATAGTATGTGCCTAATAAATGCTCATCCATCATTCTTCAACTATCTTTGACTAATTCAGTTCAATGAGAAGTCATTAAGAATCTGCCATGCTCCAGACTCACCCTAGGCACTGAGAATACAAAGAAAAAATTCCTTGATCATTTATATAGTAAATCATATACAATATAACTACAAAGTGATTTCTGGTGGAAAGATATGGTTTTAATATGAAGAGCTGTTGTTAATAATAGAACAATATTCCAGAGAACACCAAGAAGGGTAGGGCACAGTAAGATAGAACATTGGGTCAGACAGGTTAAATATGACTAGAGGGAGAGAAATGGTGTACAGAGAAAGGAGCTTTTGCCTAGGCAGTCAGTGTTGTAGTGTAGTATAAGGCAAAAGTTCGGTTATACTTTTTTAAAAGCAACAATAGTAATATTGATTTGATGATCAATCTCTAAGCAGGAAGTGGAAAGCAGACTGGTGGGATATGAAGATGAGGCTGGGAATATACCTGGAGGCAGAGAGAGCTCAGGTTGTTAGTTTCTGCTCCTGCCTGATGGTCAAGGCAAGCTTTGGTGAAGTCCTGGGGCCTGCCTGGTTATAGAGGTGTCCGGGACATTTTGAGATACTCACCTGTGTTCGCCCTTCAGGCCAGTTCTATTCCAAGGCTCACTCCAGTGTTGTTAGATTATTGGCGGAAATGGTGGACTGAGGAGGAATTCTAAAGAGTTTGGGAGAAAGGTCCATTGAATTGTTTCTCATTTCATGATGATTAATAAATAGAGTTAATAAAAATTACTGATGATTGACTCAATATACCTTTTGCTGATTTTGTGTTTTTGAACCTAGTTATGTTTCACAGCCATTGGACTTGGTCTTACTGTGCCTGTCTGGGTTCCAAATCCAAATGTAGACCTGAAGGTCTGTATGTATGATCGATTATATCAAGAGGCTGTCATCATTAAAACCAGGTGAGCCCCCCCCAGGATGAAATGAAATATACTCCCATAATTCCATCACATGCCTAGGATTGGAAGGAAGGAAGGTAGTCAAGTCAAATGAATTGAGACATGATCCATATGGCTAAATCCATTGCTTATATCATAAGTAGGTTTTTGTGGTCTCTGCCTTGTGATGTGGAATAAGTCAATAACCAAGAAATGTTTATCAAGTACCTACTGTGTAGGGCAGCTAGGTGATAAAGTGAATAGAATGACCTGGAATCCAGAAGATTCATCTTCATGAGCTTAAAAATCCAGCCTCAGACTCTTAATAACTGTGAGACCCTAGGCAAGTCATTTAACTCTACCTCATTTTGTCATCTGAAAATGAGCTGGAGAAGGAAAAGGGCAAACCACTCCAGTACCTTTGCCAAGAAAATTCCACAAGGGGTCAAAAAGAGTTGGACATGACTGGAAAATGACTAAACAATGATCATTGTTCTCTCCAAAAAAGAAATGTGAAAAAACATGGTCCCAGAATCTTTGCAGAGGTGTGTGATGAGAGGTGTGGATCACTGCATATAATGTCAGAATTTTTCAAAATGATTAATTTTGTTGATCTATTTTTCCCTCTTTTTTGTTCTTTGTTATAAGGAATAGACTGGTAGGGAAGGAAGGAAGGAAAGACAACATTGGAAAACATAAATAATATGGGAACAAAACCTATCACATTTCCTTTTTTAAATGTATCATTTAACTTTAGGAGAAGGAGGAAGATATAAATCAGAGCTTTCCAATCCATCAGTCAAATCAATATGACTACCATATGCCAGACACGAGACATAAATACAAATGTGAGGTATCCCTACTAAGTAGCTTTGTTGTTGAATTGTTTTTTCAGTCTTGTCAGACTGTCCATGGAGAGTTTTTTTCTTCTCCAGTTCATTTTATAGATGAATAAACTGAAGCAAACAAGGTTAAGTGACTCACCATAGCTACTATCTGTGGTCAGATTTGAACTCACTAAGATGAGTCTAACTCCAAGCACCACCCAGCTGCTCCCAAGTAAGGGGTAGTTCATATTTTGGTTATCCATGCCAAGGATGTTGTTATTCTATCCAGTTGGATACATCTTCCTAAAAGACTATTACAAGAAACATTTCTGAGTTTCCTGTCTCCTCATTAGCTTCAGACTCCATGGCCGGCATCCTTTTGAATTTCCTCAATGGCAGAAAACTTTGGTGTACATCTAACTATTGGCTGGCAGCAGCCCCACGTTTTCCCAGATCTGGGAGCTGATTGACATGAACTAGTATTTTGGTATAATAAGTGGTGTGACTGACTATAAAGAAGCATGATTTCTATTTTTGTATGACTTAGAACTAGTTCTGAAAACAGCTCCCATTCAACCAAACTGTGGCCAAATTAATGGAGGAAAAAAATTTCAACAATAGTTTAAATAAGGATATAGTATTTTAAGAATTATTAAGCACACGCCTTCCTTAATGATTCCAATGAGTCAGCTAAGTGGCAAAGTCAGAACCCCAGACTTAGAGTCAGTAAGAAGTGAATTCAAATCAAATCTCAGACACTTACCATCTCTGTGATCCTGAGCAAGTCACTTAGCCCTTTTTGCCTGAGCTGGAAAAGGAAATGGCAAACTATTCCAGTAGTTTTGCAAAAAAAAGGGGGGGGATCCCAAAGAGTGAAGAGACAGACATGAAAATAACTGAACAAAAACAATTCCTATCCCCATTTTTACAGTCCTGCTAGGTGGTGTGAACCTGGAGTCAGTAAGACTCATCTTCCTGAATTCAGATTCAGACTCTAACATTTACTAGGTGTGACCCTGAGAAAGTCAGCTCTGTTGCTCCCAATTTCCTCAAGAAAACCCCAAATAAGATCACAAAGAGTAAGATACAACTGAACCAAACAACAAATAATCTCATTTTATAGATGAGGAAATTAATTGTCACATAATGGTCACACAATGAAAAGGGACATTTCTTTTGCATTTCTCCTAAGTCTGAAAATTCCACAGGTGAAAGCAGACTCCATGATTGAAATGGGAACATTCAAGAGTCTTTGTTTTTAAAAAATCAGCTTGATTATGTTGTCATACTTTGAAAATTAATAGATTCCTGCCCCCCTCCCCAGTTTCAAAACCACCATCACTGGCTTTTTGGTGAGTGCATTTTTCCTATGTTAAGGAGCTTTGTTATTCCTATGTTAAGGAGGTTTGCTTGGGTTTTTTACTAATGGAGGGAAAAAAATACATTACAATATATTGTGAAGTTAAGTAGCCTAGAAGATATGTTTGTAAAATGCCACCACACTACCCTGGAGAAAGATGGGGCAAGACAGGCATCATCTGAAAAAACCTGAAAGAAAAAGTCAAGGTTCCTTTCAAGTCTTGTACATCCACATCCCGTCTTCTCTGAAAGGTAATGCCAGAGAACTAAAATTGGATTTGAGTTGGCATTCTCAGAGCGTTTTTCGCAGCCACAGTATTTATTTTTGTTCCAGAGGAAAATATGAGTTCATATCGATAATTACACGGCTTCCATCTCTCTGGATACAGCCTCCAGCAGCCTTCCTCCCTCGCAGGGGAACAGAGAAGGGGAGAGGGGGAGCCATTTTTCACTTTTTTTGGGGGGGAGAAGCTATTTTTCACTTTTCTACAGTGCTCTGCATAGAATAGGTGCTTAACAAATATTTGTTGATCAATGTTGGCATGCTTTCTTTCTAGGGCAGGAAGGTTCTCAGCTACTCCCAGACCCAAAAAACTAGAACAAAACACATCTGTATTTTTGATTGTTTAGTCATGTCTGACTCTTCATGACCCATTTGGTTTTTCTTGGCAGAGTTTGGGGAGGGGGATACCATTTTCATCTTTATCTCATTTTTACAGATGAAGAAACTGAGTCCAACATAGTTAAGTGACTTGCCCAGGGTTACACAGCAAGTGTCCTCATAATTCTCTAGATAGATAGACAGACAGATAGATAGATAGATAGATAGATAGATAGATAGATAGATAGATAGGTAGGTAGATGATATAATGTATGTATATAGAAAGGCAGAGATGATTGATCCTACCTGTATGACCCTTGACAAGCCATTTCACATTCCTTAGCCTCAGTTTTCTTGTCTGACAAATAGAGGAGTAGGCCTAGATGATTTCTGGAGTCCCTTCCAGCTCCAGATCTAAGATCCTTTAGAGTTACTTTACTCAAAACAGAATTTCTTTGTCATTTATGTGACATACCCTAGTCATTTAACCACGTTGTCTAAAAAAAGAAACCAGATCTCAGAGCCCAGAGTACAATGATTGATGGTTAAGAATGGGCCATTCTGATGCACCTGTATGTCCATCTAAGGAAAGGAAGATGCTGGCTCAGAAGCCAGACTTGGGGACCCAAGGTGTTGATATGGTGGCTTTCTTTTCTCCAATCCTTTTCCTGTGAACATGCTAATCCACTATCTACTCAACAATTTGTTGAGTGTTTTCCCATCCCTAAGAAAAACAGCCACCTTCTGTGACCTAGTGAAATGTGATTGGATGCTCAAAAGTCAGAAAAACTTGACTGTTTCAAGATGGCAACCTGAGCCAGATTGAATCTTTTTTTTGTTTTCTTTTGTTGCAAGGCAATGGGGTTAAGTGACTTGCCCAAGGTCACACAGCTAGGTAATTATTAAGTGCCTGAGGTCACATTTGAACTCAGGTCCTCCTGACTCCAGGGCCAGTGCTCTATCCACTGCACCACCTAGCTGCCCCAGCCAGATTGAATCTTGAGGAGTGAGACAATGACCCTGAAATTGTGCTATTTGAGCACTAGTTGCCATAACAAAGGGCATTTAACTTTGGAGAAGTTTAATAGTGTGCAGAATGGAGAAGTGGAGAGATACAGTAAGTGCTGTGACGTCCTAGAAGAAGAATTAAACCTATTACCCCTGGTCTTAGAGAGCAATAATGGATGGGAGAGAGAATGAATTTCATTTCAATATCAGAAAAAAAACCTAATAGCAATTAGAAGCAAAACCAAACAGAACAGGCTTTCTCAACGACAAGAGGTTCCCCACCTCAGTCACTCTTTGAGGGAAGGGACTGTCTTGTTTCTTTGGGAATCCCTAGAACTTAACATAGTGTCTAGCGTTGAATAAATGTTTACTGACAGTGAGTGATCAAAGATAGAATGTTATAGAATCACTAGTCAAATCAAATTGAGCAAGTATTAAGAACTTTCAATGGGCCAGTCACAGTGCTGTAATTCAAAGAAGAAAATGAACGTGTCTACCCTTAAGAAGCTTAACCTGCTGGTTCTGTGACTTGGGAGATGCTTTTCAACTCAAGTTTCTGTGATTCTGGCTTTCATTGCTTGGCAGGGGATTTGTTTTTCTCCTCATTAAATCAGGAAATAAACTAAGAAATTGGCATTTTTGCCATTCCCCCCCAAACAGGATAGCTAATTAATTCACATTATAGCTAAATCTACACCATCATTTTCTTTGGGAAGCCAAGTTGAATTTGATTTAAAGTAAAAATAAACATAAAAGCATCCTCTAATTAATAACTGAAGGACATGATGATTTCATATGCCACATTTCCATGTAGCAATGATATTTCCACTTCAATTTCCATTAAAAAGAAAGGGGAAAAAAGGAAGGGACATGGATGATACATCTGAATGGTAGAGTTCAAAAGTAATTATTTGTAATCAAAAAATCCAGTTCAATACACCAGGTCAGAACCCTTATAGATGTGGAAAGTATTAGTAGCTGTATGTTCACAGTAAATGTATTAGAAAATTTCAGTGACTTAAGCAGGGATGAATTATTAGTTCCCTTTTATGGGTTTGTCAAGGGGTGGAAGAAATTGCTCTATGATTATCAAATCAGTCCTAGATCATTATTAGATGATAGTACATAGGGATATCTAAGTGAAGCATGCAGAGCCCCCAGAGAGAAAATGAAATCCATAAAGACCCTGGTGCATTTTGGTCACAAGGCTCAGCAACCAACCAAACAGAGGTCAACAGGTCAACATGATTTAATCATATATTTTTTTACAAGGCAATAGGGTTAAATGACTTGCCCAAGGTCACATAGCTAGATAATCATTAAGTGTCTGAGATGGCATTTGAACTCAGGTCCTTCTGACTCCAGGACAGGTGCAATTACATATTATTTCCAAAGTCTTATACCCAATGTGTTTTCCAGGAGGTTTCCCATTTTAAAATTCAATTTTACAAATCATTTTGTTAGAACTGGAAACAAATTTAGAGATCATCTCTTTACTTTATAAATAAGGAAACTGAAGTCCAGAAACAGGTAGTGACTTGCCAAAGGTCACATAAACGGTAAGAGGCACAGGTAGAATTTGAATCCAGGTGCTCTCATTTCAGATCCAGAGTTCTTTCTACTATGCTACATTTTTTTCTAAACAATATTCTAGTGTCCCTACAAATAACTTTTCCTAAAATATAAAATCCCTGAAAATATTTAAATAACATAAAAGAGTGATTACAAATTAGTACATATAACCTAGTGGCACAGTGGATAGAGTGCAAGCTTGGAGTCAAGAATTCAACTTTGACATCAGACCCTTATTAGATATGTGACCCTGGGCAAGTCATTTAACCCTGTTTTTCTCAGAATGAGGAAAAAAAATCTCGAAAAGGGTCATAATGAATCAGACACGACTGCAAACAATTGACCAACAACACATAACCTAATACTTTAGTGGTTTTCCATATATGATTTAAAAAATAATACATTGTGCTTTATCTGACTTCTGTTGTTTTTTAGAATTTTCTTCATTTGCATAGTTCTTTTAATTTTGCGCTTTTATTCATTTTATATCACTTCATAAGTTTTCTCATATTTCCTTGAATTTCTTTTCTTAATCTTTTTAGTGCAAAAATATTTCAGTATATCCATATGTACTATTTGTATAACTATTCTCCAATGCTGCTGTTCTCCAATTCTGTTGTTATTATAAATATTGCTGCTAGGCATATTTTCATAGATAGAGATTTTTCTCTTGTTATCAATTACATCCTTAGGAGTTATAATCTCAAGTATGGGATCAAGGGATCAAAGGATAGAAATATTTTATAGCATTTTTTTGTGTAATTCCAAATTATCTGCCAAAATAATTGGACCAGTTCGTAGTTACAATGATTATGAATTAATCTGTGTATGTTTTCTACATTAGGTTATATAAGTAGCAAAGTTTAATTTTTCTATTTTTTACTATCTTTGCCAGTTTGATGATAAAATTACTATCTCAGATATATTTTGCAATTTTGAGATGGCTGTTGATTACTCTAATGAATAATTTGTCTGAAATCTTTGACCATTAATCTACAGGGAAATTGTTCTTTAAGATTTGTATCAATTTCCTAAGGATTTGGGACATCAAGATTATTTTCTCATCCCATATCTTTATATTCTAGTTACATTTATTTTATTTGTACACATGCCTTTTATTTCTCCAAAATAAAAGTTGTCGGGTTTTGTCTTACATACTATAGTTTATTAATTCTTCACAGCAGTTTATTAATTCTTCTTTAATTTGTTTTGAATTTTTAATATTGTGACATTCTCTTTCATCCTTTTGAAATTTATTATGTATAGCAGCTACTTTTCAAGAACTATTTCCCTCCTGATTGCTATAAGGTGTTTGTAGTAGTTGTAAATGAAGAAAAAGTTTATTTCCCAAAGTATTTTTATGTTCTTATGATCTTTATCAAAGCCTGCTGCTCTGCATTTCCTCATGAAACCTTGCTTACCCAATCTATTCTACTGAAAAACTTCTATTTTTTTTATCCAATACCAGATCATTAGGATAATTACTGTTCTATAATATAATTTGAGATCTGATAATGCCAAACTAGGGGCTTTGTTCTTCCCAGAAAAATTATACTGATTGGGGCTGTTTTGCTCTATTTTTGTTTTTGTCTCGTGATTTTATTTCAAGAGCACTATGGTGAGGGCAAAATTTAAGGAAACTGGATTTTGAAGGGTGACCTTTTAATAGCTAAATAATAGGTGCTGATCATGTAAAGTCAGTTCATTTATTAACTGCTTGATCACTAATGTTCTAAATTGATTTCCTGAAATACTGAAATACTTCAAAGTGTAAGCAACTTTGGGGGACCCTTATCACAGGAAGGACACATGTATATTTCTAGAGAAAACTTATAGTCTTAATTCAGATATCAATTCCACCCTAGAGGAAACCCCTTCTCCATCAGAATATCCTGAGACCAGCTCTCCACATAAAAATACTCAAATTACAGAAAACGCATTTTATTAAAAAACAGAAATGTACTTTGAAACTTCAAATGAATAATTATTATTAATCCCTAACATGAATTTAAATCTCCCTAGTTATTTGTAGCCCTGCATATAAGGATTCCTATAGGGGGAGCTCTCACCCCATAGAGCCCCCTTTCTGACTTGGTCGACTTCTCCCATCTCTCTCTCTCTCTCTCTCTCTCTCTCTCTCTCTCTCTCTCTCTCTCTCTCTCTCTGTCTCTCTCTCTCTCTCTGCCTCTGTCTGTATCTGTGTCTGTCTCTATCTCTGTCTCTTTCTCTGTGTCTCTGTGTCTGTCTCTCTGTTTTTCTCTCTGTCTCTCCTCTCTCTGTCTCTGTCTCTCTGTCTCTGTCTCTATCTCTCTGTCTCTCTGTCTCTGTCTCTGTCTCTCTCTCTCTCTCTCTGCCTCTGTATCTGTGTCTGTCTCTATCTCTGTCTCTTTCTCTGTGTCTCTGTGTCTGTCTCTCTGTTTTTCTCTCTGTCTCTCCTCTCTCTGTCTCTGTCTCTCTCTGTCTCTGTCTCTGTCTCTCTCTCTGTCTGTCTCTGTCTCTCTGTCTCTCTGTCTCTGTCTCTCTGTCTCTCTGTCTCTCTCTCTCTCTCTCTCTCTCTCTCTCTCTCTCTCTCTCTCTCTCTTTACCATCACATCCCTAGAGTCAAACACACTTTTCCCTCCCCAAGAAGAGAAGATATCCCACCCCCCATTACTATTTAGAATGGTGGAATAACTAATTCAAGTCCCAAGCCCAAGAATAAACATTCAAAGTGGATTTCTTTTCAGTTCCAAAGCCGCCTTGCGTCTGAAATTTGAAGTGTGCAAAGAATTGCAAAAACACATGGAGCTCGTCCCAGAGACTAGCTACATCCAAGCCCATTCTTCATGCAGCGTTCAAGCCAAGTTCTTGCCCAGGTAAGCGTGTTAACGTCCTTTTTTGCCTAATACACAGTGCTATCCAGGATGGTCTAGCAAGATGACATTGTCTCTGGTCCAGCATGTCCTGGGCTACCCTTACATCCCTTCTCCCTGTTGGTCACTTCTGAGTCAAAATCACAAGGC
This sequence comes from Macrotis lagotis, assembly GCF_037893015.1. Classification (NCBI taxonomy): domain Eukaryota; kingdom Metazoa; phylum Chordata; class Mammalia; order Peramelemorphia; family Peramelidae; genus Macrotis; species Macrotis lagotis. Next base: position 897,164,345 of record NC_133658.1, read on the forward strand.
AGATGTGGGCTTGGCCTGGGTTTAAAGGCCCTAGTTCTCTTCTGGTAGGGACAATAGGAGGTTCTCCACCTTAGCAGAATCTATGATTCTCTATTGGGGGCAGGTATAACCTGGGGGGGGGGCAGTGTCCTACATGGGAAAGCAGAAAGATTCCACTTTAGTCAATAATTTGTAAGAATCTGTATTTGCTGTTATCGAATGAATGTGTCAGGGACCTTCTTAGGTTCACTTAGGAGTCACTCCATTTGTACCCACCCTGTGATAGAGCATTCCAAGCTACCATTGGACTGTTCAACACACTGTCATTTGTCTCAGACATAGCGATGTCATTTGGTCATTTGGTCTTCTTAGATAATGAAGGACTAGAGCAGGCAGGGCACTGTACCAGCCCCTGCTTTTGAACCAAAGCTAAACTCTGTGGACCACTTTGGGGCATGTTCTACTTGCAACCATTGAAGCATCTTCCAACTGCATTTCAGCAAGTCTCATCCTCCTCATGAGTTCAAATCCAGCTTCAGATATTTCCTAGCTGGGTGACCTTAGTCAAGTCACTTCACCTTGTGGGCCTCAGTTTCCTCATTTGTCAAATGAGCTAGAGAAGGAAATGGCAAACCACTCTAGTATCTTTGCCAAGAAAACCCTAAATGGGGTGAAGAAATGATCAAACAACAATAGTCATGGAAATGAAAGCTGTCATTATTTTTGTTAGTGAATCATCCTGCACCATCTTGTGCCCAGTTCAGTTCAACAATGTTTTGTTAAGCATCTCCTTATATGCTGGGCATTGTTCTAGGGGATGCCAAGATAAAACAAAACAGTCCTTGACCTTAAGGATTTTGAGTTGGGTCCCTCAAGGAGGAACACTCTGCCCCTAACTCAGGGAGACACATGAGCTAAAAAGAGACAGAACTCCTCTGCCAACACTGGACCATTGCAACCAATGGCCACCAACTCCTAACCCTGAGCTGTTAGTAAATATCTATTTTTAAATGTAAGGAAAGATACTTAGGAGAGTACACATGGGCATTTTTTTATTTCTAAGTGTCCATAAGCCTTTTGGGTATGTGTTTTTTTCCATCTCTCCATTCTCCAAAGGGGGCAGGGATGTAGTAGCTTCTATTTCTTTGGCCTTGGTCTTGTCTTGCCTTGCCCACTCTGGTCCCCCTATACACCACAGGTATCCGACAAACACTAGTAGAGTTAAGTGTTGCATTGAATTTCTCCTGCAGAATCACTGTCTATCAGGTTGACTCACCTAGAGATTCTCTATATGAGTGCTGAGTCCTTTAGACCCAGAATTTTCTTTAATGGAAAAAATAGCCCAGTTTTCCTTTGACTATCATGTCCTAATGAAAGACAGAGCCTGTCATTTTGTGTTTCTCATCATTCAGAAATTTTGTGAGAAATGAGTGAGCCCTATGACCTTCAGGTCATGGGATCACTAAATGTAAAACTAGAAGAAAGTTTGAGATGATTCCCTAGCCCTGGTTTCTGACAAATCATCCACAGTCATCTGGGGAGGAGGAGGGGAGGGAGAAGGGGAAGGAGGAGAGGAGGAGTTTGGTAGAAAGAGTCCTGTACAACCCATCATTTTTTTCTTTCAGTTCTCTCTCTCTCTCTCTCTTTTTCTCTCTCTCTCTCTGTCTCTCTCTCTGTCTGTCTCTCTCTCTGTCTCTCTGTCTGTCTCTCTGTCTCTTTCTCTCTGTCTCTCTCCTCCCCCTCTCCCACTTGTAATTGGTTGTGTGGTGTGTCTCTTTCTCTGTCTTGATTGTGTGTATCTATGTTTGTGTGTCTCTATCTCTGTCTCTGCCTCCCTCTCTCCCTCCTTCACTCCTCTCTCTATCTCTCTCAATGTGTGTCTCTTTGTCTCTGTCTGTCTGTCTCTGCCTCTGTGTCTGTGTCTACTCTTTCTCTCTATCTCTGTCTCTTCCCCCACTATTACCTTTAGTTGCTCACACCTGACTCTCATCCCTGATCTCCATGCCTTTGCATTGGCCATCCCATATATCTGTCACACTCCCTTCTTACCAGCTCCCCCTCATAGAATCCCTCTCTTCCTATTAAAAGATGCAGCTCAAGCATCATGTTCTACAAGAAGTGTTTACAGAGCACCACCTCCTCCCGTGCTCTTTCTCCCAAACTAACTTATATTTTCCTGCTTTTTACATACTTGTATTTATTTGCTTTATATTTATGCTGAACATAATTATGTATGAATCTGTAGTCTCCCTCATTGGAATGCAAGTCATTGTTTAATTCTTTGCTCTTGTTGCCTCATTGCCTAGCACTTGATGTTTGTTCAGTCATTTTCAGTCTTGTCTGACTCTCCTTGACCCCGTTTGGGATTTTTCTGGGCAAAGATACTGAACTGATTCACTATTTCCTTCTCTAGTTCCTTTTATAGATGAGGAAACTGAGGTAAACATGGTTAAGTGACTTGTCCAAGGTCACTCAGCTAGAAAGTATCTGAGGCTGAATTTGAACTCTGGTCTTCCTGTGTCCAGGGCTGGTGCACCCCTAGCACTTAGAAGGTGGCAAATGCTGTTTGGTTGAAATGTAAAGTAGAGGTGATTATGGTTTTAAAGCTCATTACTAAATTCTTAACTGTTTGTCATTATACATTTTCTTGATTCACAAATGCCCCCAGTGCAATCCAACAAATCTGCACACTTTGTGGCAATCACTAGCATATACATGTGTTTCACCATGTCACATGTTACATAAAATTGAAAAACATTCTTTTACATTCTGTTGGAGGAACATATCAAGTAAAAAAAAGAAGTCAATTGGAAGTGATGATAAAGAAGGCAGACACACTAAAAACCTTGGTCAGAGGAAGGGCTTCTATCAGGAGAAGTCACTTAGACTGACCATTGAGTTGGTTGGTGGGAGGAAGGAGTTCAGTTGGGGAGGGGGGTCTCCTGGGGAAAACCAGGTTTGGCCAATGAGCAACATGGCTCTATTTGACTGAAAAGTTCCTAAAGAGAGAAACAAGTCTGGAAAAGATTTTTCTCCTCCTTCAGAAGCTTTTGCTTGTCTCTTGTGTCTCTTTGAGCTATGAGCCTAGATTTCTTCTTTTACCAGTCAAATTCCTGAAGAGAGGAATTGACTCCATTTCCTCACCTCCCACTCACTTCTCAATCCTTTGTAATATAGTTGTTATTCAGTCCTCACTGAGTCTCTGTGACCCATTTGAGGCTTTTTTGGTAGAGATATTGAAGGATTTGCCATTCTCTTCTCCAACTCATTTTACAAATGAAGAAACTGAAGCAAATAAGGTTAAGTGACTTGCCCAGCATTACACAGCTAAAAAGTGTCTGAGGTTGTGTTTGAACTTTCCAGGTATTCTATCCCATGTAATGAAAGCTAAAATGGCCTGCTAGTTATTCCCTAAATTTAGTTTGCCATCTCCTGTTTATGCAACATTCTATAAAGCTCTCCCTCCCCTCTTGCACTTCGAGTAATCCCCATTTTCTTCGAGGCCCAACTCAAGTGCCTTCTCCTTTAGGAAGCCCAGTTATTAAGATTCTCTCCCTCCCCCAGTTACCTTCTACATACAAATCTTTCTCCATGCTGCTTCCCAAAACTTCCCAAGAGATCAGTTCCTTGATTTCATTTCTGTCTTAGCACCTTGGACAGTACTTGGCCAGTTCCTGTTAATCCATATTCATTGAATTGAGTTAAATGATGGGAAAGAAGACCCATCCAAACTATGGCATAAGCATATAAATCTAGAACTTAGAATCCCTATAAACAGAAGCCCTTAAACCTGGAGCACTTGGAACATTGGGGTCTCTGTTGAATCTGTACTGTACTCTCTGGTATAATGAATACTATATTAACATTATAATTACTATCATATGATATCTGTCATTCTTTTAAATATTAAAAAGAAGTCCAGATATTTGAAAAGACTGGGAAGCATTAATTGAGTTCAATTCTCTCATTTTACAAATAAGAAAACAGGAGGCTCAAGTGTAGTTGAAGAAGAAAATTTGTTCTGGTTTAACTCTTATACAAAGCAAAATCAATCTCTCTGTCTCTCTGTCTCTCTGTCTCTCTCTGTCTCTGTCTCTGTCTCTCTCTGTCTCTCTGTCTCTCTGTCTCTCTCTCTGTCTCTCTCTCTCTCTCTCTGTCTCTCTCTCTCTCTCTCTCTCTCTCTCTCTCTCTCCCCCTCCTGCTAGTGGTTAGTTTTGATAGCTGATACTTCCCAATAAAACTTGAGATCTGTTCACGCCAAATGAAGGAATTTGGTTCAAGCCCAGAAAAACATCTGTGTTTCCTACTACTACTAAGAGGTTTAGTCATTTTCAGTCATGCCTGACTCTAAATGACCTCATTTGGGGATTTTTTGGCACAGATACTGGAGTGGTTTGCCATTTCCAGCTTATTTGACAGATGAGGAAACTAAGGCCAATAGGGTGAAGTGATTTCCCTAGGTCAATAAACCAAGAAGTGTTTGAGGCAAGATTTGAACTCGGTTTTTCCTGACTCCAGGTCTGGTACTCTGTCCACTGTACCACACAGCTGCCAACAGGAGGGAGACATAGTTTTAAGAGACTTGATGGCTATTGCAGGGGCTACCATCCTAGGGTTTGTGAATCCTGATGATGGGCCTACCTGCCTCAGTCTCTCCCTACTCCAATGTATCCTCCATTCAACCATCAAAGTGATTTTCCTAAAGTGCAGATATGACATTGTTACCCCTCCTCAATAAACTCCAGTGACTCCCTATCATTTCCAGCATCAAATAGAAAATATTCTGTTTTGAATTTAATTAAAGCTTTTTTTATAACCCTCAGACACACACACACACACCCCTTTCCAGTACTTCCCACCCACCCCCATCATCACCAGCTGTCACACACAGGCCCACATATTATTGGATCCAGTGATACTGGCCTTTGCTATTCCCCCAATAAGGCATTCCATTCATTCCCTTGGGGTAGTTTCTCTGCACCTCCTGTCTCCAACTGGCTTCAAGTCCCAGCTAAAATCCAAGCTTCTACAAGAAGCCTTTCCAAGTCCCTCATAAGGTCAATTATTTCTTCTTTATCCCATGTCTTGTCTTGTTTGCCATTTGTGTGTTGACTCCCCCATTAGAGTGAAAGTCCTTGAGAGCAGGGACTGTCTTTTGCCTCTTTTGTATCCCCCACCCCAGTGCTTAACAAAATGCCTAATTAATTGATTAACTCCCAAGGGGTATGAGAAGCTTGTCAAGAGGTACAGGGAGAATCTGGTCAATCACTACCTTTCACATTAGGAGGGTTAGGAGCATGGTGCTCCTGTGATCTGGAAAATCTATGTAAAATTTTCTGGCCCACCTTTATAGCAGAGACAAAGTCTGAATTATGATGGTACTAAAAGATAAAATATGTTGATGCTACATAATACTATGCTTTTCTGAATTTCTAATTTTTTTCTGTGTCATCTGCTAGCTTTTGCATGTCATATTCAGTTTCTACAAAAATTAAGTCCCCAGGGGCAGTTAGGTGGCTCAGCAGATAGAGTACCAGCCAGAAGGACCTGAGTTCAAATCCAATCTCAAACACTTAATAATTATCTAGCTATATGACCTTAGGCAAATCACTTAACCCCAATTGCCAAAAATAAGTAAATAAATACCCATTTAATTTCTTATGCTGACCCACAATACATTGAAACCTGCAATGGGGAAAGTCTTCATGTGGAAAGAATAAATGTATATCATCCTGATGAGATGCATGAATCTCATCTACGTGGTAAACTCCAAAATTTCTTAACTTTGTTGAATAGGATATTCAAGACAGGAAAAAGCTGAGAATTCTTGGATTCTTAGGAATGAAAGAGGCCCCTCAGAGACAGAATTTCAGTCTCACTGAAGAGTCAGGGAACACCTAACTAGAGTCCCAGCTGAAGCTTAAATTTACCTTGTTGATTATTCTTGGCAATAATATTCACTGGAATAATGAATAGCAACAGTCCCATTCTGTAAGGCTGAGGAAGCCTACCAGTCTGAATTCAGTTAGTTATAAAGGGCTTTTGAGTTGCTTCCAGCTTCCATCCAACTCAGGTAGTGGGAGTCAAATCACTGTGGAAATTGGTGTGGGGGAGACTTACTCCCATCGCTTTCAATTCTTGGGGTTATAAATAGGGATGTCAGTATTTCAAGTGAAAAACCTGTGTTGAGCTAACTCAAAATGTGTAAATGGAATTGCTGGTAGCATAGCCAAAAGCCTTTGAAAAATGGAACCCACTTAGAAGAAAGAATCTCAGATTTGCAGTCCTAGGAGCTAGGGTCACCCCCCCCCCCAGTTCAGTTACTCACTATCCATGGCAGTCATTTAGTTAACAAGTATTTGGTAAGGTCTAATATGTACTAAGTGTTGTGCTAAGAAAGGCCATTGACCTTGAATAACTCACTTCCTCTTCTAGATTTCAAATGAGGGCATTAGGCCAAATGATCTCTTAGATCCCTGGTGGTCCTGTATCCACAATTCTTTGAAATATCATTATGTTAAATGCAAAGAAGCAGTTTGGTCTGCAGGAGAACAGGACACCATTGATCCACCCACTTGGATAGATCCCACTTGGTTAGGCTCTCTTTGAATGTTTTTAACTCAAGAGGGCTGATAGTTAACAAAAGACACTTAAAAGTTGGGACAGATGACTCAGTCTTTTTGCTCATTTATTCTATAACTTCTACCCCAGGTAGGCATAGGAGGTTTAAACTTTTATCATGAAGACTTATTTTTTTTCCCAATAAGAAGAAACAGCAGCCCTTGTAGTAATTTCATTCTGATGACAGTCTAATTTTTCTTTCGGGTTCTCCAGCATTTAACGTAGCACTTGATAAATGTTTTTTCATTTATTTGCTCATTTACAGAATTGTTGTTGTTTGGTCATTTCCAACTCTTTGTAACCTCATTTGGGATTGTCTTGACATGTCCTTCTCCAGCTCATTTGACAGATGTGGAAAGAGAGACAAACAGGGTGGAGTGACTTGCCCAGGAACCCTTAGGAAGAGTCCAAGTTGAACTCAAGGCTTTCTGATTCCAGGCCCACGCTCTATTTACTGTGCCACCCTGTTACCCTTGACAAAGTTGACCAAGAGGTATAGGCAGTGCCATATTTGAGAGGAGAGAAAATCAGTCATAGGCTTATTCATGAACCTGATTTGAGGAGGGATGGGGGCTAGGGATTGGTGGATGGCAGCCAGCAGACTCCATGACCAGGATAGATATTTCTGATCACTACAGACTTTAACTCCAAAAAATCATCAAAGATATTTATGAGCATCTGAGAAGCAAACTTGGGTCCTAAAGGAACAAAATTTCTCTTTTGAAGATTATAATTGTCCCTTTTTTAAAACCCTAGAGTCTCATTTACTTGATTTCTGTGAAAGAATTGGAGTTACAAGTCTCTGTTTGGTTACTCAGGTTCAGCTGTGCCAGATGGTTAGTTTAGAAAAATCAGTCACATTTCCAAGTCAGCATTTGCTGCAGTCTGCTCTATTGGTCAATAAATATTCTTTTCTGTGGTTTTCTGGCTCCTGAGAAAAGCAAAAGCGATGGAGTTTATTCATTGACCTAATACGAGTGTTTTGAAGATCTATCTAGAGTGGTACATGGTAACCTTTTGGGAAAATAATGCCCAGGAGATGACCTGGTATGCCTTGGTCATGCCTCTTGTAGACCTGAACAAGCTCAAGGATTTAAATTGGAACCTGAAGCTTTACCAGCAAGAGAAGTTACCCTCTTCTTAAACTTCAGATTATATTAACAGAGATGGTAAATGACTTTAAATTAATTCAGTCAATCACTAAGCATTTACTAAGCCTCTATTATGTACCAAAGATAGGCCAAGTGGTGCAATAGTTAGAGCATTGGGCCTGAAATCAGGAAGACCTGAGTTCAAATCCATTTAGCTGTGTGACCCTGGGCAGGTCATCTAATTATGTTTGCCTTTGTTTCCTCATCTGTAAAATGATCTGGTGAAAGAATTCCAAACCTGGGATCTAAACCCAAATGGAGTTGTAAAGAGTTGGACACAAATGAAATGATTGAACAATGACAAAAGATGAGACAAACATTGTACTAGAAGCTAAGGATAAGGAAAACACCCCCCTGAAATCAGGGAGCTTTTATTCTATAGGGATAGAACAGACACATGGATGATCATATTTGTGGGTATATACATTTACATCATATGTGTAGTATATACCACATGTATAAATTATCTATGAACTAGGTAGACAGACAACAGGCAACTGGATAGCAGATAGATGAATAGACAGACAGAAAGACAGATGGATAGACTGACAGAAAGATATAGACAGATGTATAGACAGAAAGTCAGACTGATGGCTAAACAGACAGAGATGGGTAGACAGATAGAAAGACAAGCAGATAGACAGATGTATAAATAAATGAATAAACAGAAAGATGGATAGACAGAAAAACATAGATGGATAGACAGACAGATGGATAAATAGAAAGATAGGTAGATAGATGTATAGACAGACAGATAAATACTACAAAAGTTGGAGGAGGAAGGGCAGTAACAGTTGGAGGAATCTGTGTAACAGGGACAGAAGCCCTAAGTCCCTGGTTCAAGTGAACAAATTCTTGGTCACCAGGTTGTCATGGTCTTTGAGTGTCTTTCCTTAACTCCTACATTCCTCCCCACCCCCCACCTTTGAGACTTGTCAAAGCAGAACCCATTTCCCTGACTTGATACTCAGGCTACCCATCCCAGCAAGAACATTCTCCAATAAAAGGCTTGGAGAAGGGACTCAGTTTAAAACCTATGAAAATTTAGATTTACATCATAGGTAAATCATAAAGTGACTCTTCCTTTTACAAAGGGATTGCAAACTCAATTAAGATATAATTAAACTTATATTACTTATATAATTAAATTATTTTATTTACAAGCAACTGTTCAAGATTACATGCACTTTCTGAAGTCAGATGCAGCTGTATTATTTTTCTTTACATATTTAACTTGCCATGACTTACAAGAGAATTGGATGAAAGTATTATAAGATTGTGGGTTTGTAGTTATAAAGACCATGTGTGAATAGAGAGGACCTTCTTCTGGCTTTGCAGGTATAATTCCTTCTGACAGATGTCACTTACAGTCTAGATACAGTCTGGATTGTGGAGATCCCAGTTGGAGAAAAGACTGAGCTTGGAGGTGGGAAGAACTGGGTTTGAATCCCACCTGAGAAACTAATCTGCTATGTGGCCCCTGATAAGTCACTTGATCTCTCTGGATCTCACTTTCTTCATCTGCACAATGAGACATTTAGACTAGATGGCCTCTAAGGTCCTTCCCAGTTCTAAATCCCAATCCTGTGAAAATTCTGAGTGTCTGGGTTAGAAATGGTCATTTCTATGCGCATGATTCCCAGATCTATTTTTCCATCCAGCCCTAAACTCTCTACTAACTTTCATGTTCTATCACTAACTACCTCTTGAACATATTATGGGACGTTGGGTGTCTATCATTGGGTGTCCTCAACATATAAATGAGAGAACTCATTCTCCTACCACCATCCCCCAAACCTTCCATTGAGAGCATGACCATCCTCCTACCCATCAAGGCTTCCTTTGACATTGTCTGCCATTTGGCCTGTATATGTCATATATATGAACATGCGCGCACACACATGTAGTTCATGTTATACCTCCATTAGAATGGGAGCTCCTCTCTACAATAAGATTATTGTAGTAATGTGAAAATAAATAAATTAATCATTAAAAAAAAAGAATGGGATCTCCCTGAGAGCAGACTGTTGCTCTTTCCTTTCTTTGCATTCCCAACACTTAGCATAAGCTTAAAATATGCTTTCTGACTGACTGATTCCTCCCATCATGTCCAAGTGAATCTTAATTTAAGAAATCCTCATACCATATTTAACAATGGAAACACATCACTTGAAAAGTACATTCTAGGTCTCATGAAAGGATTCTTCCCAAACCTTAGTTATGATTTCATTAATGGGAGGGATGGTGGGAAAGTTGAGGAAACTGAGGCAGACAGAGCTTGAATCACTTGCCCAGAGACTCCTACCTAGATAGTAACTGAAGTCGAATTTGAATTCAGTTTGCCTGACTCTGGGCCCAGTGCTGTATCCACTATACCACTTAGCTGCTTCCTAGTTGTTACTGGAGTTAGAAATATTTGATTCAGTGATGCTGAGTGAAATGAGCAGAACCAGAAGAACATTAAACATATCAACAGCAGCACATGGGGAGACGATCAACCACGATGGACTTGTTCATTTCAGCAGTACAGTAATCAAAGACAATTTTGAGGGACTTGTGATGGAAAATGCCATCCAGATCCAGAGAAGCAACTGTGGAGTTTAAATGAAGACTAGAACTTATCATCACCAATTTTTTTCTTTATTTAATATTTATTTATTCACATTTTGTACAAATAATGTTTTTTTATACATTAACAAAGTATTCTTGTTTAAGAGTAAACAAAAACCCCCTCCCCCCAAAAAATATAGACTCACTTGAGCGATAAAGTAAAGGGGAGAGATCACCAATTTTTTTTTTAAAGTGTCTTAGGTACTGTGTCATTTTGTTCCCTCTAATGTTCTCTTTCTTCCTTTTGGAGCTGATTCTTCTCACACAAGATGTTCAATATTGATCGATGTTTAGCATGGTTACAAATGTAAAGCCTTTCTCAGATTGCCTTCTTTCAGGGGGAGGGGAGGAGGGGAGGGAGGGAGGGAGAAAAATTGTGAGCCTCAAATCCTTGCCAAAAAGTGATTGGTAAATACTATCATTGGATGTAGTTGGAAAATAACTAAAGTGTTTCTATATAAGAAGGAAAGATTCAGTTCAAACAAAACTTTGTGAATAACTGGCACATGTTAAGTACTAGGAGGCTACGAGCCTCCTCGAATCGTAGTCCTAGCTGATGAGAATTAGATATGCAATGATCCCCCAAATCTACCAAGCGAATATATTTGCCAGACTATTTAGCAGCATCATTGTATGGGAGGCTGGGGAGACAGGGGGACAGAGTTCTAAGCAGATTTTTTTCATCATGTAACTATTGTAGCATGTTTCTAACGACTAGTCCTATATCTATATTTCTAAAATGTTGATAACCATAAAGAAAAGATTCACAGATAGTCTTTTTCCCCTCCTCTTTCAGACTGTCCCTCTCAAAAGATGCAGAAAAATATTTTGACAAAGATACAAGAGTCCTAGAAGCACCAATGACGATAAGAGTCTCTGATCAGGTCAGTGGCATAATTGATTGATGACGTCAGCTTGGTTGTTTCTTGTACTTCATTATAGAAGAAGACAAAATGACATCTCTTTATCTGAGACACAATGTCAGCTAAATTACAGACCAAAGGCCCAGACATATATTATTCTGAATTGATCTTTGATCAGAACTGTTGAGAGTAGCTATTCTCTCATTTACTATTTTAGTAAATGAGGTATATGTGGTATTCCAGCGGACTGGCACCTTTTGTGTGAGGGCTGCTGAGTCCTTTTCAGGTCTGATCATTCACCAAACTCAACTCTTACCTGTATCTCCAAGAAGCCACAGCATATACAATGGCTCCATCCTGGTAAAACCATTTTGGCAGATGATCTAAAACAGGTTGAGGGAAACCAGCAGGCCACAACCCATTGGTGAGTTAACAGAGTGTCTTCCCCCAGCATATGACTTCCGCTGGCCAAATGGATAGATGAGAGCAGTTGTAGACAGCTTAGAGCTTGATTAGATATGAGAACCACCAAGGTCATCCACTGCATTCTGGGCCATCGCCAGTCACTTGATTTTTGTCCTGCCTCTGGACTTCGATGACTCTGGAAGGGAGAGTGAGGTTCTACCTCACTTAAATTCAATTCATGAATGAGTCAATATATCACCCTGTGATGGATGTCCTTTATTCTCTTCAAAAGTTTTCTATTGGGGGAAGCTAGGTGGTGCAGTGGACAGAGCACCAGCCCTGGAGTCAGGAGGACCTGAGTTTAAATGTGGCCTCAGACACTTAATAATTACCTAGCTATGTGATCTTAGGCAAGTCACTTAACCCCATTGCCTTGTTAAAAAAAATCAAAAGTCTTCTATTGAACAAAACATATGCTGGAAATGTGTAGGACTCTGGTTAATCTAAGGGCCCAAAATAGTTTGGGGGACATATTTTCAAGACAAATCTTAAGACCATGAAACAGCATATCAGTGGAGAGAGCATTGGCACTAGGAGTTATAAGACCTTGAGATCCACTTTGAAGTTGGAATATCACTTTATCCTGCAGGCCTCAGTTTCCTCTTCTGTAAATGCAACTAGTGCCACAGTAGATAGAGCATTGGGACTGAGGCCAGGAAGACCCAATTTCAGATCTAATTTCTGTCACTTAACTGTGTGACCCTAGGCAAGTCATTTCACCTCTGACTGTCTTAGTTTCCTCATCTGTAAATGGAAATAATAACCCACCTATCTCCCAAGGCTGTTATGAAGGTAAAATGAGATCATCTTTATAAAGTTTAGAACATAAAATAGAGGCGATATAAATGTCTTTTGACTAACTGATATGATGACATGAGCTTCTCAGTATTCCTCAAACATGGCCTTAGACACTTCCTAATTTTATGACCCTGGGTAAGTCACCTAACTCTTTTTGCCTCAGTTTCCTCATTTGTAAAATGAGTTCATGAAGACTGGACTCAATGGCCACAAACCAAGACCATGTATGTTCACCATGATCAGAGAGAACATTCAGCATGGGGTTTAAATTCAAGACATTGTTATTTTAGATGGTGAGCTCTTCCAGAGATACATATTTGCAGATTGTAGTGCACAAGCCTAGGAGCATTATAGGATCTCCTAAATGAGATACATAGCCTGGGAATCAATAATCATTCACAACAGTTTGGCCTAATACATACACTCAGACACACACACACACACACACACACACACATACACACATTTACTCACTCAAGAACCTATGTGGATATAGTATTAGTATTAGTAGTAATTAGTAATAGTAATCTTATTGTCCAAACCCTTGGGAGGTAGTTGAATGGACAATCATTCACCATTATCATGGATGGACACTGCAAGTAGACAATGAACTGACCCCAGAACAGATAAAGAGGATGACAGTTGAATTGTCTTTGGAATATCACAAATTTTATGATTCCAAGTATCAGTCTGAAAGTAGTGGAGGAGGGGCGGCTAGGTGGCGCAGTGGATAAAGCACCGGCCCTGGAGTCAGGAGTACCTGGGTTCAAATCCGCCCTCAAACACTTAATAATGACCTAGCTGTGTGGCCTTGGGCAAGCCACTTAACCCCATTTGCCTTGCAAAAACTAAAAAAAAAAAAAAGTAGTGGGGGGGGATCTTTTTACCATCAATATTCTCCTAGCAATACAAAATATGGAACACAATAGTCTCTAACAAAAAAAAATTGGGAATTATGGGGTAGCTAGGTGGCGCAGTGGATCGAGCATTGTCCCTGGAGTCAGGAAGACCTGAGTTCAAATCCGATCTCAGACATTTAATAATTACTTAGCTGTGTGGCCTTGGGCAAGCCACTTAACCCCATTGCCTTGCCAAAAAAAAAAAAAAAAAAAACCAAAACTGGGAATCAGCAAAAGGGCAATGGAGAAACATACATGATAGCCATGAACATTCTATCACATGCAAGACTTACATGGAAGAAGTAACAGAAAGGAGAGGTTCTTAAAGAGTTTTAGAGCTGTGTTTCAATATACTTGTAATTCTATGTATTTTATTTTGGACATTTTAAAATATTATTTTGAAAGGGTCCTCAAGCTTCATCTTTTTCTGATTTTTTAAAAAACTTTCTCAGAAAAAAACATGTTTAACATAATAGCTAATTAGGTAGAGTCTATATATAAAAATGAAACAAGGGATGTTTTATTTCAATAGAATCTTGATCTTTTCCTTTTTATATTCTTGTTCCTTGATTCCTAATTATTGAAGATGTCGTTTGATTTTTCATTTGGAAGTCTTCTGAATCTGTTCTATAGTTTCCTACATGTTTTCCAGTTGTTTCTACTATTTGATTCTGAGAAACTTTAATGTCATAGACCTCTCAAAGGGTCTATGGTATGGAGAAAAAAAAATTAAGACATCCCTGATGTATAAAGGATAAAGGGTATTTTAAAGAAATGTGTAACCTCTAAGTGATATATATATATATATATATATGTGTGTGTGTGTGTGTGTGTGTGTGTGTGTGTGTGTGTGTATGTGTGTTTACATATATATATATATATATATACACACACATATATGTATATGTAGTCTGGTGATGCCTACAGAGCCCTTTTCAGAATTTTAAATACATGAAATATTTTAAATACATAAAATAGAATATAATGGATTAAAAAAAGGTTGGCAAAACAAAGATGTAATTTGTTTTTTCCCATCCAAATTCATACACCACTCCCCTCCTCCCACCAACATTAAAAACCTCTGATATAAAGAGCATAACAAGAAATGAAAAAAATGAAAATCTTGTTAATGAAAAAAAATCAAATCTGTGGAAAAAGTTGGATACACAGTTGGGTTCTTACACATTCCTCACAAAACTTCTTTACCTATACAAATGAGCAGCCAGGATGAAGAGTATCCTCTAATACTTCTCTGATGATATCATCACCATCCATCTCAACTACCACTGCCCCAGTGCTGCCCCCTCCAACTAGATTCTGCCCTACCTTCTCACTTCTCTCCAACTCATTGGATTGATCAAATCTTACACAATCCAGTTCCCAGATTATATGATATTTCCCATGAGATGCTCCCCTTCTTTTCCTTCATTTAATTTAGTCCCTCAAGGTTTGATTTGTCTCTAGGGTACTATAAACATATACATATGTATGTATATATATATATATATATATATATATATATATATATATATATATATTTAAAGAAAAAGAAGATGGATTTGGTGAGAGCCAGAGATGAGCAGAGGGCAGCCTGAGTCCCCCTATCTATAGCCTCTGCAGGGACCCCCCTGGGGCAAACATATAAGAGGATGTGGTCAAGGGTCAAGCAAGAGGGACAAATGAGGATAGACATTATCTCTGTCATTGAAGGGAATACTCATACTGATAAGATCATAGGTCCACAGACACTATTTCCCGTCCTCTTTGAGTTTTCAAAATTAAATTCATGAGGCGGCTAGGTGGCTAGGGCTGGCTAGGTGGTGCAGCGAATAGAGCACCAGACCTGGAGTCAGGAGTACCTGAGTTCAAATCCAGCCTCAGACACTTAATAATTACCTAGCTGTGTGGCCTTGGGCAAGCCACTTAACCCCATTTGCCTTGCCAAAAAACCTAAAAAAAAACCCCTAAATTAATTTATATGTATTTATAATCTATCCCTCCCACTGTCCCCATTGGAGAAATAATAACAATAAAAATAACCATAATACTCAGTGGAAAAAGCTTTGAGTTAAGTTGATGGAAGGTGCCTGATGGCAGCAAGCTGGTCTTTTCCTTTTCCCATGTATTATTCTTCCATTTCAGAAAATGCCTGTGAAATTCACTGTCCATGCTGTTGTCACGACATCAGATTTGGAAATTGAACCCAAAGAAGTGGATTTTGGATACTGCACTATCTATGAAGCTGTCTACACTAGAATTAAACTCATTAATCACTGTCTCCTCCCCCAAGAATTTGGATTTATCAATATCCCAGAGGTACCTATATGTGGGGGTCTCATTGTGATCATAACTGCTCAGTTATTTCATAGTATTGGGTTGCCCTTCTCCCTAAAGCTGTCCTCCCTCAATGGCTCCCAGAAGCTGTATCAGTATTTGATGAGCTAGTGGTGCATCACATCTAGCCTGGCACAACTTTTAAAGGACAACCCCAAGGGGGTATGATGAAGTAGAAGGAGTCAGTTTTCTTTTGAATCCTTGGACAAGCCACTAAGTTTCTCTACCTCTCCGTTTCCTCCTTTGTAAAATATATAGTTTCAACTTCTCCCCAAGGTCCCCTGGAGTGACAGATATTCCTACCCCCATACCCTTCACACCCCACCCATCATCCCCTATCCAATGTGGGTCCTGTTAAAACCAGGGTGTTTGGGGGAGGAGTAAAGATAAAGTTGGGAAGGGAGGAAGAATGATAATAATCTATACCAGCTTCCTTTCAGTTATCTAATATCCCTTTTTTTATTTTCAAGTATGTAGAAATTCAGCCCAATGATGGGTTTGGAACTATCCTGCCCTTGCAGTGTTTGTTTCTTGATGTCATCTTTAAACCTATAAAAGCGAAGGAATATGAATTTCAGCTGAGTTGCATTACCTTAATTAACAGGTGAGGCGGAATCCCCTTAGTTAAACCCTAGAATGTGGTCAGGTCCCCAAGCGTAGCCCTAAGAGGGGCCCTGTCTGGCCCATGAGGTACCTCCTTATTTTCATACACTATTATTGAAATTGGTTGGGAGAAGTTAGGTGGCATAATGGATCGAGCACCAGCCCTGGAGTCAGGAGGACCTGAGTTCAAATCCAGCCTCAGACATTTAGTAATTATCTAACTCTGTGACCTTGCACAAGTCACTTAACTCCATTGCCTTGCCACCCCCCCAAATGGGCATAGTTCATAAAGACAATCATCTGGTCTGTGGTTAAAACGTTAAGACCTTCAGAACATTGATGCCCAGTAGAGTTTATAAAGGGGAATTTCCTGAATTTGCTGAACCTTGGTAGGAGGGAATGAGCAATATGTCCACATCCAATTGGGCTGCTCTTGGACAGCTCCCCGCTTCCAATAGTAGAAGTACAGTATTGCCGATGATTGACCATTATCATAGCCTCTGATGCAGCGTGCCTTTTAAATATTCTAGATATCATAAAAGTGGTCAAACCTTCATCCTGCCTGCAAAGACATTAAAGAAAGGACAATAACTCATGTTTCTTTCTAAGCAAAAAAGGAAAAGGGAAGACCAGCTTGCTGCCATCAGGCACCTCCCATCAACTAAACTCAAAGCTTTTTCCACTGAGTATTATGGTTATTTTTATTGTTGTTATTATTTCTCCAATGGGGACAGTGGGCAGAAGAGGCAATACTCTTCTCACCCCCCTAATGATCCCTTCACAAGAGTATCAGACATGCCTTGGTGTTCTTGTCCCATTTTGCTTGTTCTAAGACAGAATCATTAGGGTTTATCCTAGGACATTGATGTGTCAGCAACTTGGAGTTTGTTCACCAGAAAATTCAGATATGTAAGACATTATCAGCTGGGAAATCATCTTTGTTCCTCATTACCGCTGTCTTCTTTTCCTTTACTAGAAAGAGGAAATGATGTCTCTCCCCCTTCTTTTTCCCTTGCTCCATTTGAAGGCATCAAACATGTTTCTGTTCTCTCAGTTGACATTTCCATCAAATTTTCCCATAGCTAGACCTAGTTTCATTGCCCTGGTAGCTTGGAATAATGGACCAGAGTTCCAAGAGGAGGGAGGGTCAACCCTAGGGACCCACTTGGAAAGGACCATTGAAAGCACCCTAATTTCTAACTGTTGACCTTACAGAGAATTTAAAATTTCATGCAAAGCAATTGGCGTCCACCCTCCTCTGGAGCTGTCTCACTACTTGGTCAAGTTTGCTGCCACACCTTTATTTGACATGTCGATTGCCACCCTATATGTGATCAATTCTCACACGAGCACCAATTTTCTGACTCACCCAGTTCCCCGCATTGGTACTGGGGAAATCGTGCCTGTGGGACCCACATCTTTTGAGTTCCTTTTGCCAGATAATGCCCCCATCATCATAATACCTTCTGTGGGAACAGTGCTACCAGGCAAGGTGAGTATGTCACCTAAAATAGGAAAAGGGGGGAACACTCTTTAGCTTAGGCACAAGAGTCAACCTCCTTCTTTTCACCCATTTATTCACCAAATCTCAAAAGAGAATGGGAATTGGGGTGGCTAGGTGGCACAGTGGATAGAGCACCGGCCCTGGAGTCAGGAGGACCTGAGTTCAAATCCAGCCTCAGACACTTAATAATTACCCATTGTCTTGCAAAAGAGAGAGAGAGAGAGAGAGAGAGAGAGAGAGAGAGAGAGAGAGAGAGAGAGAGAATGGGAATAAATGGAATGAATGAATGAAGAATGACAAGCATTTATTAAATCTTTACTGTATTCTAAATGACAAATAAGCAATCCCATCTCTGCCCTCACAGAGCTCAAAAGGGCTTACTTTACAATGTGCAAAGTTCTTTACTTAACAAAGCATAGCATTAATTATAGATGAGGGGAAACAAGAGTCACCCCTCCAGGCTCCTGACTCCACATCTAACTTTCTATCCTTCTGGGACTTTTTTCCCTAATTTTTTTTTCTCAGACTTTTTATTGAATATTTGTAAGAGACACTTTGACATAATTACAAATATTTTACAATATATTTCTCCTAACTTTAAAATTGCCTTATTTGTTTTACACTCAGTTTTCATAGGGCAATAATAATCATGCAGAATCAGCTTGATTATTAACCTCAGGAAACTGATAAGAGGGGGAAGTAGAGGCATTTTTACAACTTATGCCACTGGTAGTCACTTTTAGCCTATTTTGCTGCATGAATCATGCCATCTCAAAATAGTTAGGGATTAAAAATGTCCACACGACTCAAAGCTCTTTTTTTACATAGGGGAAGATGGAGGGGGAGGAGAGGGTCAAAAGACTGAGATGAACCTCTGATGTTTCTATTCATATTTTTATTTTTAAGCAGGGAAAAAGCTGCTCTCCCTTGTGACTGCTCTCTGAGCATAGACTACTATGACTTTCTGTCTTCTTTCCCAGAAATGCATGGTTGAAGTGATTTTCAAACCAATTCTGGCAGAGTCAACAATCAAAGCTGAAGTCGTCAAAATGAGGAACTTAGCCATGCAAAGACAAAAACCGGTATGCTGGTGCCAAAAACCATATGCAATAATACTCATTGTAAGGAAGGCCAAACACAATGATCGAAAAACAAAAATTCCAAAAATATTTTTAATGTTATGTTATTTTGTCCAATTACATGCAAAGATAGTTTTCAATATTCATCTGTTTATAAGATTGGGTGTTCCACATTTTTCTACCTCCCTCCCTTCTTTTCCCATTTCCCACAACAGCAAATAATATGAAATAGGTTGTATGTGTGCAATCATGTGTAACATATTTCCATATTCATCCTATTGTGAAAGAAGAATCAGAAACCATAAAAAGAGAAAAAAAAACACAAGAAAGAAAAAAAGAACAAAAAAAAGAAAAACAAAAAGCAGATTTTAAAAAAAGTGAAATTAGTGTGCCTGGTGTGCATACAGACACTACAGTTTTTTCCTCTGGATGAGGATAGCGTTTTTTTTAACATTTTATTTGTTTTCCAATTATATACAATCATTATTTTTTGCAAAGCTCTGAATTCTACAATTTTTCCCCACTCTCCCTTCCCTCCCCCAGCCCCGAAGGCTGTCTGACAGTCTCTACATTGTTTCCATGCCATACATTGATGTAAATTGAATGTGTTATAAGAGTAAACATAAGAAACCTCAAGAATAGAGAGAGAGAAAAAAACATACTTCAGTCTGTGTTCAGATTCCAATGGCTCTGTCTCTGGGGTGAGTTGCTTTCTTTATCATAAGTCCACCAGAGAAGGTGCTTCAATATTTTCCCCACAGTTGCTGTTACTAGCTGTACCTCCACTCTATTCCTCCCCACTCTCATTTCTTCTCTTCTCTCTCTCCCTTCAGAGGATGGCATTTTCCATCACATCCTTTAGAATTGTCCTTGATCACTGAACTATTGAGTGGAGAATATAAGTCCATCATAGCTGATCATCATAAAATGTTGCTATTAGGGTGTACAATGTTCTTCTGGCTTCTCTCACGTCACTCAGCATCAGTTCAGTCAAGTCTTTGCAGGCTCCTCTGGAGTCCCATCCCTCATGATTTCTTACAGAACAATAGAATTCTATCATAGTCATATACTAGCTATCCAGTCATTCCCCAATTGACAGGCATCCCCTCAATTTCCTATTCTTTGCCATTAAAAAAAGCTGCTATAAATATTTTTGAACATGTGCAGTTTTTTAACCCTTTTTTTATCTCTTTGGGATATAGCTGGATCAACGCGTATACACTATCCAAAAATCTTTTGTTAAAAAATGAAGTTTTATTCATAACTAACCATCTAGCAGCATGGGCTGTACCTCAGACTTACTTTAAGGAATTTCTCTAATGAGGCAGCTAGGTGGCACAGGAGATAGGGGATAGGTGGCATTCCTCTTGGACGCCTTGAGATCTGAATTCAAATAGACACTTAGTAGGAGTGTGACCCTGGGCAAGTCAGCTTTCCCATCTGTAAAATGTGTCCAATAATAACACCTGCCTCCGGGATTATTGTAAGGATCAGAGAAGAGGAAACCAAAACAAACATGGTGAAGTGACTTGCCCAGGGTCACACAGAAAAATGCATGAAGTTAGATTTGAACTTGAACTTGGGGGATGACTCTAGGCCCAGCATTGTATCCACTGTACCACTGAACTGATCAGGATAGAAAGATAGTTAGATAGACAGGATAGAATGATAGATAGATAGATAGATAGATAGATAGATAGATAGATAGATGATAGATAGAGATAGATATAGATAGATAGATAGATAGATAGATATAGATAGATAGATAGATAGATAGATAGATAGATAGATAGATAGATAGATAGATGATAGATAGATAGATGATAGATAGATGGACGATAGATAGATGATAGATGATAAACAGGATAGTTAGACTAGAGAGGTAAATAGGTGGACAGAGAGAGAGAGATGAATGGATAGATGAAGAGATAGACAGGATAGGTAGACTAGATAGAGATAGACAGGATAGATGAAATAGATGATAGGTGATATTTGGATAAGCAGATATACTAGTATATGAGTATATTACATATACTATGATATATTATTATTATTCAAAATAATACATGAATATTTCACTGAATGGAAAGGAAGGAAGGAGGGATAGAAGGAGAGGAGGGAAGGAAGGATGGATGGAGGGAGAGGAGGATAGAGGGAGGGGAGGGAAGGAAGGAAGGAAAGGAGGAAGGAAGGAGGGAAGGATGGAGGGAGAGGAAGGAAAGAAAGGGAGGGAGGGAGAGAAGGAAGGAGGGAAGGGAGGAAGGAAGGAAGGAAAGAAGGAAGGAATGAAGGAGGGGGAAGGAAGGAAGGAGGGAGGGGAGGGAGGGAGAGGAGGGAAGGAAGGAGGAAGGAAGGAAGGAAGGAAAGAAGGAGGGAAGGAAGGAAAGGAGGAAAAGAAAGGAGAAAGGAAAGCGGAAAGCTAGCTATTTGAAAACTCAGTGTGTAATTTCTGAACGGGCCACCAAGGGGCACTGCCCTAAAGCTGTTGCTCCCAGTCGGCTAGCCTACACCACCATGCTGGCCACTAGGGCCGCCCAGATGCCCACAGCTTGATAGGCTGAAGCTTCTTCCTAAGAGGCACTTTTGGTTGGGCCAAGCTAGAGGATGAAATGAATCTCACAGAATCCCTCTGCTTCTCCTGAGCCTGCGCCACTGCTGCTTGTCACCTTCAGCCACTTCCTCAGGAGTCTTCCCTGGATGCCTGGAGCTCTAGGCAGAGTAGGCAGTCTCCTAGCTTTATTACTGTGGCCCCTCCCTGACCAAGATGCCCTGGTACATGGAGTTCTAGGTTCAGATCTAGCCTCAGACACTCCCCAGCTGAGTGACCCTTGGCTAGTCACCTAATTCCTATTTATTTACCTCAGCTCCTCCTCTATTAAATGGAAACACCCTAGAGAAGGAAATGGCAAATGACTAGAATATCTTTGCAAAAAAAAAAAAATCCCACGGACAAGTCCAAAGGTTCGGGAAAAGCAGGACGTGCCGAACAGCAACAACAACAAACATCATTCACTGTCTTTCCTCCTGTTTCCCTCCCTCTTTTTAGGAGGCTTTGTAGAGGCTCTGCTGCCTGACCCCCCCTCTGAATTTGTCTAACACATACACACACACCACACACACACACACACACACACACACACACACCACATACATAAACACACAAACACACACACATACCACACACATAAACACAAACACACACACACACACACACGAGATACTTGTACAAGCAAGGTACTCCAGGATAATTTGAGGGAAGCAAGATCACTGCCATCTGAAGGAATTAGAGAAGCGTTCAAAGGGGAAGGGGAATTGAAGAAAAAAAAGGAGATTCTTAAGCCCAAGGATGAAGTGGGAAGACATTTCAGATATGAGCCACATCCTTCAGAAATGAAAGGAGACTGCAGAACAGTTAGTTGATCAGTTTTATTGATGTCAACATAGTATTCAGTATAATTAGGCTGGAAAGGTACCGTATTGTAGAAAGTCCTCATTGTCAGGCTAAAAATATAGTTTAATCTTTAGGAAGTAGGGAACCAATGAAACCTTTATCTAAATCAATCAAAAAACTCTCACTATTGCTAGACACTAGAAACAACAATGGAAAAAAATGGAAATTCCTTCCCTCAAAGAGGTTACTTTCAATAGGATGAAACCTATAAAAATAATTAAATAATTACAATTCAATGCAAAGGAATTGGGAGATGGAAGCACTGACAGTTCTTATGTGGCTGTGGCTTTTGACCTGAGAAACAGATTAAAGGATCTGATGTTTTTTAGGGGTTTTTTTTTAGATTTTTTACAGGGCAATGGGGTTAAGTGGCTTGCCCAAGGCCACACAGGTAGGTAATTATTAAGTGTCTGAGGTCAGATTTGAACCCAGGTACTCCTGACTCCAAGGCCAGTGCTCTATCCACTGTGCCACCTAGCCACCCAAGGCTCTGATGTTGATGGCATTCCTTCTAGGGTATCTCTCCACAACTCCCACTGTGGGCCAGATCCCCCAGAAGGTGACCACTACCCTTCAAAGAATACTCAAGTCTATTTTTTTGTTGTTGGGGTAATCAGAGTTAAGTGATTTGCCTGGGTCACAAGTCTAATAGTTTTATGTCTGCATTTGATTTATAATCCTTTCTTTTTAACTCTTACTTTCTGTGATTGCATGAATCACAGGTAAAGATAACTCTTCCTCCCTCCTTCCATTATCCTAAGAGGCATGGGTCTGGAAGGAATGACTGCCTTCAGGCAGGGAACACAGCTAATGCAAAGGTGGAGAAATCTTGTGAAGCACAGCAAGATGAGATTAACTGAAATAAAGAGTGCGTCATCTGTAATAAGCCTGGAAAGGTAGAGCAGAATCAAAAAATCAAGGTCTTTCTCCGCCAGAAGGGTTTTTGGTTCTAGAGGCAATAAGGGGCCACCAGAACTTTGGGAGTTAGCTGATCAGCCCTGGTTAAAGACCACCATTTTGGCAACCATGGAGAACAGGTTGGTGAGGGGACAGTCCTGAGACAGAGAGACCAGTAAGGAAGATATCTTAATAGGTTAAACAAGAAATGATGTGAACCCGAATAAGAGAGAGAGATGCTGGTGAATGGAAAGAAGGGGTCAAATCCAAGAGATGTTGCAGAAGCAAAAATGACAAAACTTAAGAACTACTAAGAAATATGAAATGGGGAAGAGAGAAGAATCAAGGATCACCTTGAGTTTGGGAAACCATGTGCCTAAAAATACTAGTGGTCCATTTGTCAGAAAAGAGGAAATGAGAAAGAGAGACAAATTAGGGGGAGAGAAAGAAGGAATGAATGATTTCTGTTTTGAACACAAGTTGGAGGAGCCAAATTAGAAATGTCCAATTGGTAATTGATGACAAAGGACTGAGACTTGGAGAGAGCCTCAGGCTGAGTATTGCCATCTGGGAAGTCATCTGTCTAGAGATGAACCCACATCACCATTTGCCTTACTCATTTGCAAACCCTGTGTAAATAATCCCATATTTCCAATGAATGGAATATGAATTGAAGTTTCCCTAGATAGAAAGTATTTCACCCCCACTGCCCGCCCTGAACCCATTTAATTTTGAATCAACACTAAAAAGGGTCACAGATTTAGCTACTGAAAACCAGGCCAACTGGGTGGAAGTATCTTTGTATCTTGTTCAAGAAATAACAAGCATCCCCCTGAGCAATTCTAATGAACAAGGGTTGTCTTGGGCAGGTTTCTTCCATTGCGTATGGGTTGCTTGTTAGAGTCATTTTAAAGAGAAGACACTCCAGGGTTTATTAGTGATCTAAGCGCTTCTATGGTTGCATTCCTATTACAACCTATTGATTTAAAAGTGTAAGCCAACAAAGAACCAAACTGGGTGGAGGGACGACATGCAGAAGTGTAAGACTATCAACACATCACATTATTACATTATGAGTTCTTTCTTATTGCTCATTGAGGTTCACTCCTTAAAGCATCAGACATAGAAGCATCAGGAAGTCCTGAATTAAAATCCAGCCTCAGATACCTACTAGCTGTGTGACCCTGAGTAAGTCACTTCACTCTGTTGATCTCAGTTTCCTCCTCTGTAAAATGATCTGGAAAAAGAAAATAGCAAAAAAAAAAAAAAACCACTCCTATATCTCTGCCAAGAAAACTCCCAAATAGGGTCAGGAAGAGTCAGACACAACTGCAAAGCACTGAGCAGTAACTTTTTTCTGATAATCCCAACCTGAAAGAGTATAAATATTTAATGTCTTTGCAATTAAAAAGGTTTATTGATCATTGAATTTGTCAACCTGGAATGAAATTGGCCCATTTGTATTAGGACACTTCTGGATTTGAGGACTTTTTTTTAAACTTTTTTTTTAAGCAAATCAGGGTTAAGTGACTTGGCCAGGGTCACACAACTAGTCACTATGTGGGGTCATATTTGAGCTTGAGTCCTCTTGACTTGGGGGTCAATGTTCTATCCACTGTGACATCTAGCATTAGGAACTTTTGAGGGGCCCTTTGGAAAATGCAGTTAAATGACTCCATCTTCCTCCTTAGGGCTATGGTGGCTTCCAACCTCCCCCCACAATCCCTTCCCTTCCACCCTTCCAGCCATTTTTTTTTCTCAACTTTTCATTTGTTTTTCCTCAAACTCCAAACAGAAAGCAGTCTCAAGAGGTGAGCTTTTCCTCATTGTCTTCTCTTCTTGTAGCCTAAAAAGGAAACAGCCCCAAAGAAAAGTACGAAGCTGCTAATCCCAGCCGTGTCACTCAAAGCAGCCATCAAGTGGCTCAAACCTCGCTCTCCTCTCAAAAAGGAGCGCCCCAAACCACAGAAAATTATGATAGAGTAAGTTCTCCAGTGGCGTCATTTCTATTTAATTCAACATGTAACAGATTATAGAGCAAGTCATCTCTCTCAGTGGTATTGCAACAGATAGCAAAATGAACCAACTGTTCCTCCTTCTCCAATTGCAGCTGGGTTCCCCATTTCAGTCATTTTGAAAAAAAAAAAGAGCATCAATGTCTGATAGCAATCTAAGAACTATGGGATGGGGGCTGCTAGGTGGCGTAGTGGATAAAGCACCGGCCTTGGAGTCAGGAGTACCTGGGTTCAAATCCGGTCTCAGACACTTAATAATTCCCTAGCTGTGTGGCCCTGGGCAAGCCACTTAACCCCATTTGCCTTGAAAAAATCTAAAAAAAAAAAAAAAGAACTATGGGATCCCCCAAAGACAGTATGAGCCTTTGAGCCCATAGGAAGCCCAGGAGTCAACCTTGGGATATTTCATAGCAATGACCCATTCCCAACTTTGATGACAATGACTGGTTCCCATCAGTTTAGCAATGGAAGAGACAAATTGGGCTCTTTATATTGATATGCTAGCTAATTATGCCATTGTTTTTCATGCTTTTGAGTTCTAAAAGAGTTAGTCTTTTATCAAAGATTGCTTATAAAGTTCTCAAGACAGAAAATTTAGAGTTGGAAGGGATTTTGGCACTCACAGAGTCTAATCTTATTTTACACATAGGGAAAACTGAAGATCAGAAATGCTAAATGACTTGTCCAGGGTCACCCCGTCAATAAGTGTCAGGTAGAATTTGAAGCCAAGTATCCCTGATTCCTCATTCAGTACCCCACTCAATGATGTCTGCATGGTTTCTGTCATAGCAAATTCTGCCCTGAAGTAAGAATGCTAACGAACCTTGGAGACCCTGGAACTGAAAGAATGCTTGAGGGAGAGAAGGGCAATGAAAATTTTACTGTGGGGGGGGGGGAGGAGGCAGCTAGATAACTCTACCAGCCCTGGAGTCAGGAAGACCTGAGTTCAAATTTGACCTCAGATACCGAATAATTACCTAGCTGTGTGACCTTGGGCAAGTCACTTAACCCCATTGCCTTGCAAAAAGAAAAAGAAAAAAAGAAATTTACCTGGGAATATTGTAGAATATTATAGATCCAGAACTGAATCCATATGCCATATGCTCCTGAGATTGAATGTCATCATTGACTTTCAACTTTCCATTGACAGACTGTTAAGACATGCCCTTCTCATAGCTGAAAAAAGATTATATTAAAATGATATTTTGTTATTGTTGTTATTTTATTTCTATTTTATTTATTGGTTTCTGAAGCCCTTATGAATAATCATTTATTTCATTTGTGATCCCCAAAAGACTATGAGACTTTGAGTTCATAAAGAGCACAGGAGCCAAATTTCACATCACATTATTGTTCTTTCCCTTTCTAACCCCTTCCATGGGCCAAGTTATTAATAAGGGATGCAGAAAGTGGTGACATCATGTCCAATTTTGGCCTCCTTAAAACCTTGTACTGAAAGTTCCACACATATTTTCTGGGAAAACTTTTTCCCTTTATACTTGAGTTATAGAAAACTAAAAATACTGGTGACACAAGAATGTCTTTGGCCATTTCCCAAAGGAACCATCAGTCCAGAGTATCCCCTAATCTACATCCAAAAGTCAATGAGTCATAGATGTATGGTGGTTGTTTTTTAGGGACATAACCCCAGCCATATTGATTGTTCAGTACCTAGTTAGTGATAGAGAAGGAAAGGTCCAGAATGGATCTATCCCACTTCATTGAGAAACTGAGGCCAAGATAACCTAAGAGGACCTGAATTTAAGAAAAGTCACTGAGATGTAAACTTATCATGCCAGGAAGTCATTTCACAGACCCTTGAGGTCCTTGACTCTTCTCTTTTCCCTCATTCTCCTCTATCCAATCATTGATCCCATTCTCTCCATTCAGACCATCTTCAAGTTTAATCCCTCACTATCTCCTACCTGGACTATCACAATAGCTGAGATGTTCTCCAGATGTTCTCTCCCCTATGCAATTCATGTTCCATATGGCTACCAAAATAAATGAAACCACTCCTCTGCCCCCAAACCTTCAAAAGACTCTTCTAAATAGTCATTACAAACAGTATATTGCCCCCTCCAGCCAATTTGTGGTCAAATTGTTCAGAGTATCACCCTGAACTTTATAGACCAGTTTTTCTCAGACTTCTCTCCCTACCTTTTTCCTTCTATCACATGACCCTGAACTGGAATGAACATTAATAAAGTGATTTCACAGTCTATGTTCACTCTGTTGTCACAAGCACAAGAGACAGTGAAAATAAACAAAGGTGTCCATCCCCAGGCTTCAGTGTTGATCACCCTGAGATGCTCACTGGATGCAAGTTTTATTCTAGGGTATACTGCCTTAAATGCCTGAATTGCTTTTTTCTAGTTCAGAAGAATACCAGACTGCAAAAGCCATGTTGATTAAGGATTTCCAAAAACAGTTTCATAAATATGTCATACCATGTGTCATTGCCAGTGGAGACATTAAAGAAAATAAGGAAATAGTACCAATGAACTTCAGGTAGGAAATCTTGCCCATTCAGCATGGGGTGCCCAATCATTCTTACAAACTCAAGGGATGCCAAGGAAAGGCAGGGGGCCAGCAGAAAATACTCATGTGGAAAATGCCCCAAATCCTTTCTCATTTTTCTTGTGTTCCCTAACTCGAAGGGTAGTCACCAAGGATTGCCTTGCTAATTTCTAAGAGACCTAATAGGGAAGATCAGTTGCTCATTCATATAGGTCATGAGAAATTATGATCAAAGGAGGGTCTGGGCTTCTGGGCTTCATGAGATTGTGGTTTCTCATTGCAGGGATCCTGTTTTCTCCTACCTTTAGCATCCTACCTCCAAATGGATCAAGCCTAGAGACAAGTCAATGATCCCTCAGGGGTCTTGGCTTCTAGGAGATCATGTAGATGGCATTTTGCCTTCGTTGTGAGGACTTAACCCTGATTGTGTGGCATCCAGGGCCATCTCCAGTCATCCTGATTCATATCTGGCCACTGGATCCAGATGGCTTTGGAGGAGAAAATGAGTCTGATGACCCCCTCACTCAAATCTAATTCATACACTTGTCACGCCATCATCTCCCTGATGATATTCCTTCAAGAGTGATGGACAAGCATTATCATCATCATCATCATCATCATTATTATTATTGTTATTATTATGATGATGATGAATGAAGAGGAAGTGAATCCACTTCTGTCCCCCAATGACCCTCACTTTTTCCATTGATCAGTAGCTTCTTTCCATTTTTAATCCCTCATTCCTTCCACAATTACGCACCTCCAAGTTTTGTCTCCATTCCCCTTATCTCCTGATTCCTAACAGAAAACTGGATGGTAAGTTTACTCTTTCTCCTCCTGAGTAAAGATCTGTCCTGATTTCCCTCCCTCTCTCTCTCTCTCTCAACTTCCTAGTCCTTACAACACATTGTACTTAGAATTACACTGTCCAACGGTGACTCCCCCTTTCATGATTGCTTCAGAAAATGGGAAAACCATGTTCAATTTTGGAGACATTGCCGTCGGTAAGATCTGATGCTTGTGCTCTCACTTCCTTAAGACCTCCCTCCTTTCCCTCTCCCTACCCTTCCATCCCTCCCAACACATCATTTGCCTAGACCAATTTCTAGTCCCTCTCCACTCCAAGTTTTGCACATCACTCCCAACTGCCCTACAGTGGGCACTTCTCAAATTTTGGTTGACTTAATCTGGCCCCTAGATCTTGTACTCCAGATCTCAGGAAGTGACACAATATGTATTTGTTGTTTGTTTCAGGGCACAGGGACATCAAAAGGATCACAATACAGAATCTCTGCCCAGAATACTTGGACGTATCCTTCCTCAGAACTCCAGCTTGGGTGTTTTCAACATGATTCAGCAGCTGAACTGCCATGTTTATTTAAGAGAGATTTTATATCAGATATTTTTGGAGTAGATTCATTTCTCTGCCACTTCCCTCTCCATATGACTTTGGGGAAGTCCCTCAGCTTTTCCATATCTGTTTTCCTCTGTAAAATGAGGGAGTTGGAAGAATTGGTCATTGAGATCACTTCCTGGTGTAAATCTAGGCTCCTATGATCTTCCTTTCCTTATTGTGACCTTTTTTTTTCCTTCTAAAGCACTGAACCACAAAAAGTCTCTGAACCTGTTAATAATTGGAGGGTTCCAGTATTTGCTCTTTTTCATCCTTGGGCTAAAACCCCTAAGGTACTAAGTACTAGCCATACAGTGGAGAGAGAGAATTGGACCTGGAGTCAGGAAGAATTGCATTCAACTTCAGATATTTTCTAGCTGTGGGACCCTGGACAAGTCACTTAACCTCTGCCTCAATTTCCTCAAATGAGTATAATAACAGCACCTACACTCTCAGGGTTGTTATGAGAATCAAATGAGATAGTATTTGTAAATGTGCTTAGTATAGTAACTGGCATATAGTAGACCTAGTATAAATGCTTATTCCTTCCTCAGTTTCCTCATAAGTAAAATGCAATGCTCTAACACTTACCCCTCAGAATTGTTGTGAGGACCAAATTGCTTACCACAGTGACTGTGCAGAGTAGGTGCTATAGCAGTGTTTATTCCTTCCTCTACCTTGAATTTTTTCTTCTGAAAAAGGGGGCAATATATCTGCTTCTCATGGTTGGGATGAAGATCAAATGATAGAATGTAAAGCTCTGTGTGAAGGCTGCTATCATCATCATCATCATCACCACCATCATCATTACCATCATCACTACCACCACCACCATAATTACCACAATCACTACTACCACTATCATCATTACCCCCACCATCATATCATCATCATCATCATCATCATCATCACCTTTACCACCACCATCATCATCACTACCACTACTACTACTACCATCATCATTATTATTGTTATGTTTCCTTGAGTGGTCTCTTCACAGCTAGAGTTCTCAATAATGAATCCCTATGGTCCCTTTATATTGCTATGTCCTTGCCGTGGCCTTCAACCTGAAGAGAGTGAAGACATTGCTGTATCATTCTCTCCCCGAGAGAGTGACACGGTAAACTCTTATGATAAGTGGCAAATCTACGCTGACCTCTAGTCTATCTATATTCAGATAAAATGTCAGCACTCACCTCTCATTCAGAAGCAAAATGAGAGATCAGGCAATAAGCTGCCCCTTTCTTGGGGTGGGTGTGAGGAAGAAGGCAACCCCATTGTTGCTAAAATGTTGCAGAGTTTGGTCCTTTTTCAGAGAGAAAAAAGTAAATGCTTAATGTATTCACACTGTGAACTTTTGATTTTTTTTTTTTTTTTTTGCCCTACTGGCCTCTTAACTGCCAGGAGAGATGGATGGGCTAGCCCAGCAAAAGACGGAAGACTTTGTCAAAAATCCCAGGAACTAGGGGAAATCTATGGACCCACAAGAAGTGGGCAATGATTTTTTTCAAGTTGAGTTTTCATGGAAAAATATCTAATAGCACTGACCACAGGTCTTTCTGCTAAGCTAGAGATAGGGACCTGGGGTTGATGTGAGGATCCCTAGCCAAAAGGAGAATTTTGCTGATCTATCTGACCTCTCTTCCCCCTCTTTCCTCCCCTAAGGAATCTGCTACAGTTTAAATAAGATTGGTGGCTCATCCTTGAATTGTTGTTCTTCTGAGCCTTTGTGTTTCTCCTAGTGTTTAATGAGGGCCTTCTAATCTACCAGATTCCTGTTACATGTCAAAGGAGAGAGTTAAATTGAATGAGCCCAGAGGGTGCTCCCAGCACTGACATTAATATTCAATGATAGAACAGAATATTAGAGTCAATAAAAAACTTTTTTTATATTTATTTTCATTTTAAACCTAAGATTCAGTAATTTAAAATTTAAAATAGCCTTAGTCCTCATCTAAACCAATGCCGTCCTTCTGGTCTGCACAAACCTTCTCTATCAATATTTCTTTCTCCTTTTTTCAGTTCTTGGAAACCTTGGACATCATCTCTAAGAAAGGGACTGTTACCCTGACCTTGATAGGCAAAGGGGTAGCATCCACACTCACCTGTTCCATTGAAGGAGATGTCCTGAATATGGGATATGTTATTGCTGGAGAAACGGCCACATCGATGTTTAAAGTGAGTTCTCACTCAATTACCTTTAATTCCCTCTGAATTGTGAGCTTCTTAGGACTGGTCATAGTCTGATTAGTCTACCTAAGTCTTCAGAAGATGGTGGTCAACAAATCTGAGCATTATTGATCCTGTCCTCAAAACTCTGACCCATCCCTGTGCCCAGATTGTAGGGAATACTCTATTAAAAAAAAAAAGCAAAAACCATCTTCAATATTCCCAAGAGGGGCAACTAGGCATTGCAGTGGATAGAGCACTACCCTGGAGTCAGAAGGACTGAATTCAAATCCAGACTTAGACACTTAATACTTAGCAGCTCTGTGACCTTGAGCAAGTCACTTAAACCCATTGCCTTGCCAAAAATAAACTATTCCCAAGAACTTTCACTCTAAACCCAGGATTCATTTTGGGGGGGAGGGGACAGGGAGGAAGGGGAGCTCTGGACCTCTTGGATAGTCTGATGAACCTATGAATCCCATCACAGAATAATCTTTTCAAATACATAAAACACATATAATTCCAAAGAAAGTCAATTGTATTGAAATAGAGTCATCAAAATATATATTTTTTAAAGATCATGGCCCTCACATGAGACATTCAACAGTAGCCCAATCTCTGTTCTAGAGAAAAAAGACAGCAAGCTCCATAAGATGTCCAGAGAGTAGCCAAGATGGTAAAATAAAACTTCATTAAAAGCCAATGCTACAGTGTTGGGTTTCATACTGTAATCATAAGTTAGAGAGAGGAGCTTAGGGAAAGAAAACAGATCCAGTCTCTGCTATCTGGGATCTTTCACTGACACCTGGAAATGTCAACCTCCTTTTCTCCACCTTTCCATACTCTGATGATCAAATGAAAAATTATTTATTAAACTTTCTTTTATGTTACTATTTACTATTATAAACAATACAAATAGAAGGGGGGTAAAAGACTATTCTTAACTCTCATGGAGTTTTCACATATGAAGAAAACAATGCATAGAGGAGAGCTGACCTTCAGGGCAAGGAGTATAATAAGGCATAGAAAGCCTTTCAGAAGGGAGAGGCAGCTGGTCACTCCCAGTCTATTCAAATGGTTGTTCCATCATATTGCTTTTTCCATGGTGGCTAGTAGGGAAGAAAAGGAAACTCCAGAAGAATTGCTTCTTTCTCTATATGATTTCTTTTTGTACCTTTTAATTATGGTACTTGGTGATCCTTAAAACAAGTAATTTAATCCAACAAACAATTCAAGTCACCAAGGATTTGAATATATAAAGACAAAAAGAAAAATGTGCCTTCCAGCACACACATACACACCCATAAATAAATATATACATACATACATGTATATACATTATATATATATGCATATAATAAACACACAATCACACTTATACAAAACTTAAGATGATTTGAGACAGGAAAGTCCACTAGCAACTGGGAGATCCAAGAAGACTTTCTTTAGGGGATGGCCGCTCCCTAAACTGAATCTCCAAGGAAACTAAAGATTTCCAAAGTCAGAGGAGAGGAGAGGGCAGGAATTCCCAGGATGTAGGAATTCCAAATTCAGATCCAGGTTGTGTAAAAACCTTCAATGCCGATTAATCTATATTGCATTCGAGAGGCAATAAATAGGGAGCCATTAAAGACATGAAATGACATGGTCAGATATGTGCCTTAAGCAGATTATTTCGGCATCTTTATGGGACAGCTAAATGGCACAGTGTATAGAGTGCCAGTCATGGAGTCAGGAAGACTCATCTTCCTGAGTTCAAATCTTCCCTAGACACTAACTACCCATATGAATGGGCAAGTCATTTAAACACTGTTTCCCTCAATTTCCTCATCTGTAAAACGAGCTGAAGAAGTATATGGCAAACCACTCCAGTATCTCTGCCTAGAAAAACTCAAATGGGGTCATGAGGAGTTAAAAACAACTGAGCAACATGAGGAATAAATGTCAAGGGAATTAATTAGAAACAGAAATCAGTTAGTCCCAGTAAGGACTTAGAAAGTTCCAGACTAGGAAGGTGGTCGTATAAGTGAAGAGAAGGGAAGGGATTTGAAACTTGTGGAGATAGTATCAGTAGAATATGACAAACATCAACTAGATGGGTGAAGGAAGGGAGAGTCAAGGCTGACTCTCTTCTTGTAAACTGCCTGCAATAGGAACAGAGAATCTTGGAGAGTGGTCAAGAATATGGAAAATGATGAACTCTACTTTGGGTGGGTTGGGTTATAATGCTAACATTTTAAATTCTGATTATCATTAGAGATTCAGGACTAGAGTTCAGGCTAGATTGATTATATAAATATGGATGGATGGATGGATGGATGGATGGATGGATGGATGGATTGGTGGGTGGATGGATTTAGGGATAGATAAATAGAGGAATAAATGGATGAACAAGAGAGATAGGTGGATGGATGGATACATACATACATATATAGAGAGGTTGATACATACATACATACATAGCTATAGATATATACCTACATAGATACATAGAGATGGGTGGTCGAGATGGGTGGATGGATGGATAGATACATTAGATACATAGATAGATATAAGGAGAGATAAATGGATGATAGAGATAAGTGAATGGGTAGTTAGATATATATATACATAAACAGATAAGCAGATATAGAGATAAATGACATATCAAGAGATGGATAGAAAGGTTAGAGCGGTGGATGAATAGATGATAGCTATTTGGATGGATAGATGGATGGATGACTAGATGATGGAAGGATGGATGGAAGATTAAATGGATATATAGATGAATGGATAGATGGATAGATAGATGCATGCATTTTGGGAGTCATCTACATAGAAATAATAAGAACCAAGGAAGGAGGGGATGTGTTATCTGTGTATAATTTTTGAATGAATATAAATGTGTCCCCTATAAATGCCCCAGGGGTAAGTAATATGTTATACACACATTGGGTGCTTGCTGTGTTTGAAAGCAGGATGCTGATAGTGGTCTTCCCAGGGAGAGCTGTAACTCAGTATTTTAGACTGAAGCATTTTATTCTCTAACATAAACATGAACTCAGCTTTTTGATCTGGTTGCTCTGATGAAAGAAAAGAAGAATTCAGATACTAATGGATGAGAGGGGAGGGATGGTGGAAGAAACAAGATGACTGAATGATTTTCAGACATTAGTCTATCCAAGAAAGCATGGTATCAGATATGGCTGACTCAGCAGCTTTACTCTGCTAAAAAAAATTATAGTTATAAAAGTTATAAAACCCTCAAAATGTTTTAAACATACCCAAGTATCACCTAGACATCCCCACCACCAGCAGCCTCTAACTTCTTCACTGGACCAGCCAGAGAAAGAAGGATTGTCCCAGAAGTTCCTTCTGCCCTGATGGGTGACTTTCCTGGGGGCTTCTGCCCCACTGTATGACTCCAACATGTGGAGGAAATGAGTCCAATTTCTGCTTTCTTAAAGCTTCATAACAGTTCGACACTCCCAATCAAATATTCCATCCTTCTGGAAAGCCTCTCCCGGATGAGAAATAAAGAACAGCTGCAGCTGCCAGGTTTTGTCAATAACCAAGAAAATAGGACCACTATCATTGGTAAATATTGACTCTAACACCTCCAGGAGTATCTCTTTTCTTTAAGAGTCTGTTGCTTCCAGAAAGGGAGAGTTTGGAAATCCTAACTGGGGAGGCAATGGGAAGTGGGGGAAGGAGAAATGAGTCATAAAGAGAGCCAGTAAAACTGGGTCCTAGTCCAGGCCTAACACTAACTGGACAGATAATCTTGAGCAACCCATCCCTCCTTTTATTTCTTTTGAAAAAGGAAGGATTGATGCTATCTAATCTCTAGGACTTTTTCTATCTCTCTCCAGAAGCAATCTAGTTCAGTCTAGTCTAATCTAATGGAAAGAATCCTGGAGTTCCTTAGCATCTAGGGGACTCTGATTCATATCTACCTCTTGCTCCCTGTAGGACCTTGAGTGAATTTCTCTAGTATTCAGGTACTCCTCCCCCCAAAAATGAAAGGGGATTGAACCAGATGCTCTAAAACTTTGAGATTTCGAGTTTAAAGTTGGGCAGGAATTACTTCCCCCCTACTATAATTTTATTGTGATGAAAGATGATCCAAAACAAAAGTAGGCTCTCCAAGGTCTTCTTCCTTGGAACTGGAAATGGGTAGCAAATGGACCCAGCCATTGAGTGAACAAACCATCATGGTTGGTAATTCTGAGCAGAAATCCAAGATGCAACTTTCAGGGTGGGGCGGAACTAATGATTTCACAGTAGAAAAGGGAGAGGAAAAGACAAATGCCTTTTTCACTCTGACGGGATTCCACCTGTCCCCTTCTCTGTCCTTGCAGGCACCCAGAACTACAATGGCCATTCTGTGTTCAGCATCTCCCCAATAGATGGAACTATGGAACCCGGGAAGACCCAGGACTTCACCCTAACCTTCAGTCCGGACCATGAGAGCCTATACTATTCTGATAGGTTCCAGGTGGTACTGTTCAATAAGGTACAGTGACCTCTACCAAAGCATCCATTGCTCCAACAACCTCTGCCATCTCCCAGATGGTTCCCCCGGAGCAGCAAGGGCAGGCATCTCCACTGGCAGCATTGAGCTCAACTTACCCAGAGAAGGGAGGAGAAAGGGAGTCAAACATTTGAACCCCAGTCTTCTTGAGTTTAAAGGAAGAACTGGGTAAGGGGGAGGTTGGCCTCAATCATCCAGGGTCTGCTTATGGTTGAGTATCTGAGGTGCTGGCACCTAGTTGGCACTGCTCATTCTTGACTGGCACATTGGCAGCTAAAATGTGGAAATCATGAATCAAGGAAAAACAGGGTCTGTGGACTCCCTCCTTGTTCAAATGAACAGTAAAGCAGCTTTCTCACCTGGGTCAGTGACTTAGTCATTTGGTTGTTAGGTCAGTGAGATCATTTGATTCACTGAAACTAATAATTATCATGGACAGAGCACTTTAGCTGGGGTCAGGAAGACATGAGCTCGAATGCTATTTAAGTGGCAGTAGCAAGTCATTCTCTCTGCCTCAGTTTCCTCAGCTGTAAAGTGGGGCTGCTACTTTTCAGGACTGCCATGAGGACCAAATGAGATTCCATTTGTAATGGATTTTGCAAATCTGTGCACTCTTTGGCCACTGTGACTGACCACTCTCTGAAGCCTGGTTCTCCCATCTGAGAACCCAGAGAGGATGTTCGTCCACTTTTGTATCAGTGTGGATCCTTGGGAGCAGGCCCTTGGACTACCTGCTCTCTGGACTCTAAAGGGTCCTGTCCACCATGAGCAAGGACCCAAGCAAACACAATGGACCCTGGGTCTGGGGCTATGGAAAGGCATATGATTTCTCAAGTTTCCAGACTTCTCTCAGATTGGAGGGCCCCAACACCCTTGATTGGCATTCAAATGGTACTCTGGCCTCCCTTCTCCTCCTCTTCCCCTTCCCCACCATAGGAAACCACCCCCACCCAGATTTTGGAACCCTAGCTCACCCCCCAAACCGTGGGGCAGCAGTGCCACCTTCTGGGCCTTTATGAACACTGTGGGAAGAGGTGATCCTCTTTCCTTAGGCCTTTGTCACCTGCTTGCAGCACCCTGAATTGAGTTCTGGTTTTTGACTTTTTCTGTGTTTGCATTACTTCTCTGCCTCCCCTCCTCTGTCTCTTCTATTCATCTCTTGGAATTTGGCTCCACCACCCACTGCAGCCTCTGTAGGGTTCTGTGTTGATTACCTGCCCTGCCCCTATTCCCCATTCACACCCCCCAAACCTGGATCATTTTGGGGACACACAAAGTAGCCAGATTGCTTTTCCACAGGCCCCACTGGAAGAATATAAGGTCCATGCTCTCTAATTTGGGCCACCCAAGCCCTGCCAGGTGGTGCCAATGTGGGCTAGAACTGCTTTTCTCTGAACTACAAACCCTCTTTGAGTAGGGAGAGATGGGGGACCCCCCCACACAGTGACTGGGCCACTGTCCTTTATCTTGTCTCAGAAAATCTCCCGTCGGATCCTCTTGAAAGGGGCTGCCAGAGAGCACATGATGTTTGTGGAAGGAGGGGACCCTCTGGATGTGGCTGTAGAATCACTGGCTGTGATCTCAACTGTGAGGGAGGAAGAAAGAAAGGAAGGTGAGTGACCCTGCAGCTGTTGGTGGGGCCTGAAGCCAGTGGATGGACAAAGCCAGGACCCAGACCAGAAGGCTGGCCATTCGTTGGAGCCCAGCCCTCTCATCTGAGAACCCAGGGAGGATGCACCCAGTGGACTCCACCCTTTCCCCCTTCCTCCCCTGCTCCCATTTGTGCCCAGCCTGCCCCAGGGCCCATCCCCCCCATTCTGCCAGTAGCAGGAAATAATGTGCTCTGGTAAACATTTCAAAACCACCAACCAGCCTCAGGTTTCCTTCTCTCTGAAAGAGCTGGCAATGCCTGGCTCCCTTCCCCCTGCCAGATGCTGGAAGACTGCCCAGCCCCTTTCCCAGACTTCTGCTTTAAGGAGAAGAAAGGGACTGGGGGGCAAGGGCAGATGGGGGGAGCAGAACCTTGTTCATCTTCTCCTCATCTGCCCAAGTCCACCTCCTAATAGGTAGAGGTGGAGGAAGCCCCTCCATTGAGGGGAGACCAGTGACCCAGCCATTCTCCCCCACCTAGAAACAGAAGAGATAAAGCCGATCATTCTGACCCTGGAGTACATTCAGGTGGATAACTCTTCCACCCCTGCTAACCCCGTCACCCGGGAACTGCAGATAGGATGTATCCGAACCTCCCAACCTTCTTCGAAAAAGGTGAGTTCCACCACAGCCCCAGACTCCACCCCCTGGCTCCCTGGGCACCGGCCCCTGCCAGACCTCTTCAGAAGGAAGGGGTAGACTTTGACAGAGGAAATTCTAGGGTGCCCACGGATAGTTTGGGGAGGCCCACAGACCCCTTCTCAGGTTGTGTTGCCTGCATTCCTAATTGACAGAAATACTCATTTTAGATGGGTGAAAATAGAGATGCCCCCTTTTCCCCATCAGGGTTCACACACACACACACACACACAAACACACACAAACACACACACACACACACACACACACACACACACACACACACACACGCTGGACTTGTGTCCTCAGGCCTGGACCTCATCATCCCATTGTCCTTCCACTCAATTCAGGTGCAATCTGTCTATGCAGAACTTCCTAGATAATCCTCCCCTAGTCAGTGCCCCCTCCCCGTGTCAATGCTACCTCCTTATTTTACTGCTCCCTCCTCACATCACTGTTTTCTCCCCACTTTTAGTGTTCCCTCCTCACTTCAATACTCCTTCCCCTCTCCTACTTTCCTGGAACCCTCCGTTTGGGTCCTCACTCCCTGCCCTGTCTTCTATAAACCAGTATTCCCCCCATCTCACTCTGATAAAAGTTTAATCTTTCAAGGGAGACCCCAGGCCTTGCATAATACAAGTATTTGGTGATTATGAAATGAATAAGACTGGCTGCACCCATGGGTGCAGATAAAAGCATGAGAAGAAGGGGCTACAGAGACTAGATGGAGGGAGAGGGGCAGACCAGTCTTCAAGGGCACAGGGGATTACACTGACTATTGGGCCCAACTGAGAAAAACTACACCCACCCTCTAAGGAAAAAATACCCAAGCCCAGGGTCTGGGCACCAATCCCAAGACCACAAGATGGGGGGAGGGGTACAGTGCTCCCCGGGGGACTAGGGCCAACCCAGAAGGACAAGCATCTATCCCTGGAGACAAGGAGCAAGCCCAGCAGAAGGCCATTCCCTAGGGACAAGAGTTTTCCTTGTTTCCATAGAATATTGAGTTCAGCCTGGACAACATCCATCTCCAGGATAAAGGCTTCACAGTGGAACCATCAAAAGGAATCGTGGATCGTGGCCAGACCAAGACCATCAATGTGTCCTGGG
The DNA here is from genome assembly GCF_037893015.1 of Macrotis lagotis. Lineage (NCBI taxonomy): Eukaryota > Metazoa > Chordata > Mammalia > Peramelemorphia > Peramelidae > Macrotis > Macrotis lagotis. The sequence continues at coordinate 897,203,608 of NC_133658.1, forward strand.
TGCCTATGCCAGATTTTGATGTATGTGGCTGTAGTCCTTGTCTAACCTGACTCTGGGGCTGGGCTACTTTCATTCCTAAGCATGTTGTACCCAGAAGGGGTTTCTATATTTATCCATGATTCAGTTAGGGCAGCTCCTCTCCTTTCCTTCTCTCCTCCCCTCCCCTCCTCTTTTCTTCTCTCCTTCCTTGGTTTTCCCACTCCTCTCTCTGTTCCTCTGTTCTTTCTTCTCCCCCCTCCCCTCTCCCCTTCTCTCCTTCCCTTTTTCCCTCTTTCCCTTCTTTCCTCTTCCTCCCCCTTACCCTCTTCACTTCTTCCCAATCTCTCTTCCACTCCTCTTTTTGCCTTCTCCTTCCTTCTCATCTCCTCTTCTCCTCCTCCCCTTCTTGGCTGCCTTTCTTCTCACCTTCCCACTCTCTCTACCTCTCTTTTCTTTTCTTTCTCCTCCATTTTCACCTCCTCTCTTCTCCTCCCCTTCTCTCCTCCATTCCCCCATCCCCCCTTTCTCCCTGCCAGCTTCTCAGGGAGCAGCCCCCCTCCTTGCCTGAACCCAGCCAGATCTAAAGCAGCCTTTGTCCTCTTTGAACTCAGTTCAGAAAATAAGGCCAGCTCCCCTTCAGTCACAAAAGACCCAAGTAACTGGTGCCGAAAGTCAGCTACATCGAGTGGTCATTGTAGAGGAAACCGATGCCAGGCAGGGGCTCTCAGGCTGGCCTATGATCATGACTGACAGCCTATACCTAGATTGGGCAGCGTTGACTACTGCCCAAATTTAGGCAGAAGAAGAAGCCACTATATAGTGCACCCAGCCTGGAAAAAGAATTCTAGAATGCCAGGGCATAGACTGAATCAGTTGAAAAGGAAATCCCCAAGAGGGAATGGAGGTGTAGAAAGAGTTGGAACAAGAGCCAAATCCTAGCTTCCCTACTTACTTTCTATGCGACCTGTCAGACTCTGGGTCTGCCTCAATTTCTTCATCTGTACAAATGAGAGGGTTGGAAGCAATGGCCTTCAAGGTTCCTTTGAGCTCTAAAACTAGTATCTAATAATAATAACAAAACAAAAAACAATTCCTATTCCTATGCTGCTTTAAGGTTCCAAAAGTCCTTTTCTCACAGATACCCCCATGAGCTTGATGATCTATCACTCAAGAATTTAAAAATCCCCATTTCTCAGATAAGAAAACTGAGGCTCAGGTTAAGTTAATTGAGGCTTAGAGCTCATTGTGTCCAAATTAGCATATAAATCCAGATAATTTCAAATGAGCTTTGAACTACATTTATGGAACTGAGGGGGGGAAGGGGGGAGCAGGGCGGGGCAGGATCAGTGATTGCATGAGCCTTGCCCTCCTAGCTTGGCAAACTGCTAATAATTGATGAGAGGGGAGGTATCCCCTTAGTTGATCCTTGAGGACCGAATTAAAGATCCAGGGTGATCCCAGATTGGGAATGGTTCGGGAATACTCCTGTAACCCCAACTGAAACTCAAAGGATAAGCAGAGGCTGGATTCGGATTCCAACTGGAACCCAAGTGACTTTGGAAAAGAGGATTGGGGAAGGGGGCAGACAAAGGGGGAGAAGTGGGGAGAGGTGGAGATTTAAAAACCCAACAACCTGAATTGGACCGATGATGTATAGGGCTGAAGATGGTTTTTCCATAGCATTCCCAGTCCTCTGCTCTCCCATCACCCCTACACTAAATTCTAAGTGGTAAAAGATCTTCCTTATTAAAAGAATGTTCTAGGATCTCTCCAACCCCAGTTGCTTTATTTCCCAGAGCAGAAACCCAAACTATTTCTTATTGCCTCTATTGCAGCCAGATCAGCCACTTGTGGTCACCACCTTCTTGGTGCTTCGGGGAGATGTGAAGGAGACGTATAGACTGGTCTTCATTGCCCGTGTGGTATCAGAGTGGACTATGGGTAATTTGGCTCAGATAGAGTACAAGTAAGGATACCCTGATGATTCCCTCACTGGCATCCAAGAGAGGATGAGAACCCTGAATCAGCCAGGGGTTTGCCCAGAACACTTCTGGGTCTGTCCTTGGTAGACTTAAATAGTCTCCCCATTGTAGTTCTTGTGACAAATGCAGCCTTAGCTGCCATCAAGTGAACACTGTCCCAAGCTCAGGAGCTACCATCCAGGAAAAGATTTTCCTTCAGGGGTCTTTGCTATGGAGAGCATAGCCTCCATTAAACATAATAATAATAAAGTAGCCCCAAATTCTCTGATGATTTGTTGTGTTCTTCATCACTGAGAAGAGATGCCATACAACTTTCTGACAGGGTTTCTGGAAGAATCTTGGAAGAGTGGATGGATGATGCCCACTGAGCAACTTCTTCTGAACCACCCCAACCACTGCCCACCTTTCCAAATGAGGCAACCTCAGGGAAACCCCAAAGCTGCCGCCTGGATCGACACTTAACACTTACTAGATAGATGACGATGAGCAAGTTGCCACCTGTTGTGGTTGTCTTCATCAGAGGCAGATTGATAGAGAGATAGAGTAGTTGGAGTTAGGAAGCTCTGAATTCAAATCCTGCCTCAGTTTAGTACACTTCAGCAAGTCTGGCAGTAAACATTAAGTGCCTACAAAGCACTAAGTTACCTAACCTCTCTCAGCCAGGAAGACCGACTACCCCAATGGTTTAAGCCACTGGAAGCAGCAAAAGCTGCCATATAGGCATAAACTCAAAAGCAAGGGAAATAGTTCAATCATTTTTTTGAGTCATCTCTAACTCTCCATGACCCTATTTGAGGTTTTCTTGGCAGAGACACTGGTACCATTTCCTTCTCTGGTTCAATTTGCAGATGAGGAAGCTGAGGCAACCAGGATGAAGTGACATTGCCAGGGTCATACAGCTAAAAAGTGTCTGAGGTCAGATTTGAACTTAGAGCTTCTTGACTCCAGTTGTGACTCTCTCCACAGCACCACCTCACTGACAGAAGAATTTTTAATAAAGGCTAGTTTCCTGACATCACTAGAGATAGTTAGGTAGTGCCAGCACCAGCCCTGGAGTCAGGAGGACCTGAGTTCTAATCTGACCTCAGACACTTAACACTTACTAATATGACAATGGGCAAGTCACTTAACCCTGCTTATCTAGCATCCAGAGTCATTTCCAGTCATCCTGATCCATATCTGGACACTGGAACCAGATGGCTCCAGAGAAGAAAGAGAGACTGGTGAATCAGCACAGCCCCTCCTCACTCAAATCCAGTTCATATGTTTGCCATGGCATAATTTCCCTGATGATATGGTGGTATTTTTTTTTAAGAAAGATTTTATTTACCTTGAGCTCCACAATTTTCCCCCCATTCCTGCTTCCTTCTCTCCACCCTCCACAGAAGGCAGTCTGTTAGTGTTTACTTTGGCTCAATGCTATACATTGATCTCAGTTGAATATGATGACAGAGAAATCATATCCTTAAGGAAGAAAAACAAAGCATGAGATAGCAAAATTACACAATAATACAATGCTTTTATTTTCTAATTTGACAGCAATAGACCTTAGTCTCTGTTTAAGGTCCACAATTCTCTCTCTGGATACAGATGGTATTCTCCATAGTAGATAGTTCAAAATTGTCCCTGGTTGTTGCCCTGAAGGGATGAGCAAGTCCATCAAGGTTGATCATCACCCCCATGTTGCTGTTAGGATGTACAGTGTTTTCCTGGTTCTGCTTATCTCACTCAGCATCAGTTCATGCAAATCTTTCCAGGCTTCTCTGAATTCCCATCCCTCCTGGTTTCTAATAGAACAATAGTGTTCCATGACATACATATACTACAGTTTGGTAAGCCACTCCCCATTCACTTAATTTCCAATTTTTTGCCACCACAAACAGGGCTGCTATAAAGTGATATTTTCACCCTTTTCTTATCATCTCTCCAGGATACAGACCCAGTAAAGGTATTGCTGGATCAAAGGGTATGCACATTTTTGTTGCCCTTTGGCATAATCCCAAATTGCTCTTCAGAAAGGTTGGATGAGTTCACAGCTCCACCAGCAATGTATGTGTCCCAGATTTCCCGTATCCCTTCCAATATTGATCATTGTCCTGTGTGGTCATATTGGCCAGTCTGTGAGGCATGAGGTGGTATCTCAGAGATGCTTAAATTTGCATTTCTCTAATAAGTAATGATTTGAAGCAATTTTTCATGTGACTATGGATCACTTTGATTTCCTCAGCTGTAAATTGCCTTTGCAATGATGTGGTAATCTTCATCAGAGGCAGATTATTAGAGAGAGAGTAGGAAATGGAGTTAGGAAGATCTGAATTCAAATCCTACCTCAGCTCCTAGCTTAGTAAGCTTCAATTAAGTGCCTCCAAAACACTAAGTTACTTAATATCTCTCAGCTTCAGCTTTTCCATCTGTAAAGTGGGGAATATTAGAGCCCCTACTCCCCAAGGTGGTTGTGAGGGTCAGATGAGTTAATATTTGTAAAAATGCTTTGTGAAAAACAGAATTAAATGTCAATGCCAGCTATTATTAAGGGCATACAAAATCTGCAACAATAGGGTTCCTGCCCTCAAAAAGTATTTTAATGAAGGGGGTCATCTTGCAAAGAACTTGATATGCTCAAGAAGTATCCAGTGAGAGGAGGCTCAACTTGGCCATGAAGCTGGGGTGCGTGGTCTTCTGGGACAGGAGCCCCACCAGCCATCATGGAAGGAGCACCTTCCCTCCCATTCCCCCCACCCCACCCCCACCCCCTGCCCTACCTCTGGGCTGGGCTGCCTGGCTCCACCTCAGAGCAAAGGGAGATCAGATTACCAACAGCCAGAGCCCAACCCAGGAAAAACACACAGACACTTATCTCCAACTTTCGGAGCATCGTCACAGGACAGATACCTGGCTGTGAAACTGTTTAATTTTCCACTGGTAGGAAAAGTCCTCCGGCTAAATTGGCTTGGAATGTGAGCCTCTCCCAGCAGCCCCTCCCCTTCCCCCATGCCCCCTCCTCTCTGCCCATCCCCCCAATACCTGCAGCTGTTCCCTGGGCCTTTTTTAAATGATCTTAGGAGCCTCTGCAGTCAAGAAGTCCTGTCTCTTCCCCAATTATTAGATCTGTGTCCCTGAGGGCAGGGCTGCTTCGTTTCTTCTCTAGACCATCAGCACCCAAGACAGTGCCCACCACAGGTGTTCTGGACAAATGATTGTTGGATGGGATTGAATCACTTCGCCCCAACTGTCCTGACTCCCCATCAGGCCAGTGCCCAGGGCTGGCCTGGGCCCATTTCAGCCTAGTGGCGAGTGGCCACTGATGAGTTAAGCACTGGGGAGCAGTGTACCCACAAAGGAAGGGAGGGGCTTGGTTCAGCACAATGGAAGGTCATTCCACTCCACAGCCTGCAGACTCCTCTTGGGAGGCACTTTATAAACCTGAGCTAGAAGGGGTGAGCTAGCTCTCCGCTCAACCTGGGAAGCACAACGTGCCAGTGAAAAGGATTGTGCATCTGGAGTGACCCTGGCTCTGCCGTGTACTAGCTGTGTGACATTGGACAAGTCACCTCCTCCTCCTGACTCTCAGTTTCCCCATCTGTAAAATGAGTGTTTTGCCAGTGATCTCTAAAATGGGGAAGCTGAACCTGTGTGACTCTAGAAAAATCACCTCCCTCTTTGGATCGCAGTTTCCCCTTCTGTAAAATGAGGCTTTTGCCAATGACCTCTAAGGGAAGTTGAACCTGTGTGACTTTAGACAAGTCACCTCCTTCTCTGGACCTCAGTTTCCCTATCTGTAAAATGAGGGTTTTGCCAGTGATCTCTAAAATGGGGACGTTGAACCTGTGTGACACTGAACAAGTCACCTCCTTCTCTGGACCTCAGTTTCCCTATCTGTAAAATGAGGGTTTTGCCAGTGATCTCTAAAATAGGGAAGTTGGACCTGACTGACCCCAGACATGTCACTTTCTGGGCCTCAATTCATCTATAAAGCAAGGTGGTTAGACAAGATGAATTCTAAGGTCCCTTTTTATCTCCAAAACTATAATTCTATGATCCTAAGGCATGAAATAGCATAACACTTAAGTGTCTCCTGTATATCACAATGGGGAAACCATAACCTCTGATAGCAAGGAGTTCTTCCATTTGGGAGAAGACAACTCAGATGACACCTGAAATTCCCTTCCAGCTCTGACACTGTATGAACAATCTTCAGCCTCAAAAAAAAACAAGCTCCTCTGACCACCCCATCTTAGGGCTATGAGGGCTTTGGTATACTCCTCCAAGCCCTCCCCCCCAGCCCTCCCCCCATCTCTCCATGATTCACTGAGACCCTTTGACATTGAGCCTACAGGAGATGAATTTATAATGCTTTGCTCAGGGCTTTGCTGTGTCAAACTCAGTCAAAAAAAAAAATAGTCTGGAGAATTTCCCCCATCACTTCTGCTTGGGTCGCAGGGTCAGTTGAGACTAGAATTAAGCCTCAGTCTAGGAAGTAGGAACATTTCCCTACCTGAGGGTCCTTTTTCCTACCCCAAGCCCCCTCTCAGCAGCTAAGTGACTTTGAGGAAATCACTATTTACAAACACTGTGTTTGGCATCGGAGAATCAGGTTCAGATCTCTGCTACTATCTGTGTGAACTTGTGTAGACCAGTTTTGAAGAACCCTTCAGGAGGATGGGGCTAGATGAGTCAATCAATAGGGACCCTTCCAGTTCTAAATCCTTTGACCTTTTTTTTTTCTCAACCTCAGTCTCCTCATCTGAAAGATGGGACAACTCCTTATCCTGCTTCCTTCACAGGGCTTTTATGAAGACCCACCAATATGAAAAGGCCTTGTTGGAAACCTGTTGGGTCTGGGGAGGATGCAGAGGTTCTCCAGTCACCAGGGCCCATATCACATGGGGCAGGAGGCCCTGGGCTTGAGACTTTGGGCAAATCACCTTTATTTCTAGAGTTAATTCCCAGGATTTTGAGCTGATGAGGACAATAGAATTCATTAAACTCAACTCCATTTGTAGATGAGGGAGTTGAGGCCCAGAGCAGAGTCACGTAGGTGACCAGAGCTGAGATTCTAGGGCTCTATTCATTGGATCACACCACACCAGGTAAAAATGTTAGTCATCATCATGGGCCCCGGCATCTCCTCTCCTCCAAACTCCTGATTCTTCCCTTGGCACTGGCTTTTCCTTCCCCTCCCCCCGGACTCTTGTGCAACCTGAACCTGGCTGTAACTCCCTTCATGACTGCTGAGGTCCCATGAATGGGTGTTCTGTCTTGCGTTCTGTTTACCCAACTCACGTGTACAATTGTTTACCCAGGGGCAACTCATGTGCTGTGCCCTTCGCCTTGCCCTACCTGTGACTGGTGAGGGTGAGAGGGGAAGCTGCAGGCCCCTGGGATCTCCCAGGGATGACGTGTCCAGATGTGGCCTTTTCTGGATTCGAGGGGTCTAGAGAGACTTAGGACAGAGGATGGAGAATCCACTAAATTTGGGAGAGCCTGAAGACCTCTGCCCCCAGCAATCTGGTCTTCTTGCTCCTCTAGAGGAACCACACACACACACACAGTCACACACACACACACACACACACACACACACACACACACACACACACACACACATACCTTTACTGAAGGCCTGTTGAATTGATCCTGCCTTTGTGATCTTGGGTAAGTCCTTTAACCTCTCTGAACTTCAGCTTCCTGATCTGTGAAATGGGGAGAGGGGAAATTTGAACATTTCTAAGGTTTCTTTCATCTCTAAATTTATGATGACCTGATTCTAGATGTCCAAACTTGGTCAAGTCTTTTAACTTGCCTGGGCCTTGGTTTCCTCATCAGTGAAATGAGAGAGTTGGACTAGGTGGCTTCAAAGGTCCTTGACAACTCTAAATCTTTAAACCTCTGAGGTAAAGAGGGGTGAAACTGGTGCCACCATCCCCATCTGCAGTAATACACTGGTGAATGTTTAACAACCAATTCTTTAGGGGAAGGAACACACTTTTTAGGTATCATTCACATATTTTCTCCATCACTTTTTTTTTAGGTTTTTGCAAGGCAAAAGGGGTTAAGTGGCTTGCCCAAGGCCACACAGCTAGGTAATTATTAAGTGTCTGAGACCAGATTTGAGCCCAGGTACTCCTGACTCCAAGGCCGGTGCTTTATCCACTACGCCACCTAGCCGCCCCTCTCCATCACTTTTTAAAAACATAGCTATTTATTTCTTAAACCTAGACAATCAGCCAAACAATAAATCAAATCCTGTTTTGTGATTTGCCTATTTCCGAAACGTAAATAATCCTCCCTGCAAATTTAACAATCAGCTTTCAGTTTGGAGCTGGCTGCAGTAGACCCCTACCTATCTTCCCAATGGCAAAATATTTCCTCTTAATAGGCTCCAACCTTGGCAGAGAACTGGGTAAAGACTGAGGTAGAGGAAAGCCCAATCTAATCCAGACCTGGATTTGGAAATCTTTCTAGATCCCTAATTCATTTTAATAGCCCTTTACTAAGTGGATACTAAGTGTGAGACATCAGACTTTTTTTTGTGGGAGATTGTGAAATTAAGTGAGTCAGGGTCCCCACTTCATGAAATTTCAGAACAAATGGATAATGTGAGATTTTGGGTGGGTGGGATCAAGACCCAGTGCTTGACTTTGGACCTGTCCATTTATTCTTCTCAGCTTTTTTTTTCCCCTTTCTTTTTTCTTTTTTTTAAAGTCTTTTTCATCAGTGAAGTGGGCATGTTCTTGCTCTTCCTCCATCCTCACAGGGTTGCACTTTGAGAAACTAAAGGTGGTTTTAATTACAGGTACAACCCCCTTTTTTTATCCCTTCCCAGGAGCCCTCCATGGTCCTGGACTCAGAATGAACATGTGATGATTTCTGTCCTTTCCTCAGACATCTGCTGACTCCTTGAAACCACTGAAGGGAGATTTGCTGCTATGAAGAAACATTCATTAAAGTTTATTTTGTATGCAAGGTCCTGGGGATAGAAAGAGGAGAAATTTCTAGACCCCTAGAATCAAATGAGTGGAAGGGAAGATAAGATTGGTTCACAAATAAAGTAGAATGCCAAATAGGATAGGATCAGAGAAACACAAAGTACTTTGGAAAAATCTGAGGAGAGACTAGACACTTTCAAGGGACTGCAAGTGGTTCATTTAGGATGAAACACAGTAAAGGAGAGTAATGTGTAACAAGCCTGGAACAGTCAGATCAACAAGGGAGAAAATTCGTTTTTATCCTAGGGTTACTAGGAAGTCACTGAATTTTCTTGAGCAGGAGAATACCGTAGTCAAACCCAGAGGACTGGTCACCTCTAACAGCTCAGCATCAAGTATTACCATGATTTTGAACTTTGAAATTCCTCTCTGACTAGACAGCCTCTTCTTCTTCTGCATCTCCCTCTGCTTACTCTTCCTAATTTGATCCATCTCGCCATCCCACTTTGATTTTGATCTCACTTTGCTCCCTTCAACAGACTTGACCCTAGAGTTGACCAGTTCAGTGACCCATGGACAATCAGACTTGACCAAAGCCCAGCTCTAGGCTCCCCTTACCCACTGTCCTCTTTGGCCTCATTTGCATGCCGTTAGACACTGCCCAAGAAAATGCACAGCCATTGACTTTCCAACTCAAGTGAGTTTTTGTTTTTTGATTTTTGCAAGCCAATGGGGTTAAGTGGCTTGCCCAAGGCCACACAGCTAGGTAATTATTAAGTGTCTGAGGCTGGATTTGAACTCAGGTACTGCTGACTCCAAGGCCCCTGCTTTATCCACTGCTCCACCTAGCTGCCCCTAACTTTCCAACTCAAAATTGGAAGTTTTATCCACCACAAATTTATGGGGTTTTTTACATCTCAATTGGGTCCTCACTGCTGCAAAGCAATCCTTGGCTACTTTCTTAAGTAGGAAATACCTCCTTAAAGAAAAAGCACTTAAAGCTTGGACTGGACTTAAAGTTAAGATCTGGGTTCAAATCTTGCCCCAGATATATGTAAACTGTATAATCTTGGATAAATTGCTTCCGAGACCCAATTTCTTCATCTGTGAAAAGGGACAGAGGGATGGAACAGAAGTATAGAATACACTTTTAAGTTCACTATTAGCAATTTTTCCATCACTTTTTAGCAACAAGCCTGACTTGGCTACAGTGGACATAGTAGCTGTAGTGCATGGAATACTAGACCTAGAGTCAGGAAGACCTGAGTTCAAATCCTGCCTCAAATATGCATTGGCTTTGCAACCCTGGATAAGTCATTTCACCCTGTCTGCTTCAGTTTCCTCATCTGTAAAATAAGCTGGAGAAAGAAATGATAAATCACTCCAGAATCTCTGCCCAGAAAACCATAAATGGGGTCACAAAGAGTTAGCCACGACTGAAATGACTCACCAACGATTTGTGGCATTTTCAGATTCCTGAGGTGTAAATACATTGAAAATTAATAATTGGCTTTCCTGAATGTGCTTAGCTCAGCTCCAAGTCCATCCCTCCTCCCTGCCAATCCCATTGCACTCAGTGACCACAAACATCCTTCCTGCCCTAGGTCTAGGATCTGCCATCTTTATCTCAGCTCACAGACTGTTGGCCCATGTCTCCAAGTCTCTTCTCTCTTGTTTCTTCTCCCAACAGACGACCTACCTCAGAATTCATGAAAAAAAGGGGACAGAATCCACCAGGGGTTTTCTCTTCTGCACCCTATATGCATACATCTACACACATGTATCATCTACCCTGTACCCATATACTCACATGTATATATCACATCCCCATACACCACACACATATCACTTACCACACACCACACTATACACACACATCACATATGCCATGTATATATCACATCACATACACAGGCTACACATACTACATGACACACACTCACACACCACACCACAAACACACACGCATAAATACATACCACAGACACATTAGACACATCACATACATACCATATTACACACACACACACACACACACACACACACACACACACACACACAACTACCAGTTCTTCTAGGAGAAGGATTGTTTTTCTTTTTTTCATTTCTTTGTTTCTCCAGCACTTAGACATCAGTCTGATTCATAGAAGGTGCTTCATGAATGTTTGTGGACTTGCCATTACACCATACTAGGTGACCTCAGTTTCCTTGTCACTAAACTGGCCTCCAAGGGCTCTGATCCTAGAGCTAAGCTTCTCCTCCTGATATTGAGCCTCGCCTGTGGCCCCTCAGGGCTGCACATGCTTAGTGCTGACAGTCTTGGCTGGCCCACTGCCTAGCCCAGAGTAAGTCCTTGTTGGCTGACTGGCTTGGCATCTTGAGGTGACACAGCACTCTCTGAGCACTCTCCCCCATGAAGACAAAAGGGGCAGCAACAGGGGAGGAGGAGAAGGAGAAGGAAGATAGGGAGGAGGAGGAAAAGGAAGGGGAAGAGAAAGAAGAAGATGAGGAGGAAGAGAAGAAGGGAAGAAGGAACATAAGAGTGTTGAACCCAAAGAATGAGATGGAGACCAAAATTTGATAAGTTTTGGAGTTTTCTTTCCTGACTACGCAGAGTTACATTTTTCCTCAAGTCACATAGCCCTGAAGGTCCAGAGAATGAGGTTTTTTATAGTATTTTTGGGGGGGGGGGGATTACAGGATACAGAAGCAGAGGTAGTTTTCCTTGTCAAACTGTTATAAACAAATGCAAATGTGTGGTTTAGTATAGTTGGGGGCCAGACTAGGACGGAAGAGGGTCAGAGTCCTGGTGTTTCCTGAGACAGAGGGAGTCATGGACTCACAGGCTTCCCACAGGTTTAAGGGAGTGAAATTACTATCTCATGGTGCCTGCTGCCTCTGGGGGAGGGCAGGCAGTCCTGGGAGGAAGCAGGAATTTGACAGATTCAGCAAGATGATTAGGCTAACAAGGGTGCTTTGTGAATCTTAGACACATTTATGGTCTCTGTGTGACCCCCCCCCCCCGAATCAAGTATTTGGGCCCTGTCTGATTATTCTCAGACCCAAAGGTGCCCAGCCAAAGTTATATTTCTGAGGAGTTTCTAGGGCCCAGAAAGGTGTCAAGGACCCCTTTTATGCAGGGATTGCACAAATATTAATATTGTACTTCAGGAGGAGGACAAAAGAAGGGGGAAGAGAAGGAGGAAGAGGAGAAGGAAGAAAAGGAGGAAAAGTAGGAGGAAGAGAATGAAAAAAGAGGAGGAGGAGGAAGAAGAGGAGGAAGACAAAAGGATAGAGAAGAAGAGGAAAAGAGGAAGAAGAAGGGAGGAAAAGGAGAAGCTGAGAAGAAAGAAAAGGAAAGGAGGAGGAAAAGAGGAGAAGAAAGTGAGGAGGAAAGGAGGATGAGAGGAAGAGGAGGATGAAGGGAGGGGAGAGAAAAGGAGGAAGACAAGGGGAAGCAGAAGAAGAGGAAAGGAGGAGTCTTCAATAAACATGTCATCAGGAAGAGCCATTCACACCATGGGAAGTGCTGCAGCCCATCAAACCATACAGGGGCCACCTCCAAGTGACCTCCCAACATGACCAGATCTCCCCCATCTTTAAAATTTTCTCTCTTTCCCCTTCCATCCCTTGGCCACCACCCTTTTTTTCCCTTCCTTTCCATAGGCAAACTTCTTTAGAGGGTCAATCTTGGGTCCCCTCCACTTATTGCCTCTGTTTTCTCCCCATCTCTTTTCAAGGCCTCCCAGTCTGGTTCCCAGCACCACAGCTCAATGGAACCTGCTCTTGCCAAGATTACCACAAGTTCTCAGCTACTGGTGCCAAAGTTCTCTTAAGCAACCTCATGCACCATAAGCTCCCTGCAGTACTTAACATTGTGGGACTGTCCTCATGGATTCCCTCATCTCCCTAGCATCCCATAACACAGTGTTCCCTTTGCTTGGCTGTCATCCCTCTTTCCCGGCTTTTCTCCTCCTCTCTTTCCAAAGTCTCTTCTCTCTCTCTCTCTCTCTCTCTCTCTCTCTCTCTCTCTCTCTCTCTCTCTTTCTCATCTCACCATCTCCCAAGAGTTCAATTATCAAATCTACTCAGATGACTCTGAGATCTAAAAGTCCAATCCTAATCTCTTGCAGGATTTTTAGAACTTGAAGGGACCTCAGTAGTTATCTTGTCTAGCACCTGCCAAGGGACGGTTATATGGCATAGTGGATAAGAGTGCCAGGCCCGGACTCAGGCAGACTCCAATTCAAATCCAGCCTCAGACACTTAGCTGTGTGACCTTGAGCAAGTCACTTCATCCTGTTTGCCTCAGTTTACCCATCTGTAAAATGAACCAGAGAAGGAAATGCCAAGAAAACACCAAATGGGTCACAGAGAGTCAAAACATGATTCAACAATAACGACCTGAACTCATACAACTTATAGAGAAGCAGTCTGGCAAAGTACAATAATCTCTAGATTTAGAGTCAAAGGACCCAGATTCAAATTCAGATCCTCCTTACTAGCACTGTGTCTTTGGGTAAGTCTCTTCAACTCTATGAGCCTCAGTTTCCTCATCTGCAGATGAGGAGATTGGACACTTCCAGGTCTAAATCAATGATCCTATAAGCTCCTGATATCCAGACATTAATTACCTAGTAAATATTTCCATTTGGAATCCCTATTGGCATCTCAAACTCAAAATAGCCAAAAGCGGAATCCCTTATTTTCCTTCCACAATCCATAGTTCTCCTCCAAACCTTTCCTGCTTCAGTGATGGGTACCATGTCATAGTTTTCCAAAGTTGGAGTCATCCTGGGTTCTTCCTTCTCCCTTGCCTTGTCCATTCTCCCACCACTAATTCTTTCATCCATACCCTTCTGACTACTCATGCAGCTCCTGCCCTTGCTCTCCCTCCTCTTTTTGATTCTCCTTGAATGATCACAGTTGATGATGATGATGATGATGATGTTTATTTTTCATTCCCAAAAAAGACCATGACATCAGGGAGGTGATACCACGAGAAGCAAGTGAATTGGTGACAAGCACATTCATTGGATTGGAGTGAATGGGTGCTGTGCTAAGTCTCTACCTCACTTTCTCCTCTGGAGCCATCTGGATTCAGTAGCCAGATATGGATCAGGATAACTGGAAATGCCAGGCAATCAGGGTTAAGTGACTTGTCCAAGGTCACATGGCTAGTAAGTGGCAAGTATCTGAGGCTGAATTTGAATTCCTGTCCTCCTGACTCCAAGATCAAAGCTCTATCCACTGCACCACCTAACTTCCTTTACAATCACGGTTACCTGATAATGATGTTCCTGTTTCCAATTCTCTAGTCTCTCCCCTCTCCAATTCACTAGACAAACTTATTTTCCTAAAACACAAGTCAGATGATGTCACTCCCCTGCTCAAAAACTTCCCTGGCTCCTTAGTGTTTCAAATGAAAAATGAAATGATAAAACATAAACTCCCCAGACTGTTATTTAAAACCCTCAGGCACTGTATTAAGCACTTTTTACAAATATTATCTTATTTGAACCTCAAAATAAAGAATGGGAGATATTTCCATTTTACAGTTGAGGAAACTGAAACAGACAACAGTGAAGTGACTTGTCCAGGGTCACACAGTCTGACACTGGATTTAAACTAAGGTTTTTCTGACTCCAGATCCATAGCAGTCTCCCAGTACTACCAAACTGCTTTAGAATTTCAAGTTTCTTTCCAGAATCAACTCTAGTATCACTTCTGATCCCTAGAACTGCTCAGAATTTGATTATCCTCATTGGGTTTCTCCTTACTCTCATTCATGTTGTCTTTTAGACTGAATATAAACTCCCTGAGAGCAGGGGCTCACTCTTTTTTTTTTTTGGTCGTAGTCCCCCTAACACGTAGGCGTGTCCAACACATAGTGGATATTAAGGCGATGGTTGCTGAACTGAATTGCTTTGGATCCAATCAGATGGTTAGATCTATCTGAGTTGGACATCAAAGGAAAAGAAGGATTGCAAAAGTCCACCAAGATGAGATAAGGAGGGGATTCCATGGTGAATGAGGGCATGGAGGCCAGAGAGGCCAAGGCAAGATCAGAGAAGCAGCAGGATCCCTATCTTGGAGTAGTTAAAGACTGTCACGTTTTTTTCCATTTGACCCCAGAGGTCAGAACGAGGGACAGCAGATAGAATTTGTGATTTTTGGAAAAATTCCATATCCCTGAAGATATCTCTAAGTGATTTGGGCTATTTTGGGAGGTAATGAGTTCTCCCTCCCTGAAGGTGTTTAAGAAGAGGTTGAGACATTGTTGGGGGGAGGGTAGGAGAGGGTATCCTTTTCTAGATGGATTGGACTGGAAGAACTCTCATCCCCCTTCCCCTCCTAATTTGAAGATTGTATAATTCTGTCATTTGGTAAACTCCTATCAATATTTTCTGATATCCAGAGTAAGGGGTTGATTCACCACAGGATCCTCAAAGCATTTTTCAGAATATTTAAAAGCTATATTTGTCAGTAAAGCAATAAGCAAGTTACCAAGTGCTAGAGATACAAAGAAAGGTACCATGTACTTTTCATGAAGCTCACACTCTAACAGGAGAGTCGACACTGCAAATAATTAGGTATGAGATTGTTGTTATGATGCCATTTTGGTTTTTCTTAGCAAAGATCTGAAGTGGTTTGTCATTTACTTCTCCAGCTCATTTTACAGATGAGGAAACCGAGGCCAACCGGGTGAAGTGACTTGCTCAGGGTCATATAGTATCCGAAGTTAGATTTGAACTCAAGTCTTCCTGATTCCAAGCCCACCTAACTGCCCATGTACAAGATATATACAGGTAAACTCAGAGGGAGAGAATATATGTTGAAGAAGTAAACTTTAGCTCACTGTCCAGGAGCCAAGTTTCTAACGGAATTCTGAGGGGTTGAGATGTCAACCTATTTAACTAGTTTCCCCCACTGTTAGGTGGACTTGGCACCACACTCCCATTTAACCATTTAATATTAATTAGCTTTTAGGGACAGCTAGTTGACCCAGTGGGTAGAGGACCTGGACTTGGAGATAGGGAGACTTCTTCCAAAATTCAAATCTGGCCTCTGACACACATACACTGGCTATGTGACTCTAGGCAGGTGGCTTCTCCCTGTTGGCCTCAGTTTCCTCATCTGCAAAATGAGCTGGAAAAGGAAAAAACAAATGGCTCCAGTATCTTTACCTACAGAACCCCAAAGTTTTATGAATCTGAAACAACTGAACAACATAAGTTTTTACAAAGACATATTGACTAATGGCCCACTTTCATTTAATTATTTAATAACAATTCACTTTTACAAAGACATATTTATTTCAAAGACAGAACAAAAGCAAAGACCACAATCATTTACCTCCCTCCAACACTTCAGGGACATACTCTGACCTATCCTTATATCTTATATCCTTATCTGGTGGGGGGGGGGGGGAAGTAGGCTCACTCTTGCCCTAGTTCCTACATAGCATTGGCCCTATGTCATCCAAGTCCAGGTGACTTCCAAAAGAATCCTTGCTTGTCTCAGCTAACCCAGGCTGGATCCTGAAGGTCATTTCTGAAGGTTACACATTTTTTCCTCTGAGCATCAGTGCTGAAACTAGGTGCAGGATTCTGGATGTCCCAAATAAAAGACCAAGCTTGTAGGGGAGACAAGTAAAACCAACCCTCAGGCCTCTATTCACAAGGCTCTACGGTGGCCTCAGTGAGGAGGGTCCCCCTTCTCTCCAATTCAACATTCACTCTCACTGGATTCCATTAAAAATCCAAGAGTTACTAAATTGGCAGCCAAAGAGAAGATGACCAAAACAACCTAGCTGAGGCTGACCTGGGACATTTTGCAGATGCTGCCAGCTCTGCTTCCCCAGTCAGTCAGAAAAGCCTCCTATTACTGGATCAGAAGAACAGACCCTATTGTCTGCACCTGCTTATTTTCCTCCCAGGTACTTCCACTGCCTATCTTTCCAACAATCCTGGAGGTAGTTTTCTTAACCTCTCAACTTGGAGAATTTGTATCATTTGAACACATTAATGCATTCTTTGCACAAGCCTGTCTTTGTTATAAATGTATGTGTATGAAGACATGCATGCATGCATGCATATGTGCATTCAGTGAATATCTAGCTTGTGTTTAGATCCCTTCCAGATGGAATTTCCACATGGAGGAGTTGTTTCTGGGAGATCTTAATGACTACATTATGTTCTGTAACTACCAAAGATTGGCCTCCCACTGGGTAGGGAATAGTCTTTTTCCAACGGGTGCTCAAGGAATCTTCAGAAGGGCCTCAATCACCTCTTTGCTGCATTCACATCTGGAGTAACAAGATAGCACCTTCACTTATGGTATCTGATGAGATAGCATAGGAAAAGGGCATTAGGGTCTCCTTTGTCTTTCCAAACCTGAGAAACAGCCCCTGAGAAAGAGGGATGAATTTTTGATTTTTTTAAAATTTGTTTTCTTTTCCATGTTGGGTTTAAGGAGTGGAGTCTCTGACCTTGGAAATTTCAAAGGTCAAGAGTCACTATCCAGGTTGGCTTTTACAGCCGGTAGAGTATCAGTGACCCGAAAAGTAAGGAGCAATCTCCAGTATTCCAACCCAGCAGAAACTGGCGGCAATATTACCTCCATTCATGAAGTTGGTGGGCCCTGCGGGTAATGTAGAAACTGAAGTGATATGGGGGGAGGGAGCAACAATTTTGCCTCAGTTGTTGGGAAAATGTTTGCTATTTGTTCTCCTTATATCTTTGAAATAAAAAACTTTTTGTAAAAACCATAGGGTTACACTAGGGAGCTAATTATTGTTGTTATTCACTTCAGTATGACTCTTCATGACTTCATTTAGGGTTTTCTTGGCAAAAGTATTGGAGTGGTTTGCCATTTCCTTCTCTGGTTCATTTTACAGATGAGGAAACTGAGGACAACAGGATGAAGTGGCTTGCCCAGGATCACCCAGCCGGTAAATGTCTGAGGTCAGATTTGAACTTAGGTCTTCCTGACTCCAGGCTGAGGAGAGCTCTAAGAATAAGGAGGATACATCTGGTGAAATCTGAGCAACATCAGAAGAAAGAAATACCCTCCAAACATTTCCGAGCACTCTGGAACTCTAAGGGGCAATGTAGGGTCAGCTCATCCATGCTATAATGCATGTCACACAGCAGCTATGCTCAAATCTTGCTTTAGGTAGCTACTATCTGAGACTGAGCTAGCACTTCTCTCTGGGTCTCTGAGGAGCTCAGGATATGAATGCAGATCCCTTTGAGCTCAGAACCAGTGCTCATTGGTACTATTAAGTTAAAGGATATCCCATAATAGGAGTTGGGAGAGGAAGGGGTGGAGGCGGTTGAAATAGCTATTTGTTGAGCAGATAATTCCCTGCAGTAAGTATGCAAGATTCTTACCAAGAACCTCCCAGGACTTGTCAAAACAATTGAGGGCTCTGCCCTCCTGATGATTCACCTGTGGGAAATAATGCTTCCAGGAGGAACCTCAAAAGTCTTGGTGAAAAGGATGGAGACTAGAGAGGCATTGGGGATGTTTCCACTCCTGCTGTCCATTCAGAAGAGAAAGAAGAGTATCAAGGAAACAGCTGATGAAGAAGAGGGTGTCTGAGGATGGGCTTTGGATTTCTAAGCTATAGCTTAAAAGAAAAGTTCTTGGTCATGGGTAGCCCTGTAAGAATGTATATACCTCATCACATTCAGCTTAGATCAATGCACAGAAACAATGTAAAGACTAACAAACTGTCCTCTGTGGGGGGTGGGGGAGGGAAGCAAGATTAGGGGGAAAATTGTAAAATTCAAAATAAATAAAATCTTTCAAAAAAAGAAAAAAAAGAATGTTTTTGCCTAATGTCTTGTAAATCTAATCGAAGGGGTTTTAAATGATCAGGAAGGGGGAAGGATAAATTGTACACACACACACACACTCACACACACATACATTTATAAATACACACATATGTCCATACATGTGTATATATATATGTGTGTGTGTGTGTGTGTGTTTGTGTGTATGCATCTACACATCCAAATATGCTATTATTTGTATATAAACACTTGTGTATGTATTTTAAATATTCGTGCATACATATTATGTAGATAGATAATGATATGTGGGATAAAAATCCACTTAAAAAATATAGAGAAGGGGAAGCTAGGTGGCATAGTGGATAAAGCACCAGCCCTGGAGTCAGGAGTACCTGGATTCAAATCTGGTCTCAGACATTTAATAATTACTTAGTTGTGTGGCCTTGGGCAAGCCACTTAACCCCATTTGCCTTGCAAAAAAATAAAATAAAATAGAAACTCCTCTGAGCAAAAAAGAAAGTTTATTTTGACTTTTCTCAAGAAAAGGGTACATTGAGGGGGCAGCTAGGTGGCTCAATGGATTGAGCACCAGCCCTGGAGTCAGGAGAACCTGAGTTCAAATCTGGCCTCAGACACTTAATAATTACCTAGCTGTATGGCCTTGGGCACACTCCAAGTCTCACATAGGAAGTGAAGATCAAGGAGCTGCCCTGAATTGACAGTCAAGCAAGATTATATGGCCTAACATGATTCCCTCCTCCTTCCTATCATCCCTTTCTGTTGACTCATTGGTTAGTCTTCAGAGGTACATTCTACTTGTGAAAAATCTAACCCAGCAACAAAGAAAAGAATGAAAGGTTTTCATGAAATATTACCTCACTATCCAGATGGTGAGAATAACCTTCAGGATTATAACTATCTTATTGAAATAACAGTCTACTTATCATCAAACAAGAGGAGTCTTATGAGCTTCATTGGAATGCAAGGTTTTTCTCATAGGAACAGTCTACTGTTCTCCCAGTTAAGATAGTTTTATCATCAAATAAGTGACTAACTAAAAATGTAAGGTCTCTCTGGAAATAGTCCATTATTTCCCCCCCAACAGAATCAAGAGGGTGTCTGGCTTGGAATGCAAGGTCTCTCTCCCTCTTTCTTGTAAGAATAGTCGAAGAGTAATAGTCTGCCTTTGTTTTAAAGATTTTTTAATCCTGAGAAGACTTCACTAGGAATATGAACTCTTAAGAGGGACTATCCCCCTCAATCCCTCCTCTTTTTTCCTAACACACACACACACACACACACACACACACAAACACAGATATACATATATATTTGGCATCTGAAATCCTCTCAACTACCCTTGACACCCTCTTCCTGTCCACTTGGGACCCATCTTCTCCTTCAAACCCTGACCAAACAACCCATACACACATCATAGACACAACAATGGAGGAAAAGGAACCAGTCCAGCTTCTCTCTCTTTTCCCCTGGAAACATTCAATATCTTTCTGTACCTGCTGCTGAGTCCATTCCAATCTCCAATTCGGATGACTTGTTGAGATCTCCTCTTCTGGTAAAGAAACTCCTTGACACAACATCTTATCAGACAGATTCATATTTTCATCATTAGACCATAAAATTCCAAAGCCATTAAAATCTGCATTTTGCCTTACTCACTGTCACATTGATTTACATACTTTAACAAAAATACAACTTTCATAATTGTTCACTTCACAAGTGAATATGTTGAAAATTATCAAGTTAACCTGAGCTCATACCATTGACATTTGATGACCATCTTTGTAGTGTCCAGCAAGTGACATACAAATAGCCTCAATCTATTGCTCTTCATTAAAATAATAACTCAAGCATCCTTAACTAAAATAAATTCTTCTTTCTTCCCAAAATGTCTCTTAACTAAACTGTAGGTGATTCTTCTCCTGATATACTCAGCTGACTTACATTCCCTTCTCAAAGTAGAAACTGCTACCGCACAGAAGTGTATCTTGAGTTTATATAACCTTCTTTATTCTTCTTATCTAAATATCCTTTTCCCAGTACAAAAAAAAATGAAATCAAAGAATCTTAATTCTTCTCAAAACACAAAGCTAACAGCAGAGGTTAAAACCACATGCTGGCCTCCCTAGCTATTAAACTCCACTTGACCTAAAATTTCTACATCAGATTAAGTTTTAGCAATTTACTAGGTCATCAAAGGAAAATTCCTTTATAGATATAATTTTGAGTGTCAGTTTCCAGGCAGAAGTCATGTAGACAGTCAAATTCCTTAAGTCAAAGTTTAGATTTATCCAGTGAGACATATTCAAATGTCATATTTGGCGAAGTCAAGTCAAAAGAGTCCAACCTCAAGTTACACTGAAAAGTCTCCCCTTCAGCTTTTTCTCCCAATATACTTATCACCTGTGTAGTGTCCAAACCTCTTTTGGGCTTCCAGACTTCAAGAGAGCATTGACTCAACAGCACTTCCTTTGCTGATCATACCTAATTTCAGACACAAAACAGCCAATTAAAAGTCCCATGGTCTAAAATAGTAATTCCATCTAATTAGATCTCCAAGTGAATCCACTTCACAAGGACTAAATGCTAATTCTAATCTGGATTGGGGCATGGGTCACAATCAGCCCCCTTCCCTACACATATATTACATAAACTTACTCTGAGTGTCCCTGTCATCAGAATACATTAAATAAAGTGACTTTCTAAACATTAAAAAAGCAGTCAAGTTCCCCCAGCATCTGGAGTATTCCTTGACATATAAAAAAAAAAAAACTTCTTCACAAATATGTTTCATAACTAAAAGGTTTATCCTCCTGGTGGCACTAACTTCTAATCTGCAGACCCACATGCCTTTGTCTGAAATCATATCTGTTTTATTTCTGGATAAAAATGGTATATTAGAGGCCTCTTGGCTAGCCTGCTGTATTACAATAAATAAATACTTCCTTTGGCTAGGAGATTATTCTAAGAATTCTCATATAACAATTAGCCAGAGATTGTCACACACACAAAAAAATCACAAATTATTATCATTATTTTCTTTCCCATGTTGCTCAGGTGCTTTTACTTCAAAGCAAACAACCACAACTTTAAGATTATAAATGTGTGTGTGTATATATATATATATACATATATATATGTATATATATATGTATATATGTATATACATATACATATAACCACAAAAATTCCAATTTATATATATTTATATATTTATATATATAATTGGCAAGTTCTTGTGCAAACAATTCTTTATAGTAAACCTGTTTAATTATTAGTCATATTTGAAACACAAATTATTACTTTTCAGAATTCATTACAATTGTTCATTAGACTATCTTAAGGGTCTCTAAATTTAACAAAACAGTAATAAGTGTAACACATTAAGAACTAGATTTCACAAATCAATCTTTCCATTATTACATTTATACCTGAACCTACAGTTCCAAAGCAAGGTCTGACACATCATTTAAAAATTTCAGGGAACCCAGAGGATCATGACCTTTGATAATTATCCCTACAAAGCAATCAATCATTAATTCCAGGTTTGACCACATTACAATAAAATACTTTATATTTCCAAAGGTAGCTTGTATGTTTGATAACACTCTTCAATATTTTATTCATTGATAAGTCATCTAATTAGAGTTACATAATCTTTAATTTCCTAATCATTTTCCAAAGCCCCTCACATTTATTCAACATTATTGGAAAGGGCATCTGGCAGTTATACTATCCTTAATCTGCATTTAATGTGGGGGAAGAACTCTGCAATTTTATACTTTAAAATTTAAACATTAAATCCTTAACCTACATGAAACATAAGGTTTTCATGTCACATTGACATCTCATTCTCTTAAAGAAAAACGAAACAACAGGTTCTCTTAAAGTTTCATATATATATATATATATATATTAACTCTATATGGTTAACCTTATAATTAAGCATCTTTTACACACAAACCTCTCCTAAATTTGTGCTTTATAAGCTTATTTATCTCTTCTTCCAAATACACTTCTATATTCAAAGCAAATAAGATTCTCCATGAATTTAGTCTTATATATATGATAATTTCAAAAGTCCAATGTACATTTTTACCCATGCCAGTGTTACATTTACATATATAATTTTTTCTTCTTAAATAACAGATAATAAATAATCTACATTGATCTTACATATAGATATTCCCTTCTATAAACACAAGGGGAAAAAAAGCAAACAAACCAAGCTTTTCACAAATTCTCTGGGCCAAAAACCGGTTGGCAAGGTATTCTCTAGTTTCCTCATAACAAATCTTTACAAATGTGATAGGTTAAAACATAGTTAATACATTCATTGTTCATTATTGTAACACAGTCTTAAATTCTCAAAATAGTTGTTTAAATCTGTTCTTATACAAAGTTTACTAATTTTTCACAACATAGTTCAATTTCATATATGTTCCCTTTACTCCCTAGAATTCTGCAACACAGAAAAATTATTAAGACCAGATGTTGCTAAAAATCCCTTTTCATAATGACAAGATTTTCTTTATACTTCTCTCAAATTCCAAAAATCATATTCAAAATAACCTTAAATCATTTTCTTTTTCAAAACCTAAAAGAAGTTTGCAAATTCTTTTTATCTTTAGTGCAATTCTAACTTCTCAATGTTCTGAAAGTTTTCTATCCTTAATAATCAACATTTCTTAATATTAGAACATTTTATGTTCTACGAATTGGAGATTCCCCTCAATTTGATATATTAAAGGAATATGTGCTAATTCTTTGCCTTTACTGTTTATCGTTCTTTATTCACCCCAGATTCTTTTTCAGATACATGAACTATACCCCAAACACATTTTGAATCGGTGTTTCCCAATTCCCCTTGTTTAGTCATTCTAAAGTATGATTAAGAGTACACTCACAATCTATCCTGACAATAGTTTTGGCAGACTGCCAGCCTCAACCAAGGCCATTCTGTCCCTATCTATTACAGCATTTCTATTAATTGTTTTCCCCTCTATGACTCTGGAGGAGCCATAAAATGTTGAAATAAATTTAAAAAAAAACAAACCCTTTTTTTTTACACAAACCCCTTAATTCAGTAATTCAGTTCATATATATATATATACATATATATATATATATATCTTCAGATTACTTTGTACAAAAGATTAGAACATTATAGAATCAATAATAACATAATAACATTTACCTAGCAATTACTTTCATATCAAACTTTTCATCTTATTGGGTTTATTGCTTTTCCAATCAATTCACTGCCAGATAATGCAAAAGTGGCAATTTAATGCAATTTTCAGATTACCCTAACCTCATTTAAATATATATCTCCATTTGAACTTTTAGCTTTTTATACTACCCCTTTTTATAAATTGATTTTGAAATCATCTCCCAAGGCGCCCAAAATTCCCAAAATCAGCCCTTTTACTTATACAATATCAAACCTGCTCAAATCTTCTGTCTACATACTTTAACTAATTTCCATACTTAACAAATGGTACAAAAACCCCAATTGTCTCTATGCCTCTTCCGAGCACTTTCAGAACCTCCTACTCAGACTATACAACTTACGTTTCCCCTTAATCTTCTGTCCCACTTAATCTTCTGTCCCACTATTCTTTTTCATTAACTCTTTTTGACCATAGTTAATACTGTTCTGAACTGGCTATATAAACAACAGACATGATTCCACTTTCCACAAAACATTTTCCATTCAAAGGATTTAATATTTAGCACTTCTTGATTTTAACTGGTAAAACTTTTGAGAAGGCAAACAGCTACTTAAAAAAAATCCCACAGCCTAATTGGAATATCGCCTGCTCCCCTCTTCAGATAGAACACACCGCATAACTTTTCTCATAAGTAGGCAGTTCTAAAATCTTTCTTGAGGACTCTTCTGGTCTCAGGTCCCCACTTGTTCCATTACTCTCTGGAAATAACTAACATTATCAGAATCTATACTAATAAGCTCCTGAAACTATAATGTTCCCTTTTCATTCTGGTAAAAAGATTAACTATTTAGTCTCCCTTTTCTGGCATTTCTGTGTAACCAAATTATATACTTTAGAATTAACCTGACTCTCTTGATTTTCTGGAATTTACTTCCCCAAAACTTTTTCAAATTAAAATAACATTTCTTTCTGTGATTTCTTTATTTAACATATTTGGTAATTTTCATTGTCTCTTTACTGTCTCTTTGACTTCAAAATAAGGTCCCTTTTAACACTTATTTTACGAAGTCTTCATGAGTCAATTCTCTCTATTATTAATTAGTTCTTTTTCTTCATAAATTCCCTTTTTGCTCCCATTTTCCTGCCAAGGTCCAGAGATAACAAACCAAGAAACAAAAACAAACAACAACAACAACAAAAAAAAAAAACAAGCAAGCTGGAGAAAAGAAGCCGGGCGAGGGAGGAGGGAGAGGAGAAAGCATTCTGGCAACACAGAATCACAGTGAAGAAGAGGGGAAGACAAAAAATCAACAGCATTTTATCATTTCCTGGACTTTTCCCTTTTTACTTTGGATTTCTTCTCCATTATTAAGTCTAGACCCTAGAGCTCTCAGCTGGCACTTCTGAACCCAGCAGTCTTGTCCCTATGGCCTCTAACCCCTTGGACTTCTTTGGAATTTCTCCCAGCAAATTGTATTAATTGCTTGGGAGTATTTCCTCCCCCACCCTTTTTTTTTGTTCTTATCAGATCAACCTGTAGATTTGATCTGATGTGGGAGCAGCAATGCTTGGTCACCCAGGGCTACACCTGGGCTTTTGTACACAAACTTACTTCCTTGGATCTTCTCCTGTGCTGGGGCCCATCTCCTTGTAGTGCTGCCTCCAGAGGTCCTCTGGCTTTTTCAATTTTGCTCAAGCTAAGTCTCATTTCGGGATTCTTCCCTTGCTCCTCAAGGGATCTCCTGGGTGCTAAATCACAAGCTGCTGACAATTTCCAGCATGTCACCTGCTTGTGTGTGTGTGTGTGTCCAAGAGTGTCATAAGGAGGAGGTTAATTCCCAGTCAGGGAACCAAACTGTGTGGGATAAAAATCCACTTTAAAAAAATAGAGAGACGGGTGACTAGGTGGCATAGTGGATAAAGACTTGGCCTTGGAGTCAGGCGTACCTGAGTTCAAATCCAGCCTCAGACACTTAATAATTACCTAGCTGTGTGGCCTTGGGCAAGCCACTTAACCCCATTTGCCTTGCAAAAACCTAAAAAAAATAGACTCCTCTGAGCAAAAAAGAAAGTTTATTTTGGCTTTTCTTGAGAAAAGAGCACACTCCAAGTCTCACAAAGGTAGTGAAGATCAATGAGCTGCACTGAATTGACAGTCAAGCAAGATTATTTGGCCTAACACAATCCCCTCCCCTGTCCCTCTCTCTTGAATCATTGGTTAGTCTTCAGAGGTACATTCTACTTGTGAAAATCTACCCCAGCAAACAAAGAAAAGAATGAAAGGTTTTCATGAAATATTACCTCACCATCCAAATGGTGAGAATAACCTTTAGGATTATAACTATCTTATTGAAGTAACTGTCTACTTATCATCAAACAAGAGGAGTCTTATGAGCTTCATTGGAATGCAAGGCTTTTCTCATGGAAACAGTCTACTGTTCTCCCAGTTAAAATAGTTTTATCATCAAATAGGTGACTAACTAAAAATGCAAGGTCTCTTTGGAGATAGTCCACTAATTCTCCCCCTAACAGAATCAGGAGGGTGTCTGGCTTGGAATGCAAGGTCTCTCTTCCTCTTTCTTCTAAGAATAGTCTAAGAGTAATAGTCTGTCTTTGTCTTAATGATTTTTAATCCTGAGAAGACTTCACTAGGAATATTAACGCTTAAGAGGGAATATCCCACTTAATGATGATGATGTCTGTCCTTCATTCTCAAAGAAGATCATGATATTAAGGAGATGATGCCATGACAAGATTTGAACTCCACTGTACTAGCTACAAAGATAATTTTAATATATGGTTATCTATGTCAGATTCTAATAGATGATTTAATATCCCATTAATACTATCTTGATACTTCTCCTATAGCCCACCTGGACAGAAAGAGAGCATAGATGAAGAGTTCCAAAACAGACCACAAACCTAGCACAGAGGTATGATGGGGGTCATGATGGGGGTCTTGAGTTAGATAGGCAGCTGTTGCAACTGTCTGCCAAAAAGCAGGGCAGCTGATGTCTTGATTTGACTCCCTGGTGATTTAATTCTTCAAAATGTGAATGAACTCTTAGCAGAGAGTAGTGGTACTAGGAAGACTATAATGTTGCATACATTGTCAAATACACCCTCTGTATCCTTTGTACTTGCTTAACTCTTTTTCTTTGTTACAAGGGAGAATTCATTGAAGAAGAAAGAGGAAGGAGAAAAGGACCTGGGGAGGAATGTATGGAAATGATTATGATATAAAACAAGAGACATTGATAAAATTAATTTTAAAAATATACACTTGTTTTTAAAAGGTGATGTAACCAATAGACAGACATTCTATACTAGTTCCAGTTTTCATCACCAAGGAAAACAGTGTACTGGAACCTAGAAAGTGGCTATTCCATTTTAAGATATAAGAACAGAAAATTTAAGCTTTTTTGTTCTCCTCTGTTAAAATAGAAAGCAAAATCTTGTTTTCTTCTATTCATATCCTTAATATTTATTATGATGTTGGCCTAAAGCAAATACCTAATAAATTCTTTTGTAAAAAAAAATTAATATAGTATTTTATTTTCCCAATTACATGTTAAAACAGCTTTTAAACTTTTTTTAAACTTTTGAGTTCAAATGTTTTCCCTCCCTAAAAATTCTTAAGTAAATGCTTAAATAAATCTAACTATTTTTTTTAAGATTTTTTTTTTTAGGTTTGTTTTTCTTTGCAAGGCAAATGGGGTTAAGTGGCTTGCCCAAGGCCACACAGCTAGGTAATTATTAAGTGTCTGAGACCAGATTTGAACCCAGGTACTCCTGACTCCAAGGCCAGTGCTTTATCCACTATGCCACCTACCCGCCCCTTTTTAAGATTTTTTGCAAGGCAAATGGGGTTAAGTGGCTTGCCCAGGGCCACACAGCTAGATAATTATTAAGTGTCTGAGGCCAGGTTTGAACTCAGGTACTCCTGACTCCAGGGTTGGTGCTCTATCCACTGCACCACCTAGCAGCCCCTAAATCTAACTATTCTTTCACCCATTCATGCTTCTATCCATCTGGCTATCTGACTATCTATATATCTGAGAAATGACAAAACTCCTTGGATTTAATTCTTCAGTGAAAATCAGTACAAAGAGGATAATGCAGTTATCTTGAGAATGAAATTCTGAAACTCTGGAAATAATTCTGTTGGAAAGAAAAAATGGAGGTTGTACAAAGAGATCTGTATGAAAAACCAGGGAATTCATTAATCAACTTAGATTTTTTTAATATAATTAACATAATAAATCATAATAATGGAATTAATGGAATAAATTATAATAAATGGAAAATGGAAATGGAAAAAAGATATAGGGAGAACAAATATCAAATATTTTCCCAATAACTGAGACAAAGTTGTTACTCCCTTCTCCCCATATCACCTCAGTTCCTACATTGTCCATAGGACCCAACAACTTTATGAATAGAAGTAATATTGCTTCCAGTTTCTGCTGGGTTGAAATACTGAAGGTTTCTCCTGGAGATTGCTCCTTGCTTTTCGGATCACTGATGCTCTATCAGCTGTAAAAGCCAAACTGGATAGTGACTCTTGACCTTTGAAACTTCCAAGGTCAGAGACTCCATTTCTTAAATCCAACATGGAAAAGAAAACAAATTTTAAAAAGTAACAAAGGAATAATATGAAAGAAAGGGAAGGTCCTATAAGAAAAGTGTTGCTGGTATCTAAACTCAAAATGAACAGACTGGCAAGGCAATCTAATAATAATAGAAGATTTAGCTTATAGAATTTGTTTGTTTAAAGCTATGTTGGAAAGGGGGATAAAGGAGATCGCTGTCCATTATTATTGATAAAGTAAGGATTGAGTTTAGAAAGCAGAATTGCCATCCCCCTACCAATCAGATTTTTTCCTGTGCTTGCATTAAGATCGTGTAAGGGTGGGGTGGCTACATGTCACAGTGGATAGAGCACCAGCCCTGGAGTCAGGGGTACCTGAGTTCAAACCGGGGCTCAGACACTTAATAATTACCTAGCTGTGTGGCCTTAGGCAAGCCACTTAACCCCACTGCCTTGCAAAAACCTTAAAAAAAAAAGATCCTGTAAGATACCTTGATAAATGCAACCAGAGAAATCTCTATTCCACCATCCTCTGATTAACAGTTGGATGCAAAGCACATTTGGGCATGTGAGAACACCACTGCAATGAAAGGGGAAGCAGGCAGAGAAATCATGGAGTCAGATTGTATGAGGGTTATTAGACATGTGAGCATTTGCACCTTGGAAGTCAGTAAATGCTACAATTTAAGGCTTGATTTATTGTGGGATTTGGTTTTTGCTGTTCTTGGGTTTTTTCCTTATGAAAATTATGAAGGAAATGTTTAAAGTGATGATTAGGACTAGGTAGATGATATAGTGGATAGAGCACCATTCCTGGAGTCAGGAGTTCAAATCTGGCCTCAGACACTTAATAATTACCTAGCTGTGTGACCTTGGGCAAGTCACTTAACCCCATTGCCTTGCAAAAACCAAAAAAGTAAAATAAAGTGCTGATTAAACTTGAAAGTGTATCCTGTATACATTCTTCTTCTAGAAAGCTAGCTGTTAAACATTTAGCAGCACACCCCAGAAGAGCATGCATAAGAATGATTCTTTCCAAACACTCCCATTCATTTTCCACAGCCATAGTTTTGGAGCCAAAAGAGACCCTGGAGATCATCAAAAGTCATTGAGTCATCTCTGTTGATGCTGTTGATAGAAGGCCCTCAGTTTGCAGAGGAGGAAATGAGACCTAGAGAGGGGAAGGGAAGTTTAAGCACAAATCCCTTAAAACTCTGCTCAACTAAAATGTGGTGACATGGTTGAGACTGCTAGGTGTGTATCAGGATCTAAACAAACACTCAGAAGAGATTAGCCTGTCAAGTCAGGTAGGAAAGATTAACTGGGTCAAGAATGCCTATTATCATGCCGGAGGGGATGTAGACAAAGAGAGATACTAATATCCTGTTGGTGTAATGCAATTGTACACTGATTGTAAACTGATCTAATCATTTGGGAGAACAATTTCGGAACTCTGCCAAAAGGGTATTGGACTGTGCACATGGTTGGATCCAGCAATACCACTAATAGATCTGTCTCTCAAAGAGATGCAAGAAAAGAGAAAAGGATCTATATGTACAAAAATATTCATAGCAACTTTTTTTGGTAGTAGCAAAGAATTGGAAATTGAAGAGATGCTCATCAATTGGGGAATGGCTAAATAAGTAATGAGTATATGATTTTGACAGCATACTATTGTACTATTCAAAAAGAAGAGCAGGATGCTTTCAGAAAAATCTAGAAAGACTTATACGAATTGATGATGCAAAGTGAAGTGAGAAGAACCAAAACATTCTATGCAATTTTGTATGAATGATCAACTGAGAAAGTCTTAGCAACTCTGATCAAGACAATGATCCAAGACAGGACCCCTGATGAACTCTGAGTGCTAATTGAAGTATACTTTTTTTCCCCACTTTCTCTATTTTTCTATTGGGGGGAGGAGTTGTCTGTGCTTTCCTTTTGTAATATAACTAATATGGACATATGTTTTCTATGACTTCACATGTTTTTTTAAAAGTGCCTATCATCTGAAATTGGAGACATGTTAGACAGTCAATCCCCTGCGATCTTAGAGCTTGTAGAGTTAGAAAGGAACTTCGAGGCCATCAAGCTTAATCCTCAGTTAATGAAGGAAGATCATTAGACCCAGAGAAATTTAATGGCTCCTAAGATCATATAGGACAGGGAGCAAGTGGAAGGGTCAGGATTTGAGTTGCTTCTTTGCTCAGGAACTGGAAAGATCCCCAGGGCCTACTATCCTTGAAACATTACTCCACACTTCTGACTCTCTTCTCTAGGGGCCTCCATTTTAGGGAGGAACCTAGGTTGACCATTCTTTGTCCTGACAAAGGTGGCACCTCTCCTAGTACCCGTCCCACCTTTTTAGTTTCCTTTTGTTGTCATTGTTGCCTTCACCCATTAGAATCAAATTTCTGGAGGTCAGGTACTTTCTTTTTTGCTTATATTTACATCTAAGCATTTAATAATCTGGTATATAGTAAGCATTTAATAATCTGGTATATAGTAAGCATTTAATAAATGTTTGTTGCCTATTTGTCTGCCTCTGGGTCCAAACCCAAAACTCTCTCTAATTTATCATGGAGTTTAGATGAGGAGAACAACAGCTGTCTGTTAAAACAGTATGTTGCACAGGCATTGTGGACCTATTAGGCCTAGTGGGCTGAGCAAAGAATGATGCAACTGGAAAAAAAAGATTACCTGGATTACATTCAGACCCTGCTTCTCCTTGATTCAATTGTTTTTGTTGGATTGTTTCAGTCGTGTCTGACTCTCCATGAATCCATTTGGGCCTTTTTTTTAAAACTAAGAAACGAGAGTAGTTTGCCATTCCCTCTCAAGATCATTTTACAGATGAGAAAACTAAAGCATACAGAATTAAGTGATCTGTCCAGGGTCACACAGCCAGTAAAAGTCTGCGACTACATTTGAATGAGGTTTTTCTGACCCCCAGGCCCAGAGCTCTATCTACTATACCATCTAGTTGTCTCTCCTTGTTTTAAAAGCCATCTTAATAATGCCAGCAATCTTCATGTGATGCTAGATTGTACAAAGACCATGGAATACTGCCATCTCTGGAGAAGGAAAAAAGATAACTCAAACGCAACCTAGTACAACCTTCTCAAGTATGCACCAGCACAAGCAAACGGACATGCATAATTGGGAGACAAGCCCCATGTCACACAAGGGTAGAAAAAGGATCTGAACCCAGGTCCTCTCCTCCAGAAAAATAAGCTTGCCAGGGTATCACATTGATGGGCTCACCTAGGGACTAGAGGTTGTCAATGGTAACTTACTAAAAGAAGAAATGTAAAAGTTATCACCTAAAGATCATAGGAATGAAAAGGGACAATGAGATGGTTGTGTAGCAAAAATAAGAAATAATAGATTGGTGGTCAGAGTCCCACTCTTCTATCCATGAAATATTAAAGACCTGGAGAAGGATACCAGAGTATATGGGGGGGGGGGAGGAGAAGTGTGCTTTTAACAACTGAGTGGAGGATGAACTGGAGCAAGGAATGACATGAGGCAGGTAAACTGAGTTTTTCTGCAATCATCCAGATGATGAACAGAGTAAAGACTTGTCTTGTAAGTTAATGGATTATTTCTCATTTTATAAATGTTGGATGAATGGATGAATGAATGGGCAGCTAGATCAATGAAATCAGCTTCTTTGCTGCTAAACAAATCTAAGCAGTAAATCTCCCCTTCCCAAACACTAACTGCAAGGCAATTTTAAAATCTGACAAGTTGCTTTTACCTGGGGATATGTGTGTTTCTTGCCCTTCAAAAGACATACCATGTGGTATTGTCAAGATTTCCCACCTTCTGAGTCAAGTCATCCTTCCAAGAGGATGTGTAATGTGTGTGTGTGTGTGTGTGTGTGTGTGTGTGTGTACTTTATTATTCTCATTCAACATTGGTTAAATGACCACTAAGTGAAGAGTACTGGACAAGCCACTGGAAGATAAAAAAGATCCTAGCCCCACAATTGAAAGGACATCTTTTCTTTTACAAGTGAGGAATCTGAAGACTCCAGCAAGGGTCTTAAATGTCTTATCAAAGGTCTCCCAGAGAGTGAGATTGAAGGTAGGATTTGAAGCTGACTTGGCTTGACTCTGGGGGCAGTTAGATGGCACATTGGTCCTTCATTCTCAAAGAGGAACATGACATCAGAGGGTGATGCCATGATATCCCAGTGAATTGGATTTAAGTGAGGGAGGGTTGTGTAAAGTCCCCAGGCTCACTCCCCAGAGCTATCTGGTTTCAGTGGCCAGACATGAATCAGGACAACTGGAGATGGCCCTGGATGCAGTGGGAAACCATGCCTTTTTAAAGCTAGGGGTGATTTAATTACCAGAGAGATGAGGAAGGGAAGACTTGCAGTGAAGGAAGATGCCTTACCTTCTGAAACAACACTAGCCTCTTACTAGCTGTGTGACCTTGGGCAAGTTCACTTACCTCTGACTGCCTCACATCCAGGGCCATCTCCAGTCATCCTGATTCATATCTCGCTACTGAACTCAGATGGCTCTGGAGGAGAAAGTGAGGCTGGTGACTAATCCCAGAACCCTTCACTCAGATCCAATTCATGTGCTTGTCATGGCATCACCTCCCTGATGTTGTGGTCTTCTTCAAAAATGAAGGACAACCATTATTACTTTTCCAATTGTTAGGGAATTATATTTTTGTTTGTTTTTTTGACCCTCAGCCTAAATCTATCTTTTTGCAGATTATATGCTTTAACTGAATCTGCCCTGTGGAGTTAATTCCTCTAAAATTGGACTACTCTTTCAAATACTTGAACACCCCTGGATGTTTTTCCATCTTTCCATTGACCACCATTCATTTACCATGCACCACCAATGGATCAAACACTGGACTCAGTTTACATCTTAATGGATATAAGGCTGAGCATCCCTGATTCCTTAACTAGAAGCTCAAATAGGGCCTTCAAATCTACTCCTACACTAATGGAGGAGTAAGAGTTCAGAAGAAAACTGAATTGCTTCCAGGTTAGTACAGTAACTACAGCTAAAACTCAGTTTGATTTTTATCTTCTTTCAAGCTTGGACCAGGTCTAACCTTGACATTAGTCTGTCCTCCTGGTAACTTTCAGGGGATCAATTAAAAACAGATGGTGGAAGAGCAGTTAGGTGATGCTGTGGATAGAGCACTGGCCCTGGGGTTGGCCTCAGACACTTGATGCTTGCTAGCTATGTGACTTTGGGTAAGTCACTTAACCCCCCCATTGCCTTGCAAATACCAACTATATACATACATACATACATACATACATACATACATACATATATATATACATATATATATACATACATATATATATATATATATATATATATATATATATATATATATATATATACATACATTCTGGGTTGGAGTCAAAGAGTCTAGACCCCAATTTGACTTTTCTCCTCTGAGCTCAACCAGAGTATGACTTAGGTCAAGGCAGAGCACATAGTAGGCTTTCATAATCAGCCTGTGGTTTGCTTAACTAATTGTTGCCACAGAGTAAGACCTGCACAAATTCATAGACTGGGCTATTCAGGGACTAGTTGTTGCAATGGGTAGGAGCCCTAGAGTGACCTGAGTTCAAATCTCATCTGAGACATTTAGCTATGTGGTCCCTGGACAAGTCACTTCACCTCTATTTGCCTCAGTTTCCTCATTTGTAAAATGGGGATAATAAGATCCCCAAAATCCCACTTTACAGAGCATTTAAAGTGCTCTGGAAACTTTATAAAACTATATAAATGATATATACTCATGTATAGTTTTATATATATATATAAAATTATGCAATTTTTGTTATTATTTTAAAGTTCATCAAAGTATAATCTAAGGATCCTTTGAGATCTCAGAAACTCTTTCAAAGGATCCTTGATATCAAAAGTATTTTCATAATAATACTAAGTTATTATTTATATAATTCAGTATGACCCATCAAGATTGGGAAAGATGACCTTTCTGGTCCTCTGTTAAAGTCCAGAGGGACTCACACTCTCCAGAACTGCTATTTGCCTATGATGTCTCTGAGCTTAGCCTTTCTTTCCCCACCCCAATTGATATTTTATTTGATTTTTCCAATTATATATTATGAAAATTTTTCATCATTCATTCACATGCATGTGCATATTTATGAATTACATCATTTTCTTCTACCCTTTTCATCCTTCTCCCTTCAATGGAGAACAGTCTGGTGAACATGGTACATGCAAATTTGTGTTTAACGCATTTACCGATTACTCATTTTCTGTATGAAGAAATAGGACTAAAGGAAAAGAAAGAAAACCATAAAATAGGAAAGAAAAACATGAGAGAATTTTTAAAAAAGTGAATAGATTATTAATTTAGATTCTATAATTTTGTTTCATTATTATTTTGTTTTGTTTTGTTTTTCTTCCTCTGAGTATGTATAGCATTGTCCATAACAGGTTTCCCAGGGTTGTCCTAATTCTGAATTGCTGAGAGAAGCTGCATCCATCAACTCACAATATTGGTGTTAATGTGTACATTGTTCTCTTCCCTTTGCTCAGCATCAGATCCTGTAATTCATTCCATGCTTCTCCAGAGTCTGACCATTTATGGTTTCTTATAGAACAATAATACTCCATAACTTTCACATACCACAAACTGTTCAATCTTTCCCCAATTGATGGGCATCAGCTCAATTTCCAATTCTTTACCACTACAAAAATAGCTGCTATAAATATTTTGGAACAGGTAGGACTTTTCCCATTTTTTTAATGACTTCTGGATATAGGCCTAGTTTTGGTATTGCTGGATCAAAAAGTATGATTAGTTTTATTGCTCTTTGGGCATATTTAAATATTGCTCTCCAGAATGGTTGGATCTGTTCACAACTCCATCAACAGAGTATTAATGTCTCAATCCTCCCACAACCTCTCCAACATTGATCATTTTCCCTTTTTGTCATCTTAGCCAATCTGATAGGTGAGGTAGTACCTCATAGCTGTTTTAATTTGGATTTCTCAATTCAGTAATGATTTGAAGCATTTTTTTCTATGATTATATATAGCTTTTATTTCTTCCTTGGAAAACTGCCTGTTTGTATCCTTTGACCATTTATCAATTGGGGAAAGACTTGTAACCTTATAAAATTTGCTTCAATTCTCTACATATTTTAGAAATGAGACTTTTATCAGAACCCTTTACTGTGAAAATCGTTTCCCAGCTTTCTAATCTTGTTTTCCTTCTAATCTTGGCAGCATTGGTTTTATTAGTGCAAAACCTTTTCAAGTTAATAAAAGCAAAATCATCCATTTTGCAATTTATAATGTACTACATTTCTTTGTCTAGTCATAAATTTCTCCCCCCCTTCTATAGATCCAACAGAGAAAGTATTTCTTGATCTATGGATCATCATTTGTGTCTAAATCCTGTACCTGTTTAACCTTATTTTCATATAGGGTATGAAATGTGAGCCTATGCCTAAATTTTGCCCTACTATTTTCCAGTTTTCTCAATAGTTTTGTCAAATAATGAGTTCTCATCCCAGAGACTAATGTCAAACAGTAGATTACTGTAGTCATTTACTATTGTTTCTTTCGTACCCAAACTAATCCATTGATCCAAAACTCTTATTTCTTAACCAGTACCAGGCAGTTTTGATAACTGCTGTTTTATAGTACAGTTTTACATATGGTAGAGCAAGGACACCTTCCTTTACATTTTTCCCCCCATCTTTTCCCTTGATATTCTTGACCTTTTGTTGTTTCATATGAATTTTGTTACTACTTTTTCTAACTGGGTAAAATGGTTATTTGGTAGTTTGATTAGTATGGCACTGAATTAGTAATTTAATTTGGAATTGTCATTTTTATTATATTAGTTCAACCTAACCATGAACAATTGACATTTTCCCAATTGTTTAAATCTGACTTTATTTGTGTGAAAAATGTTTTGTACTTGTTCTCATACAGTTTCTCAGTTTGTCTTGGAAGGAAGATTCCCAATTATCTAATGTCTTCAGTAACTTTAAAGGGAATTTCTCTTTCTATCTCTTGCTCTTGGCTTTGGTGTTCAAGTAAGGAAATCTGATGATTTATATGCATTTATTTTGTATTCTGCTACTTTGCTGAATTTGATAATTGTTTCAAGGAGTTTTTAGGTGATTTTAGATGATTTAGATGATTTTCTAAGTATATATCATCTGCAAAAAGTGAAAGTTTTGTTTCCTCATTGCCAATTCTAATTTCTTTTTCTTTTCTTATCACTAAAACTAACATTCCTAATACTATATTGAATAGGGATGGTGATAATGAGCATCCTTGTTTCACACCTATCTTATTGAAAATGCTCCTAGTTTATCTCCATTATATATAATATTTATTGATAGTTTTAGATAGATACTGCTTATTATTTAAAGGAAAACTTCATTTATCCCTATATTCATCTATTGAGATAATTATATGATTTCTGTAGGTTTTATTATTGATGTGATCAATTATGTTGAATTTTTTTCCTAACATTGAATCATCCCTGCCTAGCTAGTATAAATTCTACTTGATCATTGTGTATTTTCCTGGTAATAATTTGCTATAATCAAAATTTAATTTAAGATTTTTGCATCAATGTCCATTAGAAAGATTGGTTTATAATTTTCTTTGTCTATTTTGATTTTTCCTGGTTTAGATGTCAGCATTATATTGATGTCATAAAAGAAATTTGACAGAACTCCTTCTTCTCCTATTTTAAACAATAATTTATGTAGAATTTGACTTAATTTTTTCTTAAATATTTGGTAGAATTCACTTATAAATCCATATGGACCTGGAGACTTTTCCTTAGGGAGCATATTGATGGTTTCTTCTATTTTTTTTTTGTGAAATGGGTTTATTTAAATATTTCTTTTCCTTTTCTGCTAATCTGGGTAGTTTGTATTTTTGCAAATATTCATCCATTTCACTTAGGTTATCAAATCCATTGGAAAACAGTTGGGCAAAATAGCTCTAAATTATCTCCTTAAATTCCTCCTCATTGGAGGTGAGTTCACCCTTTTCATTTTTTTTTTTAGATTTTTTTTTTTTGCAAGGCAATGGGGTTAAGTGGCTTGCCCAAGGCCACACAGCTAGGTAATTATTAAGTGTCTGAGGCTGGATTTGAACTCAGGTACGCCTGACTCCAGGGCTGGTGCTCTATCCACTGCACCACCTAGCCATCTCTACCCTTTTCATTTTTGTTTTTGTTTTTGTTTTTTTAGGTTTTTGCAAGGCAAATGGGGTTAAGTGGCTTGCCCAAGGCCACACAGCTAGGTAATTATTAGGTGTCTGAGACCGGATTTGAACCCAGGTATTCTTGACTCCAGGGCCGGTGCTTTATCCACTGCACCACCTAGCCGCTCCTCCCTTTTCATTTTTGATACTGGTAATTTGTGTTTTCTTCTTTCTTTTTTTAATCAAATTAACCAAATGTTTATCTATTTTATTGATTTTTTTTCATAAAACCAACTTTTATTTTTATTTATTAGGTCAATGGTTTTCTTGCTTTCAATTGTATTAATCTTTCTCTTGATTTTCAGAATTTCTTATTTAGCATTTAATTGGGGATCCTTAATTTGTTCTTTTTTTTAAACTTTTTTAGTTGCATTCCCAATCCTTTGGTCTCCTCTTTATCTATTTTATTCATATAAGAATTTAGAGATATAAAGTTTCCCCTAAAAACTGCTTTGGCTGCATCCCATAAATTTTGGTATGTTGTCTCATGGTTATCATTTTCTTAGATGAAATGATTGATTATTTCTGTGATTTGATGTTTGAGCCACTCATTCTTTATAATTAAGTTATTTAGTTTCCAATCAATTTTTTGTTTATCCTTCCATGGCCCTTTATTACATGTAATTTTTTTGCATCATGATCTGAAAAGAGTACATTTATTATTTCTGCTTTTCTGCATTTGATTGTAAGGTTTTTATACCCTAATACATGGTCAATTTTGATATAGGTGCCATGCACTGCAGAGAAAAAGATATACATTCTTTTCTAACCCCATTCAGTTTTCTCCAGAGGTCTGTTATATCTAAGTTTTCTAAGATTTCATCCATCTTCTTAATTTCCATCTTATTAATTTTGTGGTTAGATTAATCTAGTTCTGAGAGAGGAAAGTTGAGATCCCCCATTATTATCTGTGTCTCAGAATTCATCCAGTTTCTCTTCAAAGAATTTGGTGCATATACCACTTGGTGCATACATATTTAATAATGATATAGCCTCATTCCCTATGGTGCCTTTTAAGAAGATGTAGTTTCTTTCCTTATCTCTTTTAATGAGCTATTTTTGCTTTTGCTTTGTTCAAGATCAGGACTGCTATCCCTGATCTTTTCCTTCAGCTGAAGCATAATATATTTTGTTCCTGCCTTTTACCTTTATTCTGTGTGTATCTCTCTCCTTCAAATGTGATTCTTGTAAACAATATATTGTAGGATCCTGGTTCTTAATCCATTCTGCTATCTACTTTCATTTTATGGGAGATTTCATCCCATTCATATTTACAGTTAAGATTACTAATTCTTTATTTCCCTCCATGTTATCTTTTCTCATCTGTACTTTTCTCTTTCCTGTCCTCTTTTTCCTCTTCACCAATGTTTTGCTCCCTTTCCCCTTTAACTTTTCTTTGAAATTTGAAATTTCTTTACAATTCAATTTATTTTCATTTATGCCTTTGCCTTCCATTTTATCAGTCCCTTCTTCCCTTTTCTTTCCCTCCCCATCCATACTTCCCTATAGAGTAGAATAGATTTTTAATCTCAATTGGGAATGGGATTTATTCCTTTTCTGGACCAAATCTGTGGAATAGGATTTACTCAGTGTTCACACCTTTCCTTCTTTTCCCTCTACTATAATAGGTTTTTGTGCCTCTTCACCCGGCATTTATTTATTCACTAATACCTAGCCTTCTTCTTTTTGTTTTTATGTTTTCAAAGTACTATCAATCAAAGGTTGATTAATTGATAAGGTCAGAGTACTATCATTCCAAGTACAATCAATCAAAGGTAGATTGAGTATCTGACTGATTGCTAAGCAGTGTTGCCCTATAATCATTAGGTACCCTCTCTTCTTCTATCTCATTAGAACTACATTCTCAAGAGTCATCAAATTATAATTTCTTTCTAACCCTTCTAAGTAGATTCTCACCCTTTGCTCCTATGGTACTACAAGCTTCTAAGTATGAAGTAAAATCTCTTCTGATTTAATTAAGAATAAAACTTCTAAGCTCTCTAAGTACTGGGATACTATGAAAGTCTCTGTCTTAAGAACTTTACAATTGATTGTAAGGTATGGGAGACACTGGCACAGTGCCCAATGTACAATGTCCTCATGAGAGAAAGTGCTGAGCTCAATGAGCAAGCTAGAATTAAAGTTGGTTAAGGGAAACAGGAGACACATAAATTTTAAGTAAATATCCCGGCTTTTTACCTGGGCTATATGTAGACCTGTGGTAGAGCACTCTGATCAGTTAGATGCCTTTCAATTTGTCTCAAACATAGTGATGTCATTTTGGTCTTCTTCAATAGAAGACAAGAACCACCCAAACCCATATCCTCTAAATACAATTTCTTCAACTATATTCAACCCTTTATATTTTACCCATATCCTAGAGGAAATACAGTTATCAGGAGTTACAAGTGTTATCTTCCCTTGCAGAGTTGTAAGCAATCTTGACTAACATTTGTTTATCTTTCCATTTACCTTTTTTGTACATCTCTTGAGCCTTGTATTTGAAGATTGAATTCTCTGTTCAGTTCTGGTCTTTTTGTCAGGAAATTTTGGAAGTCCTCTATTTCAGTGAACATCCATCTTTTACCCTGACAGAAAATGCTGAATTTTGCAGGGTAGTAAATTCTTGGTTGTAATCCAAGGTCCTTTGCCCTCCAAAATAAAATGTTTCAGGCCCTTTAATCCTTCAGTATTGAAGCTGATAAGTCCTGTGTAGGTCTGATTGTGCTTCCTTTATATTTAAATTGTTTCTTTTGACTGCTTTTTGGCTTTAGTCTTTATCTGAGAATTCTGTCATTTGGCTATGATAGTCTTCGGCATTTTTATTCTCCAGTCTCTTTCTGGAAGAATTCTGTGTATTCTTTAAATGCTGTTTTTGTCTTCTTGATCTAGCAGATTTGGGTACTTTTCCCTGTTAATTTCTTGAAATATGTTTTCTAGGTTCTTTTTTTGATCTAGGTTTTCTTAGCAGATCAATAGATCAATAATTTGTAAATTCTCTCTTCTGGATCTATTTTTCAGGTTGTTTTTTGTTTGTTTGTTTTGTTTTGTTTTTTTAGTTTTTAAAGGCAATGGGGCTAAGTGGCTTGCCCAAGGCCACACAGCTAGGTAATTATTAAGTGTCTGAGACCAGATTTGAACCCAGGTACTCCTGACTCCAGGGCCAGTGCTTTATCCACTGCGCCACCTAGCTGCCCCATGTTTGTTTTTTCTTAATAAGTACTTTATGTTTTCTTTAATTTTTTCAGCTTTTTTACTTTGTTTAATGGAATCTTTGTGGCTCATGGATTCATCAATTTCTATTTGTCCAATTCTCATTTTTAGGGTTTTATTTTCTTCAATTAGCTTTTGTGTTTCCTTTTCTAGTTGGTTAATTTTACTTTTTGCTGAGTTATATATTCCCTTTCCAGTTGGTTGATTTGAGTTTTAAATGAGTTGCATTCATTTTCTAGTTGATTGATTTTATTCTTTGATGAGTTACATTCATTTTGGTTATTTTTGGTTTTAAAGGAATTGATTTCTTAAGTCTATTTTTCATAATTTTCCTGTGTGGCTCTGTTTCTCTTTTCCATTTTCCTTCTTCCTCTTTTCTTTGGTTTTTAAATTCTTTTTTAAGCTCTTCTAAGATATTTTGGATTTCAGTCCATAGACTGCTTTGAGACTTCCCATCTGGGAAATTTTTTTACTGTTTTCTTCTGAAGTGGCATTTGCATCATCTCTACCAGCATAGTAGTTTACACTGGTTAGTGCTGTTTTAGGCATTTTTTTTTTTGGTTCATTTTGATCGTTTGAGCTCTGCTCCTGGGATATAGGGAGTATAGACTCAAACTTTTTGTGCTGGGATTGGGATCTAGTCCCTGGTTTATCACTGGCTAAGATGTTGCCTCTGCAACCCAGGTGCTGCTTATGAAGAGGTTTGTTTTCTCCTTTATGTCCAAGTTCTGCCTATGCAGTGGTTTGCTCCAAACCCAGTCCTGTCTTTTGCCTCAGTGTTTCCAGGATTCAGACTTTGTTTGGAGTTAGGACCCTCCCTGCTGGCTTGCTACCTAGCTGCTGGAACCTGGACTGCACTGTGGCTAAAAGCCTCCCTCTGGCTTTCCCACTTTTCCTCCTATCTGGGATTTACTTCCCTTCTCCCCCCTCCACCCCCTCCCCAAAGAGACAGAACTTCACTGTAGAATCTCTATGATATCTACAATTGAAAGCTTGTTTAGATATTGTCTTCTTTTGGTGGTGTACCTTTATTATCTGTGTAGAGGCTTCATTTCACTGGTGTATGGGGAAAAACTCTGGGAGCATGCTCTCTTCACGCTACCATCTTGGCTCCGCCCCAGAAATGAGCTTAGCTTTCCAAAGGACTCTAAGGGAGTAGCCAATCTCTGTCAATAGCAAGTTGCCTTCCCAGTTCCCTTCACATTGCATAAAGGGTTAAGAGAATATAGATTCATCATTGCTCAACATATTGACATCTTTTTATCTCTGTCTCTTCTGTGATTACATTAATTGGGTTGAGGAGGAACCTCCACATATGTGTTTTCACAAATATTTACATTCCATAATGGAAAGCAGCAAAGTATGAGGTACAAAGTGCCTTGTATGAATGAGATCCTGCCTCAGCCTTTCTGAGTCAAAGGTTCTGCATTCAAATTCTTTCCTTGCAACTTCAAACTCTGTGTTAAGACACTTCACCCAACTGGAGCTCATGTAAATATGAGGGGGTTGAGCTAGACAGTCTCTAATAGTCCTTCTTGTTGTAAAGCCTGTGAACCTTTTGTGTAATAAGTACACAGATTTGGAAATCATAAGCATGCAGAAATGTGTTATTAGTATTATATATTTTAAGAACTTTTCTTTGTGCTTGAAAACCCCTCCTCACTTCCCATCAGGCTCCAGTCACCATCATAGCCAGACCTGTGTAGGTATCAGATAAGAGAGGACAGATAAAGACTATGAAGCACCTAGTGTTCATTTCATAATGCATTCCTTTCCATTCTAGATCTTTTAAAGCTAGGTTTGCTCAAATTCTGTCTAGAGTACAGAACCTATATCTGGGTACAATGCACTCTTTGGGGGATTTAGAACCCAGATTTGGGCATCTTTGACTCTATCGGACCTGGCCACCATTGACCCTATCTGGATCATGGAACCCAGACTGGGCAGCATCAACTCTTT
The DNA here is from genome assembly GCF_037893015.1 of Macrotis lagotis. Lineage (NCBI taxonomy): Eukaryota > Metazoa > Chordata > Mammalia > Peramelemorphia > Peramelidae > Macrotis > Macrotis lagotis. The sequence continues at coordinate 897,246,516 of NC_133658.1, forward strand.
CTGGAGCACAGAATTCAGCTCTGTCACCATCAACTCTATCTGGACCACAGACTCCAGACCTGGCCACCATCAACTCAGTATGAGGCATAGTACCCAAACCTGGCCAACATAGACTCTTTCTGGAACATAGAACCCAGACATGGGTTACTCTCAGACCTTTCTGGAACTTAGAACTCAAATCTAGGTATTGTCCACTCTATTTGGATCAAAAAACCCAACCCTGAGTACCATAGACTCTGTCTGGAGCTTAAAACTTAGACCTCGGTGCTGTCTACTCTTTCTGGAGCATAGAACCCAGACCTGGCTATCATCAACTCTATCTAAAGCATAGAACACAGCCCTGGGTACAACTGATTCTATCTGGAGCATAGAATACAGGTCTGAACATCATAAATGTAGAAGCATAGTATTCATTGGGAGAGAAGCCTGTTGAACCCTGAGCAACACATTGCACCATCATACAAAACTGGATTGAGAAGGAGCATGCATGATGGGTAAGAAACTGGTCTTAAGGTTAGAAAAGCCTAGATTCAAATGCCTGCTACAGGAACTTAGTAGCTAGGTGGCCCCAAGCACTTTAAATCCAATTGTGTTCTCTGGGCTCCAGTCTCCTTCTCTGGCAAATAAGGGGAATGAGCTCCTGTGGACCCAAAGGCCCATTTCACCTCTCTAGATCTAGGCTCTTAGGGAATCATTCTTAGCTCTAGGTTCCACTTTGTAGGAGTGAGATCGATAAGCATTCAAAGGAAAACACCCAAGATTAATTGGAGCTTAATTGGTGAGAACTTTATAGATCATCCTAATCTAAAATCCTTATTTTACAGAGACAGAGTAAGAAGAGGATAGGACACTATAAGAGAATCTATTCAAACCTAGGCCCTTTAACTGTAAATGCTCGTTTATTAGGGGAAGAAGAGGGATAGCACCACCAAGGCAGATAATTTTATTTTCAAAAACAACTGACATATATAAATATTTATGCAACTAGATAATTTCTGCCCCAAATGTTCTCATTTTATAATTTTTTAATGTATTTTTATTACTTTTTTCTCATTAATATTTTTTGTTTCTTCCACTTTCTCTCCCCCTCACTGAACAATAAAAAGAACAAAGAGAAAACCCTCATCAAGCTGATGCTTTCTCCATAGCATAGCCTCCATGAGAAATTAAATCATAAAATGATTTGTTGAGGGAACCAGGGACCCATAGCCTGAAGATGGGAAGCTAGGTGTCGCTTGGAGTCAGGAAGACCTGATTTCAAATCCAACCTCAGACACTGACTAGTTGTATGGCCCTGGATAAGTCACTTAACCCTCTTTTCCTCTAGCTGTGTGAACTTGGGTGAGTCCTTTAGCTCTGATTGCCTTGAATCTATCGAGAGCTATCTCCAGTCATCCTATTCCATATCTGACCACTGAACCCAGATGGCTCTGGAGGAGACAGTGAGGCCAGTGCCTTAGCACAGCAGCCCCTCACTCAACTCCAATTCATGTGCTTGTCTTGGAATCACCTCCCTGATGACATGATCCTCTCTGAGAATGAAGGACAAAAAAAAAATCCCCATATGTAAAATGATCTGCAGAAAGAATTGGCAAACCCTTCCAGGATCTTTGCCAAGAAAACTCCTAATGAGTTCACAAAGAGTCCACCCCAACTGAAACAACAAAACCTAGAGAAGAAAAGATCTAGGGGGGACTTAATAGCCATCTCCAAGGATTTGGAAGGCTGTCATGGGGGGAACCAATCAGGTTTGTTCTGTTTGGCCTCAGAGAAGCAGAGGGTAGAAGTTCCAGGAAATGAAAGAAAGATTTGTGTTAACTAAAGTTGTGCTGGTAAGTATTTAACAACCAGCTCTCCAGAAGCTGGAGGGAGGGAGGAGAGATATGTATGGTCAATGCATTGTTTTTAGGGTTTTTTTTTCCAAGGCAAATGGGGTTAAAGTGGCTTGCCCAAGGCCACACAGCTAGGTCATTATTAAGTGTCTCAGGACAGATTTGAACTCAGGTACTCCTGACTCCAGGGCCATTGCTCTATCCACTGTGCCACCTAGCCTCCCTAATCAATGCACTTTTAAGGTAAACCTACATAATAACATTTTCTCCATCACTTTCTTAAGTCTAGACAAACAATATATCAAGCCCTGATTTGCTGCCTTGCAGCCAGGGCCATCTCCTGATCCATATCTGACCACTGGACCCAGATGACGCTGGAGGAGAAAGTGAGGCTGGTGCCTTAGCACAGTCCCCCCTCCCCCAAGTCAAAACCAATAAACTTGCATGTCATGGCAGTTTTCTAAGTTTAAATGTTCACACTGAACATTTAACAGTCAGTTCTTTCCATCACATCCCTGTTTTTATCAGAGGTGTCCCACAACAGTTTGACCTGTCTTGGGACATGATGAATTCACTCCCATTACTCAGAATGTTCAAGTAAAATTAACTTTATCTCTAGCTCCTCTTCCCTCTTTTCCACCCACCTCTGAGGTGTCCACCACAGTCTGGTTCTGGAATCCCATCATTCCAGAACCTGGAAGACTGGACTAGATGAGAAATGAAATGAGTAAGGTAATGAATGAGAAAGGTCCCAAGTTGGCTGTCTGAGGAAACTGAGTCAGACTCCAGAATCACTGGAATCTGGGTGAGGGATGATGTCAGTGGAACTGAATCACTTGGATTACTGAGGATGAAGCATTGGAGGAAGTTTCCCAAAACTAGATGAGAGACAAGTCAGAATAGAATCCTCACACCAAAGAGTCATGAGATTGGGAGAAGCAAAGGATGCTAAAGCTGGAGAGGCAGGACCCAGGAATCATTCCACAGATGAAGAAACTGAGGTCAATCAGACCCAAAGTCACATGGCCATTATATATTGGAGGCAGGATTCAAATCCATTTTCTTTTTTTTATTATTATCATTTTATTTTCCCAATTATATGCTATGAAAGTTTTCAACATTCATCTGCTTGCTCATTTACAAGTTACACCTTTTTCTACAACCCTCCCCTTCCCACTCCCCTCCATGTGGAATAGTCTAATAATAACTTTTATTTATGATTGTGTCAAACCTGGAACTTTTATGTATGTTTGTGTCAAACCCATTTTCCAAGCAATGTTGTATTATGGAAAAGGTGCTAGCTTTGGGGGCGGCTAGGTGGTGCAGTGGATAGAGCACCAGCCCTGGAGTCAGGAGTACCTGACTTCAAATCTGCCCTCAGACACTTAATAAGCTGTGCGGCCTTGGGCAAGCCACTTAACTCCATTGCCTTGCAAAATCTAAAAAACAAAAAAAAACAAAAAAGAAAAAGAAAGAAAAGGTGCTAGCTTTCGAGGGTCAAAACCCTAATTCTGAATTCCTGTCTCAGTCACTGCCTCAGATTCTTGGGTAGGAACTCTGGACATTAGTTTCTTCCTCCATAAAAGAAGTGACAAGATTTCTCCCTCCTCACATTCAACTGAGATCAATGTATACCATGGACACAATGTAAAGCCTGGCAGATTGCTTCTGTGGGGGATGGGGGTGGGAAGTTAGAATGGGAGGAAATTGTAAAACTCAAAATAAATAAAGTTTTTCTCAAAAAACAAAAGAAGCGGGCTAGGTGGTGCACCAGCCCTGGAGTCAGGAGGGCCTGAGTTCAAATCCAGCCTCAGACACTTACCTAGCTGTGTGGCCTTGAGCAGGTCCCTTAACCCCACTGCCCTGCAAAAGCGGGAAGGCCCTCCTAGGTCCAGGCCGTCCCAGGTCTGTCAGCCAGAGTGGTGATGGCGATATTTGTCCTTTATTATAGAAGATCATGACATCCAGGAGGTGAAGCCATGGCAAGCAGAGGATCTGAACTTGAAGGAGGGGGGGCTGTGCTAAGTCGCCAGCCTCGCTTTCTCCCCCACAGCCATCTGGGCCCAGTAGCCTGATATGGATGCGAGGCAGTCAAGGGGAAGTGACTTGCCCAGGGTCACACAGCTAACCAGGTAACAAGTGTCTGAAGCCGGATTCGAACACCTGTCCTGACTCCAAGGCCAGGGCTCTACCGTCCAAGGACGCTGGAGCCTAGGGGCTCTTTCTGAGGTTCTAGGACCTGGATTGCACCCACTTCAGCGTTCTGCTTTTTTGTTTTGTTTTGTTTTTGCAAGGTAAATGGGGTTAGGTGGCTTGCCCAAGGCCGCACGGCTAGGTCATTATTCAGTGTCTGAGGGCGGATTTGAACTCAGGTCCTGGGCTCTAAGCACGGCGCCGCCGAGCCGCCCCGCCCTCTGTCTCCGCTCCCGCCAGGCGCCTTCCTCCGGGGCTCAGTCTCCCCAGGTGGACGCCGGAGGCCGGACTGCCGAGGCCAGGAGGGCGGGGCCGGGAGCCGGGCCTCGGGGCGGGCGCTCTGGGCGGCCCCGGCCCTCCTGGCCCGGCCCGCCCGGGCGCCCGGAGGAGGGGGCCGGGCCGGGGGCGGGGCCAGGCGGGAGCGGGGGCGCCCAGGGGCGGGCGGGGCGGCCATAAAGGCGGCCCCGGACGCCCCGCCGGAGCTCTCCCGGGTGCCGGTGCGGGGGGGCCACGGTCACGGCCACCATGGCTGCCCCCGGAGCGCGGGGGGGCCGCGGCCGCGCGCTGCCCTTGTCCCTCCTCCTGCTGCAGGTGAGCGGCTCGCTGCCGGCCGGGGCCCCTCTTTGTTCCCGGGGAGACACGCGGCGCGGGGGGAGGGAGCGCCCCCAGGCCGCCCGGGCCCGGAGGCTCTGTGGGGACCCCCCGCTCAACTCCTCCTCCCTCCTCTCCCCCCTCCCCGCAGGTGGCACTGGACCTGGCAGAGGGCAGCTGCGACCTCGCCGACCAGTAAGTCTGGAGGGGGCCCTGCGGGAGGGGGAGCCCCCACCCCGGACTGAACTGGGGTACACACACACACACACACACACACACACACCCTTTCTGTACTCTGATTGGGAACCCCCCCCAGGGGATTGCCCCTTACCCACCCCCCACCATAACCTGCAGGTCACCAAACCCCACAGCTGATTATCCCTTCAGGAGCCGCTAAAAATAAAGTCTGAGAGCAGCAGCCCCCTCCCTCTCTCGCTCTCTCGTGCTCTCTCATCTTTCTCTCCCTTTCTCCTTTTTCTTTCTTTTCTCTCTCTTTCTGTCTCTGGCTCTCTTTCTGTCTCTCCCTTTCTTTTCTTCTCCTCTCTCTGTCTGTGTGTGTGTCTCTGTCTCTGTCTCTGTCTCTGTCTATGTGTGTTTCTCTGTCTCCTGTGTGTGTCTCTCTTTTCTCTCCTCTCTCCTTTCCTCTCTTCTTCATTCTCTCTCCTCTTCTCTTCATGCTTGTTTCTCCTCTCTTCCCCCCACCATGTCTCTCTGTCTCTCTGTCTCTCTCTGTCTGTATCTCACACACACACACACACACACACACACACACACACACACGTCAACCAATGCTCAATTGGAACCACAGGGGCTCCAGGGAACTCCCCAGCAAAATCAAGTGGGGAGAAAGAGTTGGCCATCCTTTTATTTAGGGGAGGGGGTTCTGAACTGGGATCTTCTATTGGGAGAAGCTGTGAAAGTGGGGAGATCTGGGTTTAAGAGGCAGCTCTGGAGGGTCCTGGAAATGCCCTCCCAAATATATCAGTTGTGTTGGTTAAACCCAAGCCAAGCCAACAGCCCAGCCCTCTTCTCCTTGGAAGGGACTTGCCCCAGCTTGCAAGGGCCCTCCTTTCTCCTTCCAGAGCCTAGGGTGGGGTCCTCTAAAAGGCTTCCCAACCCCCCCTCCCCACTTAGGTCTAAACTGGGGCTCCAATTCCAGTTTCAAGTTAATTCCCCCCCTGTTCTTCCAGGTGCCCTAATGCCAGCTGGACCAGCCTGTGGTATGTCTGGTAAGTGCAGAACTGGGCAGGGAGCCCTCCACAGAGGCAAAAGGACTGGCCTAAGTAAGCCCTGAGCTCCCAGGCCGGTTGGACTGGTTTGCCCAGGGAGGGACACCCCTGCTGGCCTGGCCTGGCCTGACCTGGCTCAGCCCCATGGAGGGTATCTACCTGGAAACTTCCTGAAATGGAGCTGAATGGGGAGGGTCCCCTTATTGCAGCCCCCAAGGGTCAGGGAGTTGATTCACCCCATCCCATTGGGCAGTCAACTATTTAGCCCCAGCTGAGAGTCAAGAATAACCTCCCTTAGCTCCCCGAAGATAGAGATTCCTCATCTGGGGACTTCTGGCCCAGCCTCAGGTTAGGAATTCACAATTGTAAAACTCATCCAGACTGAGTTTCCTCAGTCAAGGAACAAACAGCTAGTGAGTCGCAGGCACCCAGCTAGATAGGGGCTTAGGAACCAACAGTCTGTGAGGCAGACTGGGCAAGGGAGTCTTTGTCCCCATTTTCCAGGTGTGAAAACTGAGGCTCAAAGAAGGCAATTCTCTTCCTCAGGGTCACACAGTCTAGAAAGCAATAAATCGGGCCAGATTTCAGTCCCAAGACCCTCTTAACTAAATTCAGAGTCCTCTCCATTACAGTGAAATAGCATCGATCCTAACTTTTTCATGAGCCAGAGGAAGAAGCTGATGCAGGTTCTGGAGTCGCCAGAGTCGGGATCTGCACTCCTATCTTCTGACTTTGTTTTTGATCCGCTGCTATTTCCATCTTAACAAATATCCGTACTGTGGAACTCTGTTCCTGAAGGCCTGGCCTCCTCTCTGGTTTCCTCCCCCACCCCAGCCCTGGGGGTTTTAGCTTCCTGGCAAAGAAGTGGAGACAGAAGAGATTCCTGGGGAAGCTAAACTAGGACTCCTCCCACCCTAGATCAGATTAGAAGGGGACAGATCTCCATAAATGCAGTGAAGTCCCTGGCATTGGGGCCCCAGAGCCAATGCCCGCCTCCTCCTAGGTTGACTTCCCCATTGCCATCTTTCCCCATCCTGACAATGGTGAACCTGACCTTGCCAACCTGAAGGGATGTCCCTGGACAGTCCAGACCTGATCACAGTCATTTCCCAAGGGGGTGGGGAACCCTAAGATGGTCTCCTTAAAAAAAAATGCTGCTGAGACAAAGTGGGGGCAAATCTGCTGTTCCTTTCTCCAACTACAGGTGAGGAGGACCCCCCTCTCAGGGCATGTCCTTCCCCTGCCCTGTCAATGGAGTCCAAATAACTGATACCCTCTGATGACCCTTCTCAGTCCTTTAACCTCCTTTCTGTATCTCCCCCCAAACTGAGGTGGCCAGACTCTACATCTCCTGTAGGGTATGGCAGGCAGCCTGTGCCCAGCCATGCCTGGCAGTTTCACAATTGATTCCAGAGCACATTTTGTTCTTGGAAGCATCGTATGAGCAAGGCTTGCGGTCATAAATGAAGCCTGGTGACAGCTGTCCCTCCTCACCCTTCCTTTCAAGCCAGGGCAAAGACCCTTTGGCAGCTGCTCACATTTATAGAGTGCTCTGCCCTCAGGATACCCCCTGCAAAGGTGATGTGTTATTCCCATTTTAGAGATGAGGATACTGAGACTTAATAAAGTTTCTCATCCAGATGCCCTGGATTCAGATCCTGTCCCTGTTAGTTACTGCATGAACTCATCCTTTTTTGTTTAAATAAATTTTTCTTTTCTCTCTTCATCCTCTCTCTTCCCCATTGAAAAATGTTGTTCCTCTTTTCACTCTCTCCCCAACCCATTGAAAATAACAAGGAATATGATACCCATTATCCACATGAAGTCACTTATTAACTTGGGTAGTACAAGGGATAGAGTGCTATCCAGAAAGGCCCAGTTCAAATTCTGCCTCAGATATTAATGATAGGACCCTGGGAAAGTCACTTAACCCCTCTCAGCTCAGTTTCCCACCTATAAAAGGAGGGGGCCGATGGTCTGTCAACCATAGATACCTAAGCCGGAGGAGCACAAGGAGGATTTGGACTCAGACTGTACGAGGCTACTTTTTGAAGAAGAGCCCATGCCAAGCTTGACCTACTGCAGTAACTGGAACAGGGTATGGGTATGAATGCCTATGGAATCCCATCAATGGTGATAGCCTTTGAAGGATACTGAAAGCCAGTGGGACTACTGGCTTTCCCATTTGGCTGTGAAGAATAAGCAGATTCCAGGGCAGCTTTGTCACCTTCTTTAAGTTACCAGGACAAAACCACCCCCCGAAGGTTTCCCAAATGATTTGCAGTGGCTTCGGGGAGTCTCATGAGAAAACTAATGAAATGAAAAGGGGATTCACAAACCTTCAGGACTTTTATAAACGTTAGATGTGGTTCAGTCCCAAGGGCTAAATATGGGAGGCCTGGCTTTTGTGGTTCCAGATGTAGAGAACAGGGCTCCCTTTGGACCCCATCCAAGAAGGAACATCCTCTGCTTCTTCAGGGGGTGCTTGTGATCAGTCCTTGGGGTTTGAAGAAAAAACTGCAGGGTCACAAGATCAGAGCCAGAAGAAACCTCAGAGGCCTCTAGTTCACCCCCTCAATTGATAGACAAGGAAACTGAGGCCCAGGAGACACCCATTGAAGGTGCCATAGATCTAACAGAACTGGGAACCCAGAGCTACCATTCTTAACTCTCAGGCTGCTAGGTGGGGCAGTAGATTCAGTCCTGACCCTGAGTTCAAATCCAGCATCAGGGACTTAGTATGTGATCTTGGACAAGTCACTTCATCTCTGTCTGCCTCATCTGTTGAATGGGAATAATAACAGCCTCCACCCTCCCAGGCTTGTGAGGAACAGGTGAGATAATATCCCTGGCACTTTGTAAGTGATTCATAAATGGATTTTTCCTTCTTGATCACTGGGTCCTGATGCCTCTAGTAAAGCTGTGGCCAATAGTAGGGCCCTTGCTAAGTCCAGGGACCCATTATTGTCTCTCCCCAACTCCCAGGCTAATCCTGCTGACAGTGTTCTTGCTGCTCCTCTGTGGCATCCTGGCAAGCTGCATCAAGTTCTGCTGCCAGAGGAAGCGGCCGCCGGCGCAGACGACATTCCCCCTCTCCAGGCGGCCCTATGACCTGACAGTCATCACTGTGGACAACGACAGCACCATCCACAGCACCGTCACCTGTGAGTGTCAACCAGGATTAGAGGGAGGGATGAGGCCAGAGCCATCAAGGGAGGAAGGGCAGAGATGGGCTTCTATTCATCGGTCAGTCCACAAGAGATGGACTAAACTCCTGTCTCTATGTGTCAGTCATTAGAGATTTGGATGGATGGATGAATGGATGGATGGATGGATGGATGAATGGACAGATGGGCGGATGGAATGGAAAAACATTTAGTGCCTACTATGTATTAGTGACTGTACTAAGGGCAAATTAAATGAATAAACATTTATTAAGCACTTACTGTAAGCCTGGCCCTGTAGTAAGTGCTAGAAATACAAATAAAGAGTCAAAGTCCCTCACTGGAAGAGGTCGCATGTACATCTGTGTGGCTAAGTATGAGATATATACAAATAAAAAGATCACCTTAGAGGGGAAAGAATGAGCAGGTAAGGACAGGTTAAGGACCAGAAAAGACCCCTGCCAGCAGATGGAGCTTCAGTTGAGCCTGGAACCTAAGAGGGGGAGATATCAAGGGGCAGAAGAGCAGGAACTGGCAACAGCGTATGCCAGGCTCTGCTATGAGAGACAGAGCATCATGGAGAGGACTCACAAGTAGGGAATAGGGAAGCAGGGCAGAAGTCAAAAGTAATAAACTAGCATTTATTAGAAACACACAATGCTAGGAAGACAAAGATACAAATTAAACAAAGTTTATAGTTTGCTGGGTTAAATAAAAATAAAATTTATTTTTTTGGTTGTTGTTCAGTCATTTCTGACTCTCCATGACCCCACTGGGGTTTTCTTGGCAAATATGCTAGAGTGGTTGCCATTTCCTTCTCCAGTTCATTTTACAGATGAGGAAACTGAAGCAAACAGGGTGAAGTGACCTGCCCAGTGTCACATAGCTAATAAGTATCTGAGGCCATATATGAAGTCAAAAAGATAAGTGCACCTGATTCCAGGCCCAGTTCTCTATCAGTGGTATCATATGCATATGTGTGTATAAGCCTACACACCTGCATACATGCACACGTGTGTGCACTGACTGTTTGTATATGTGTTTGTATGTAGGTTTTCTTCATATACACCATGCATGCATGTAGGCATATACACATACAGGGTCCATGCAATATGTGTTGTATATTATATAATCATATGTTCTCTGTGTATGGCTTGGGCAGTAGCATGTGCTTATTTACATACAAAATTACATACATGTGCAGTATGTCTTATATGTGTGCATTCACATCTACACTCATGTATGCACATGTATGTAGATTTCCAACCACATGTAAAACCAGTTTGAACACAGAATATATTCAAAATAACTACACAGATAAGTAGTGCAGTGAATAGACTACTGGGCTTAGACTCTGGAGGACCTGAGTTCAAATCCAGTCTCAGACACTTAGTAGCTGTGTAACCCTGGGCAAGTCACTTCACCCTGATTGCTTTGGGGGGAAGGAAGTCTACAACTCCCCAAGTATCCTCCCCTACACCAATCACAGAGTCCAGGATGAACCCCTCTTAGATATGATCCTTTTTTGAAGCTGTTTCTCTTTTCCATTCTGGTCCCTTCCTTCCCATGAGCAAGGGTGGGCTTCTTTTCATTTACTCTTTTAAGTATGGAGAGGCAGTTTGGCTTGGTAGATAGAAAGCTGGTGTTGGAGTCAAGGAGACCTGGGTTCAGATCCCATCTCTGACTCTTAACTGGTCACCCTGGTCACTTCCCTTTCTCTGGACCTCAGTTTCCCTATTTCTAGGACAAGCCAGTTGGAATGGGTGATTTCCAAGGTCCTTCTAGGGCCTGGAGACAGGGAGGAGAGGAGAAGGAAGGGAAGGGAAGCCTCCTTTTTTCCACTCCAGTGGAGGCCCCTCCATCTGGATTCCAGAGTCAAAGGTGGCCAGCTCTGATTCTTCTGGGTTCCTCCTTAAAATCTTTGGTGTTAAAGAGAGTAAGAGATAACAAACCCCATTGTGTTTCCTGGATAATAATTAGCGAGAATTACAATGCCCAATTCTCTAATGATTCAAATTTTCCTGGCTGTTGAAAGAGGTGCCACAAATGTTTATAAAGAGTCTGCTGTGCACTAAGCTAGAGCAGCTAGGTGATGTCATAATACTTAGAGCACCTGACTGGCAGTCAGGGAGACTTGAGTTCAAATCTGCCCTCAGACACTTCCTAGCTTGGAACCCTGGCCTAGCTACTTAACTGTGTTTGCCTCAGTTTCCTCACTGTAAAATGAGCCGGAGAAGGAAATAGCAAACCACTCCAGTATCTCTGCCAAGAAAACTCCAAATGGGGTCATGAAGAGTTGGGCATGACTGAACAACAAATGCATTAAGCCAGTTGCTGGGGAAGAGATACCAAATAAAGTCACCAAGGACAGGAGCCATGGTTCCATTTGTACCGGCAAACTCCCCCTTGTCAGATCAGGTTAACCCCACCACCACCGCCGCCTGCAATTTAACATTCTAGAGATTCTGAGAAGTGGCTTGCCTATTATCAAAGTCCTTCCTGACTCCAAGTTCACCCCGAACCATGAAATTAGGGTGCCTTGTGTAGTTCTCCAAGGGAATAATAAGTAACTGTTGTTTTATATAGTGTTTTAAAGTTTCCAAAACCTTACATATGTAACCTCATTTGAGCCTCAAAAACAGGCTACAAAGGAGGTACAGATAGGCACCCATTTTACTGACAGGGAAACTGAGGCAGGGAGATTAAATAAATTGCCCATGACTGCCAAGCTAGGAAGTATTATAAGTGAAATTCCAATCCCGGTCTTCATGACACCAAGGCAGTGAGGTACCTCAGTTGAAAGAGCCAGGGACTTGAAATTCAGCCACAGACACTTACTAGTTTGTGACCCTGGGCAAGACATTTCACCTCTGTCTCCCTCAGTTGCCTCATCTGTAAAATAAGGATGTTGTGAGAATCAAATGAGGTAACTCATGAAAAGCTCTTCTCAAACCTTGCAACTTTCTAATTGCTAGCTATTTTTATGATTATTACTTGTCAGAAGAGGAAAATGAAGTTTTAGACTCGATAAAGGGACTAAATCTTTTGAGGTTAGCTTTAACCTTATTATCCTATGATTAGAGAATGGATTAAAATCAGGCAACTTTTACATAGGACCTAAAACTGACAAGACTTGAGTTCAAATTCTACCTTTGATACCTACTTAAGTGTGTGGTTATGTCATGGTCATAGGTTTAGCCACAGAAGAGGTCCCAATTCATCTAGACCAACCTCCCTCATCTGACAGTTGAGGAAACTGAGGCCAAGAAAAGGTCCTCGGTGTCTGAGCTGGTATTAAGTGACTTGGACAATGTCTCGGGGCTAGTCACTTATTAAGTTTTCGCTGTGTTTGGAGCCCTGTGTTGGGTAATAGAGGAAAGGGGAAATTTAGTCAAGACTCCCTTTATTGGCCCCATCCCTCACCATGGACCTTGGATTCTAATCTAGGAGGAAGATGAGATTAGTTAGCTTGTAGCCTAGTAAGCTTTATAATATACAATGGGATATGGCAAGTGGAAGTCAAAGGAGTGGGTTCTTAAGGTTTTTTGATGCAGGGTCTCATGGTGGAGGTCAAAGCTGATCTTAATTGGTTCCTCTTTCCTTTTAAAATTAATTTCTAAATTTCCTTGAAAGCTCATCTCAGAGGGGCAGCTAGGTGGCACAGCAGATAGAGCACGGGCCCTGGAGTCAGGAGTCCCTGAGTTCAAATCTGGCCTCAGACACTTAATAATGACCTAGCTGTGTGGCCTTGGGCGAGTCACTTAACCCCATTTGCCTTGAAAAATCTAAAGAAAAAAAAAGAAAAAGAAAACTCAGCTCAGGCGTCACCTACATATGACCAATGCTGATTCCTCCACCCCCTGGTCTGAAATTAGAGTCTTATGTTTTAGCTCTGGAAGGGACCTTAGTCATATTGTCCAGCTCCATTTAAGTGACCTGCCTAGGGTCACCCGGAAATTAAGAAGCAGAGTCAGGATTCAAACCCAGGTCATCTGACTTTAAAACCAGTGCTTTTTTGCCCCATGATACCATGCTACTTTTTAAATTACTCCAAATATTTTTCCATTTTTCCTTTTTCACTTTGATCTGTAATTTCCTCAATAGGAAACTTCTGGTGAGGAACTTCTATGTAGTATTTTCTGGGGCAGCTAGGTGTCACAGTAGATGCAGCATTAGTCCTGGAGTCAGGAGGACCTGAGTTCAAATTTGACCTCAGACACTTAATAATTACCTAGCTGTGTGGCCTTGGGCAAGTCACTTAACCCCATTGCCTTGCAAAAAAAAAAATTATGTAGTATTTTCAGGGATACTGAAAAACAGATTGACTTGTCCAAGGTCACACCACCAATGTGTCAGAGATTGGGTTTGAACAAGATACTGTTTGGCTCCTATTCTACCAATTGGCTCCACCCACCAATCTTGCTGCCTCCATTGGCACTTTTATGCCTTGCCTTACCATATTAGAAGAAAAATTCCTTAGGGGCAGGAGCCTCTTTCTTTTCTGCTTCTATTTTTTATCCCTAGCACTTAGTCCAGTGATTGACAGTTGATTGATTGGTTGGTTGGTTCTCGTCCTTCATTATCAAAGAAGACCTAAATGACATCACTATGAATGACAGTATATGCTTAATAAAGACTTGTTGCCTTGTTAACATTGTAGGTATATAATACTCATTTATTTATAATAAATACACATTTATGTATATTATTTATAATAAATACACATTTATTAAAATGAATGTTTAAATGGAGGAACAGACATTGATGGAATATATATGATGTAGCTGGCACCCAATTATGTGATGGGAATACAAAGATCCAAAAATGAGAAGTCTTTCCCTGAAGAATCTTGTATTCTTCTGACTTTAAGTGATAGGTAGGAATTCAGCAGGGAATGGAGATCATGGGCCTTATTTAAGGGGAAGAGTCTGGCCTTGTACAGTTTGGTTGGAGTGTACCATTGATGGAAGTCACATGAGAAGTCTGGAAAGATTGCTAAGTTGGAACAAGAATGGCAGAAGGTTCTAGAGTAACTAGATGTTGATTTGGCTGGCAGTAGAGAGCCATGGAAGAATCAGGTGTAATTCTTTTGCCGTCTTACAGAGGAAGGAAAACAAGGTCTATCAGTCAGAGGACTGCAATGATTTGCCCAGAGTTCACACAGACAGCAAGTTTCTGAGTGGGATTTAAAATCATCACTCTTGTTACCCTATCATGTCGACAAGCCTCACCTCCTGGTATCTAGTCCTGACCCTGAGAAGACAGCAGGGAGGGCTGAGAGCTAGAAGAGACCCCAGAGATCATTCTGTTTCATAGATAAGAAACTTTGGGAGTTGAAGTGATTTGTCCAAGGTCAGAGATTGCAGGAAATGAAATTTGGAAGATTTGAACCCAGGCCCTCTTGACTCCAAGTTCTTAGCCTTTTCTACTACTAGGTAGTCAGAGAGAAGTGGGATTAGTCAGGGTGAATTTCCTAGGCCAGGTGAGCTTTAAGCCAGGCCATCCAAGGTGTCTCTGGTTGGGGAAGATTATGTTAGCTGAAGTCTATTCACACACTATCTTGACCCCCACCCCTCCCCACCATCACCACCCTGGAGGTCTCTAACTTCTTTTGCTCTTTTCTTCTTCAGCCTACAGCTCTGTCCAGTACCCCCTGGGACCGCCCCTGCCCCTGGCATTTCGGGAGATGGAGCCAGGCACCATGTCCCCTCCAGCCTATAGCCTTTATGCCCTGGAGCTGCCCCCCTCCTATGAAGAAGCCATTAAGATGGCCAAACCAGGCTTGGATGGGGCAGTGCCTTCCCAGAAGGCCAACCTGAGCCCAGAACAACCTGACCTCCATGGGGACTTGCAGCCCAGGCAAGAACCGGGGTCAAACCCTTCCCCAGACCCTGAAGAACCCCAGCCATAGCCCAGGAGCAAGAGGGGCTTTGGAAAGAGCTGCCCCAAGAACCTTGAGGAGCAGTGGAGAGCAACCCAGGTGGGGGGGGCTAACAGATGCCATCCTTGGTGTCCCCTCCCCTGGCTTGGGGCCAGCTCGGCAACCTTCACTTAGAGGGGATCTGGTGACAGTCGAGGAGCAGGCTGATAAAAATAGCAGATGGCCCTGACCAGTCCAGACCTCTCCCCGCCAAGGGGAGGAACAAAATGTCCTGGGCTCCGCTCCCCTGACGTCATCGGGAAGGAAGAAGATACTCGGCCCCCCACCTGGGGGCTGTCAGTACTGGCCAGGTCAAGCCAGGCCAAGGAATGGGAGCAGACCTGTCCTCCAGCAGCCTCTCTCCCTGCAAGAGTCATCTAGGAATCGTGGGAGGCTGGAACCACTGGTTGTGTGATGATTATAAACTGCAGGAGAGACTGAGAATGTGAAGATTGCCCAAAGGGGATGGACCCAAGTCCACTCAGGGAGGACTCTCTGAGCATTACTAGGGTGGGAAGACACTTCCTCCATCCCATTCCAGGTGGCCAGATGGGTGTGTTAGGAGCTGGGAGGGGATGTTGAGTCTGGATAAAAGCTCAGCTCAGCCCCCCTTCTCAGTACAGAAGAACCAGAAGGAGCCATGAGACATCATTTATTCTGACACAGCCCCAAAAGAACTTAGATGGTCATCTGACCTTCAGTGAGGAGTGGGGAGAACTCATTACATCTACTAATCACCCATTAAATGGAAGGAAGATTTTCTTTGCATTAAGTCTAAATTTTGCCATTTTGTCATTTCTCCCTATAGCTTTCCAAGGCCAAAACAGGCTACCCTTCCATGTGATAGCCATTCAAGATGTTTGGAGAAGTTATCATGGCCTCTCCTCACCCCAGTGCTGCCTTCTGCATGCCAAAAGACTTTATTTGATAGCCATCCTCCTATGGGATGAACTAGTGCTCCTTCACCATTCTGGTGGCCCTCCTCTGGACCCTGCCTTGTTCATCTGAGCCTGGTACTGTCCAGTACTGAGGTGGAGATGGGGCTGAATGGAAGCCTGTAGGGAGAATCCTGGGGTGAGTGGGTAGGCAGTGGGAGGAAGGAGTTCCTTGTCTCATGACTGAATTAACTGCTCCAGTCTAATTGTCTGCTTTGATTTCTATGGCTTTTTTCTTTGGAGGAATAAAAAGAAAAGTTTTGGGGGGATTTTTTTCCTATGCTGATTGAATCTGGAGTACAAGGTGGGGTGGGGGGCCTTGCCTACCTGGGGAAGGAGAGCACATGAGTTGGGGCAACAAACATTCTATCCTTCCTTCTCCCAGTGACATAGATAATTGTATATCAGGTACTAACCCAGTTGGATTCTTAACCAGCGGCTTACCCAGATAGGAAATAACAAAGGTAGGATTTGAACCCAGAGGTCTTTCTACTCTTCCAGATCTAAATCTTTCCCTTCTGATTTGTGATTACATGATTGAAGAAGGGGGAGGGAAACATTATAGAAGGGGCCTTTGACAAGGAAGCAGGAGACTTGGGTCTTAGTCTTTGGGGAAGTTAGGTGGCACCATATTGTATAGGGCATGGGGCCTGGAGTGTGGAAGACTTGAGTTCAAATGTGGCCTCAGACATGTATGAGCTATATGACCCTGAACAAGTCACTTCACCTCTCTTTGCCTCTGTTTCCTCATCTGTAAAATTAAGGATAATAACGCACCTATCTCCCCGAGTTGTGAGACTCAAATGAGACATTTGTAAAAGGGCTTAACAGAGTATTTGATGTGTAGCCTATTTGGTTATTTTAATTGCTGTTATTAGTTCTGCCTTTGAAACTGGTGGGCCTGCTGTGTGACCAGGGCCAAGTGCATTTGCTTCTCTAGACCCCTTCCTGCCCCTGGATGGGGCCTCTATGGTTGAAGGTTGAACACCTAGGGGAGAATGTTAGCCATCTAATTTCTGCCATTTACTCCCTGGATGATTTTCCTGGGCCAGTGTGTCCTCATTTATAAAATGAGATGGTTGGACTAGGTGGTCCCTTTAGGGTCCATTCAGAATGCTAAGTTCTGACTCCCCACTTTATAGATGAGCAAAGGTGACCTATTCCGAAGCACAGGGTAAATTGCATAGCTGGAATGTGAAGATTTCTAGAAGTTATTACCAAGGTGCCATCTTGTCTATGCCATAGCTGAATAGAAACCTCGGCCTGCCCCACAACTGGTCATTCAGTACTTGTCTGAGGAGAGGCGGGAGATCCTCCCATCAAGCCTAAATCTGCCTCAGCAACTTCCATCCGTGGTTCATGAGCCAATGACCCCTTCATTTTCCAGATTGGGGTACTGAGTCCAGGTCTTCTGACTTCAGACCACGGTACTCTACTTCCTGGGAGCTGGTGATGGACAATGACCAAATGGTTCTCTATTTTGCTTTGTCTTTCCTCCTCATCCCTGAGCTCTTGGCCCAGTTTTTTGTTTTTTGTTTTTCTCAATACATAAGATAGCTTTTAAAAAGTGAAGATAATAAGGTTTGGTCTTCATGTAAATTCCATGGGCCCAGTTTTTGTTTGGTCTATTTTCCCTCCTCATTGGAGGAGGTAAGAGGAGGCCTTTAGGGAGAGAATGGCTGGACTTCAAAACTGATAGAAATGACACTGGGGATAGAACTGGCCACCTTGTTCCCCTAAAGTTGAGCCTGCTAGGGACCTGTTAGCAGATTGGAGGGAAGAGTAGTCAGAGCAGAGGACCTGAGGAAGAAGTGGGGGTGCAGCAGGGGATTTCTGAGGTTCAAAAAAAGTCATTATAAAGAAAATTTATTAAAGAGGGGCTTGTGGGGGGAGGGGTGCTGTGTTGATCAATCACGACTCCGGCCATCCATCCATCCCTACTGGACGAGTTTAAAGGATTCTCCAGTCATCATGGCCACAAACTCTGAGGGCATGAATTTGAAAGTTAGAGGAATAGTCCTGTGAACCCCAAATCTTCCCCACCCATTCCCAGTGGCAACATAGTAAGGGAGAGGGTGGGCAGAGAGTGCCCACACCTGGATAATCTAATTCCAGCATGAAGAATAACAAAGGAAGCCCACCCATAATGATTGAATGACCAAGGGTCATTGGACTGCCCTCCCCTACAGAAGTGCATTTTTTTGGTCTGAGCTCTAACTGGGAAATCCCCCCCAGTCCCCTCCAATGCATCGTAAGAACAGCTCAGAAAGGAGCTGCTATCTCAGTCTTCCCCATCCACACACCAACAAGGGAGGAGAGGAGAGCAACGGCAGCCAAAATTGGAAACTTCCCTCGGTGGAAGCCAGTTGGAGAGATTGTCTCTCAGCCAAGCCCTCCCAGAGATGTAAGAACGAAGGAGAAAGGGAGAGAAGAACCAGGACAAAGGGACAAAGGCAGAAGTAGAAGGGCAAGGAGAGAAGGGATTGGAGAGATGGGAGGATAGACAGAAAATGCAGGAGGGAGGGACAAAGAGAGAAGGGAGGATGGGCAGAGACAGGGAGGAGAGAGGAAAGAGGAGAGGAGGGAGGGAGTGCAGAGACAAGGAGGAGAGAGGAAAGAGGAGAGGAGGGAGGGAGTGCAGAGACAAGGAGGAGAGAGGAAAGAGGAGAGGAACAAGGAGAAAAGGGAGAAAGTGAAGAGACAAGAAGAGAAAGGAGAAAGGAGAGGAGGGAGGGAGTGCAGAGACAAGGAGGAGAGAGGAAAGAGGAGAGGAACAAGGAGAGAAGGAAGGGCAAAGACAGAAAGAAAAGAGATGGAACAGAGAACAAGGACTGGACAAGGAGCAGAGGCAGAGACAGCAGAGACTGGGACAAGGAGAGGCAAAGACACAGACAGGGGAGGGACTGGGAGAGATGGGGGCAAAGCAGATGAGTTCTATGCAAGGAGGGAAACAGGAATAAAGATGAACAAGGAGAGAGGCCCAACCAAGAAACAGAACCAGGGGCAGGGCCAAAGAAAGGTCCAGACAGAATTGGGTAAATGAGAAAGGAAGGGATGGGTGCAATTAGGAAAAGGAGCAGGGCTGTGTTGTGCCTCCCAACGAGGGCAGAGAGGCAGAACCCCAAAGGACATGGGGCGCTGCAGCATTTCTGCCAATCCACCTGCTCCCATCCTTGTACCCGGGGGCTGGCTCTTTCTGAGCCTCTAATGCCCCCTGCTGCCAGGCTAGGGAAGGGCAATCTCCCTGCCCTTGTCCAAGCTACACAGGTTGAGAGGGTGAGGGCAGGAGGCTCTAGGGCCTAGGGCCTAGGATCTCCTTGGGTTGGGAGATTCTGACCAATGGGCCTTTGGGTGGAGGGGGCAAAGAAGGGGCCTGGGTCCTGATCTTGGGTCCTGGGGACCCAAGTGGGCATAGGGGAGTAGCCTTACCTTCATAATCAATGGTTCCATCTCCATCTTTGTCAGCCTCCTTCATCATCTGCTCAGCTTCCACCTCATTAAGAGGTTCCCCAGCATTCATGAGTACGTACCTACCACAGGACCCCACAAAGCTGAACCAGGCTCACTTCCTCCAGGAAGACTTCCTCATTGTCCCCCCCTCCCCCTCAATCTCACTTCCATTTATTTAGCTCTTCCCACAGCTCAGCCCTCAGACTAAGGAAATTAAGAGTAAGGAACTGTGCCCCACCCTCCAGGGACAGGCTTCCTCCTAGTTTGTGGGCTCCCTGAAAGCAGGGGTGTGTCTCCCCATCAGCAGAGGGTTTCCTCATTTTGTTTCCTCTACCTTCCCAGGCTGAGACAGCTCACAATATTCTATAACCCTCTGCCCACTGATTCCCATGCAGAATCCCCTCCTGCCCACCCATATAGATAGCCACACACACACACACACACACACACACACACACACACACACACACACATCTCACTTGAGTGTGTCCCAGTCTATGTAACCTTTAGACTCTTTGTCAAAGACTTTGAATGCCGCTCTCAGTTCCACATCCTGGTTTTTGCTCTTTTCATGATAAATGCCCATCAACGACAAGAACCCATCACAGTTAAAGGTGCCTTTGTCTGAGAGGAAAAGTAAGTTTCTCACATAGATATGAGGCCACTTTAGGGGTTTGTACTCAATAAAAGGCCCCAGAGCTCCCACCTCTCCCACCTCTAATTAGGGACTTTCTAAGGAAAAAAGACTGCCTCCCTTCCTCTCCTTCTTGAGAGTGAGGGAAGTGTGTCCCTCTTCAGATAAAGGGCTCTCTGAGGTTAGGAATTGTCCCCTTCCCCAATAGACTAGAGACTCCTGAGGGCAGGAACTGTGTGTCTCCCCCACCCCCATTGGGAATTCCCTGAGGGCAAGGTCCACCTCCTATCAGAATGGGTGTTATCTCCCCCACTCAGTGGTCAGTGGATGGGATAGGACAAAGAGGGCCAGTGGGTACCCAACCCAGTGTCCTCACTGTCTTTGTCCACCTCCTTGGCCATGCTCCCCAATTCGCTCTTGGTGGGGTTGATGCCCAGTAGACTCATTAGACGTTCCAGCTCACTGGTCTTCACCAATCCATTGCCTTCTTCATCAAACATCTCAAAGATGCCTTTGTATTCCTTGATCTGATCAGCTGACAGTCGGTCGGTCTATAGGAACACCAGCTCCATGATCATGGCCATAGTCATGGAATTTATTTCCCCACTTTTTAAAAACATTTTTTCCTGAGATAATGGGCTTAAATGACTTGCCCAAGGTCACACAGCTAGTAAATATCAAGTGTCTGAGGCTGGATTTGAACTCAGGTTCTCCTGACTCCAGTCCTCCAACCACTGCACCACCCAACTTCTTTAGCCCAGAATCAGGGTCAAGGTCAAGGGCCAGGGTTCCAGCTTCCTGGGACTGAGGATTTCTCTGGGCAACATCTCAAAGGCTCATGATCCACCCTAATTCTTTGGAAATGTTGCTTCCCATCTAAGTTCAATTAAACAAGAAGTGGTTTGTAAACTTCTATTACACGCTAGTCACTGACCTAGAAATGAAGAAAGACCCTCAAGGAACTCACATTCTCCTAGGGGAATTTTTTCCATCATTCGGACTGTAGCTTCATCCCATTGTCCTATGCTATGGTGGACTCAGGCATGACTAGATCATCCTTGAGGAGCCTTAGGTCCCTTCCAGCTGGGGAACTGATCTGCTACTTCCATGTGTTTACTCCTGCTATCTTGGGTCCCATTCATAGATTCATAGTCTCAAAGCTGCAAGGGCCTTAGAAATGATCTAGTCCAACTCTTATTCTTTTACATATGGGGAAACTGAAGCCCAGAGCACGAGAACCTCATTTAGGGTTTTCTTGGCAGAGATACTGAATGGTTTGCCATTTCCTCCTCTGGCTCATTTTCAGATGAGGAAACTGAGACAAACAAGTTAAGTGACTTGCCTGGGTCACAGAGTTAGTAAGTGTCGGAGACCAGATTTAAGCTCAGGCCCTCCTGACTAGGGATGATGCTCTATCCACTGCACCACCTCCCTGCTCTGGGGGAACAGTATGAGGTTCTAAAGGCATGGATCAGAACTTTGCAGAGAGGGGGAAGCTGCCATCTCTACTCCCCTATCCTTCTCTGAACCATTTAATGTTGTCATCCATCTTCCCTTCTCCCATTCCCAGAAACTCTGCCTTTCCCTAATTGGGAAGGGGATTAAAGAGAAGAGAAAGACAGAGACATCCCCACTCTCCCCTCACTAAGGAAAAAATAGGGGAAAAGTCCCAACATCTTGCAGATTTCAGATCTTGAGCATGATCCTGTTCCCAAGAACTTCCAAATTCAAAAGCTCTACTATGAGGCAGCTAGGTGGCACAGAGGACCTGAGTCCAAATCCAGCCTCAGACATTCAATAATTATGTAGCTGTGTGACCTTGGGCAAGTCACTTAATTCCGCTGCCTTGCAAAAATAAACAAACAAAAACCTCTACTGGTTCTATGTTACCTACAACTAACACCAGCTCCCCCTGCCAAACCCATCTTCACTTCCAAGTAGAATGAGTTCCAAAAAGACAAATCCACCCAATACCATTGGTGGCAACCCAAGACCTTTTCTGGAGAAGGCAAATTCTGGAGAGACCAATTCAGCTTTTGGATTACACCTGGTTCGGGATAACCTACTCTCTGCCACTCCCTTCTCTCTCTCCACCCATCTTCTCCCATCTACATTACCAACAGGTTGAATTACCATCTCTGAGTAGACACCTTCCAGATCAATCAGCATGGCTAACCCTCATCCCTCTACTGAACTCTAGACTCACCTCACCAACTAACTCCTTGTTGCACATCTCCAACTGCAGATCAGTAAACAGTAAACTGAATTTCTTCCCCCCCCAGACCCTCCTCTTCCTCTTTGTCTTCTTTCTATTGAAGGTGATACAATCCTTCCAGGCACCAGTGCCGTTCAGCATTCTTCCTTCTCCCCAACACCTCATTTCCCCAATATTCTGTCTTAAACAGAGAGAACTAAGGGGCTGCAGCACAGAGAGCCCTGAGCATAGAGTTAGGAAAATCTGAATTCAAATTTCAACTCAATCACTTACCAAATATGTGACTTTCAGAGGAGACATTTGTAAAGCAATTCATCAGGCACATAGTAGAAGCTCCTTTCCCTCGTGACAACTCTGTGATCTGGTCTTACCAAGATGATCTCCACAATAACTTTTGCTTCCATCCCTTTCTCTCTACTCATGGTCAGTCTCCTAGTTCAGAATCACATTCTTCTTTCTGTACTAATTGCAGCAACCTCCTAAATGAACCTTTAGTGAACAATCTCTCCCTTCCTTCTCTGCCTCATTTTCCACATAGCTGCCAAAAAGATCCTACTTCTCTGACCCTGTCACTTCCCTTCTCAAGAAATTCTATGTCTCCCTATTGCCTCTAGGATACATTATAAACTCTCTGGTCTCACATTTTGGCTCTGACTTAACTTTTCAGCCTTGCCACCCTTCAGACCTTCTACACCCCAGTTAAACTGCCCCACTCTCTTAAATCCCTTACTGCTTTCTTAAAAGGTGGGAGAACATTCTCTCTACTACCTCTATGTCTGTTATTGGGCTGTTCCCCACCCCAGGAATGTCCTCACCTTGGTCCTTAGAAGTCCCAGAATCCTTGAAGTTTCTATTCATTCACCACCAGATAAAAGAAGCCTTTTTTTTTTAAGTTTTTTGCAAGGCAATGGGGCTAAGTGGCTTGCCCAAGGCCACACAGCTAGGTAATTATTTAGTGTCTGAGGTCAGATTTGAACTCAGGTCCTCCTGACTCCAGGGCCGGTGCTCTGTCCACTGCACAACCTAGCCGCCCCCAAAAGAAGATTTTCTTGATCCCCCTAATCCTCAGTATTCTCTCCTTCCTCCAAAATACATCTTGTACATAATCTACCTATCTTTTAATTAATCGAACCCATTAGCCTGTGTCGTTTAAGCATGCCCCTCCCTCCCCCAGTAGAATGTAAGTTTCCTGAGGACAAGAATTGTTCGGTTTGGCTTTGACATCAGTTCAGTTTGACATCCAGTGGTGTCTTATACATTGTAGGCAGGTATTTAATAAATATTGATTTGATTAGATTGGGTGGGGATGGGGGAAGGACAGACTGTAAGATTTCTTGGGAATGGAGAATTAACACTTCAGAAACTCTCTGCCAATGGAGATGAGACCAACAATTCTTCTGTCACTTCTCTTCTTAGACAGAAGTTAAATAACTTGCCCAGGGTGACATTAAGACAGAACCTGAACCCCGATCCTTTTGCTTCTGAACTTAATCTTCTGTCCTCTACCCAACACTGACCAATGCAGAACCTTAGCTTAGAATTCTGCCATCATCGCCATTTGGCATAACTTTACCCCAAGCCAAGGAGCCCCAGCTCTGGCTTCTTCCTCATGCTCTCCATGTCACTGTCAGAGGGTCCCTGCTCTTGGGGTTTACTCTGGAGAGGATCACTGGGTTCAGTTGTACTCACCATGGTCAAACTGAGTTCTGTGGGGCTGCTCCCGTGTCGGTTCGGCTCAGGTTTGAGCAGGAGCAGAGAGCTGGGTTTTAGCCTCAGCTTGGGGCTGGGCTCTGTCTACCCCATTCATTCCCCTGGGGCTGGGGCTTCACGGAGCCATTTATGGTTTGGGCAGGAGTAAGCAGAGGCCCTATTTTTGGACACTCATTCTCTCCTTGGGGCTGCTCCTGTCTGTCCCCTTCCTACCACCAAGATATTTCTGAATCCTCAGGTAGGAGATAGTCAACATCTTTCTTTCCTGCCTGTGATTCAGGGTTCAGGTCCTTAGTCTCCCAAAGGATGGGGCATGGACATTATGGACTTCTGAGAAAACCTGTCCCATCTAGGAACATTTCTCTATTTCCTCCTGCCTCAATTTCCTCATCTGAAGCAAATGATGGTTCAGTTTGATTCTGCAACAAACATTACTTTAAATAGCTATTCAGTTCAAAGGAGGGGCGGGGAATAGGCAAATAACAAACTTCCAAGTTTTATCTCTATTATTAATATTTTCTCTATCATGTTCTTAGGTCTAGAGATGCACAACAAAACAATAAATCAAGCCCTGAATTGTAATGTTTGCCAATTTCTAAGCTGTACATGTTCATACTAAAAATTTAACCCCTAGTCATCAAACTGGTTTCCCTTGTCAGGGGATAGAAACACAAAGCAAAACAATATTGCCTTTCCCTCAAGGAGCTGACAATCCAGTACAATTGTAGGGATATATATAACATGCAAACTTGAAAGTAAAGATGAGTTTCCTGAAGGAGAAAGAGAACATCTGGAGATCAGGGAAGACATTCCTGTAAGAGGTGGCACCTGAGCTGAGCCTAGAATGAAGATGAAGTATTCATCTAACTTTTTTTTTAGATTTTTTTCAAGGCAATGGGGTTAAGTGGCTTGCCCAAGGCCAAACAGCTAGGTAATTATTAAGAGTCTGAGGTCGGATTTGAACCCAGGTAATCCTGACTGCAAGGCCGGTGCTCTATCCACTGTGCTACCTAGCTGCCCTGTGACTTCGGGTTTTTTAAAAGTTTTTTGCAAGGCAGTGGGTTAAGTGACTTGCCCAAGGTCACACCATTAGGTAATTATTGTATATGAGAACGAATTTAAACCCAGGTCCTCCTGACTCCAGGGCCAGTGTTCTATTCACTACACCACCTATGCCTCCTTCATCTGACTTCTAAGGTGGTTTTGGAGGGCCCCCTGTCCTCAAGGTTGCCACAGTCTGCTTATGGACACAAAATTGAAAAATAAGGAAGAATTATAGTGCAATAAATAAAGTAATAATGATGATAAGGATAAAAATAATAATAGCTAACATTTATGTATTCTGAGGTTTGCAAAGCACCCTAATTATAATACTTATATATTTTATATATTATAAATTATATTTTATAATAGTATATATCTAACTTCCAATTTTGCAGCGTGCTTTATAAATATTATATCATTGTATCATCACCATAACCCTATGGAAAAAAAGGCTCTTATTACCCCTGATGAAGAAACCGAGGCACCCAGGAGTTAAAGTGACTTGCCCAGAGTCACACAGCTAGAAAGTCTGGGGCTGGATTTGACTCATATGTTCCTCAGTCCAGATCCAGTACTTTGTGACTGTGATACACTTTACTTGCTTCATTTTTGTCTTCATTTCTCTCCCATTGAACTTCATCATAAATCTGTGTTATTGTTCAATTATTTCAGACCCTTCAGACCCCATTCAGAGCTTTCTTGGCAAAAACACTGGAGCAGTTTACCATTTCCTTTTTCAGCTCATTTTGCAGATGAGGAAACCAAGGCAAGCATGGTTACATGACTTGCCCAGGATCACATAGGTAGCAAGTGTCTGAGGTCCAATTCAAACTCAGGAAGATGAATCTTTTTAACTCCAGACTCAGGACTCTCTCCACTACATCACCTGACCACCCCAATAAGTTCATGAAGGGATCTCCACAGTGGTCTCTACTGAGGCTCAGACAAAAAACTGTTCTTGGTCACACAGTTAGTTGAGAAGGCAGTCTGATATAGCAAAAAGTGCATTAGATTCAGAGTGAAGAGAGATACCTCTGGTGCATATTAGTTGTGGGGGCAAACTATTTATCCCTTCTGAGCCTCAATTTCATCTTCTATAAAATGGGGGCACCTTTACCTATTTTACCTGATTATTTTGAGGGTCAAATAAGATTATTTTATATATTAGTGTGATTTAAGTAAAGGCCATAAAATTATGAATAAAACATTATATAAAATGATATATAGAATATATATATATATTTATACACAAAAACAAATTCTTTGCCACCTCATAACACATGGTTGCCAAGTCACTTAGCTTTGGCCTACCTCAGTTTCCTCATCTGTGAAATGAGATTATAAAGTTATAAATCATGGATGAGATCATATTTGCAAAATACTATGCAAATATTAAAGTGCTGTCTACTCCTACTTCAGATACAAGTTGTGTGTGAGACTCTAGAGATGAGGCTTACCCTCTCGGTGTCCCAGCTCTCTCTCTCTCTCTCTCTCTCTCTCTCTCTCTGCTCACTCACTCTCTCGCTCTCGCTCTCTTGCTCTCTCTCCTCCCTCCTCCAGCTATCTATATAATGGCTATGGAATCACATATTTTTAATAATAAAAGACTGACTCCTGGGAAGAATTTGAATTCAGGTCTCTCCAGACAATATAGCCAGTAGTGTTTTATATTTTTTATCATAAGCTTTTAAAACTTTTTTTTTGAATGAATGCTTCAAGGAATAAAGGAATAAAAGGAATGAGGAATAAAAGAGCTGTATGTGAAACGGTGAGTGAATAGTTTGGTTCCCTTACAGGATACATTCAATTGTACATAGTAGTCACAAAATTGCCCTGCCTAAGAGGGTCTGTCTTCTTCTTTGGGGAGTATTTTTGCCAGCACCCTTTCTACCCCAACTGTCCTTTCTTTCTGGGTCACTTTTAATAAAATGAAGGGCTTAGTTGGGTGGTGCCCTCTGGGAACTGGAAGTGACAGAAAGGAGGAGAAGGATGTGGTTGAGCAGGAGGAGCAATGCCAATGGGAATAAGCCTGGGATGGGAAGGGCAGGGAAACTAAAGGGGAAGGAAGAAGCCAAGCAGTTCTCCAGGACAAACACTGGAGTAGAATAGAAAGACTCATCTGGAGTCAGAAGACTTGAGTTCAAATCCTGTCTCTGATGCTTTGGGTAAATTATCTCACTTCCCTGTGACCCAGTTTCCCCTTTTTTGAAATGGAGGTTGGGGAGTCTAAACACTTGGAAAATGCCATGAGGGTATATGTCTGGACTTTGGCCTCTAGATAAGCAGACTAGTGTGTAAACACATGACACATGACCCTAGGATTCAACATCCTCCCTTCATGATTTGGTTCCAGGTACCCTAATAGCCTTACTTTGTGAACAGTCTAGCTCCCAGGGGGCAGTATGGAGAGAGTACTGGACTTGGAAGCCAAGTGGACCTGGCTTCATATCCTTCCTCTGACACTCACTAGCTATGAGACTGGGGGCAAGACACTGTACTTACTTCTCTGAGACTCAGTTTCCCCATTTATAAAAGTTTCTGGCTTGTAGTAGGCTCTTAATAATTGGTATTAAGTGATTGGTTGATTGAAGATGATCTCTCTGATTGGTGATCCTATAAGGCTTAAAAGTGCTATAGAAAGAGCAGGTATTGGCATATTGTAACTGCTCCTTTGTAGCTCCTGGGCTTTTCCTGCCTTCTGTATACCTTGCCATTACCATTAGGTTTCTCCGTGACCATCTCCATGTAGAGACCATTCCTCCCTCCCTCTAGCCTTCCTTCCTTCCTTCACTCCTTTCTTCCCTCCTTTCCTCCTTCCACCCTTATCTTTCTCCTTCCTCCCTCATTCCTTCCCTCTCCTTCTTTCATTCTTCCTTTCAGTCCTTCCTTCTTCCCTCCTTCCTCCTCTCCTCCCTCTTTCCATCCCTTCCTTCCTCCCTTCCTTGCTTCTTTCTTCCTTTTCTTCCTTCCTCCTTCCATCCCTTTCTCCCTCACTCCTATCCTCCTTTCCTCCCTTCCTCTCTCCTCTCCTCCCACCTTTCTTTTTTCTTTTCCATGTCTTCCTTCCTCCAGGACCCAGCCAGTTCTTCCATAAAATTTTCCTTCTTCAGGATTTGCATGAACTGATGCTGAGTGAGATGAGCAGAACCAGAAGAACACTGTACACCCTAACAGCAACATGGGGGCGATGATCAACCTTGATGGACTCACTCATTCCATCAGTGCAACAATCAGGCACAATTTGGGGCTGTCTACAATGGAGAATACATCTGTATCCAGAGAAAGAATTATGGAGTTTGAACAAAGACCAAGGACTATTCCCTTTAATTTATAAAAAATCCGTTATCTTATTCTGTAATTTTGCTATCTCTTATGCTTTATGTTTCTTCCTTGAGGATGTGATTTCTCTCTCATCACATTCAACTTAGATCAATGCATACCATGGACACAATGTAAAGACTGACAGAATGCCTTCTGTGGGGGTCAGGGGAGGGAAGCAAGAATGGGGGGGGGGGAGAATTGTAAAACTCAAAATAAATAAAATCTTTCCAAAAAAAATTTTCCTTCTTCTCCCCTCCCTGCCAGGTGAAAGTGATCTCAACCCCCTCAAATGTCTAATAGTTTCTCCCTTTCATCCAGTCCCCTATAATTGAATGAGACTTGGTTGTTTCCTTTATATAAAAAATTTATCTCCTGCCTTTATCCATACCTGGAATAACCCCCCTCCTCCCCTTCCCCCTTTGATCCCAAACTTCATTCCAAGCCTAGTCCACCTGCCATGTTTCTTCAAGGCCCTTTTTGATTCAACCCCCATCCCCATTTATTAGTGTTATCTCCTTAATGAGCACACAGACACTTTGGCAAAGAATATAATATACAGAGAGCAGACCTTGCAGCTGGGAAGAAAGGGCAACCCAGGGAAGAGGCCTCTAGATGGCGCACAGTGGACTGGGTTAGGAATTGGGAAAATCGTAGTTCAAATCCTGCCTCAGACATTTACTAGCTGTGTGTGACTTTGAATAATAATAAAATATTTATGAAGCCTTTTAAGATTTGCTAAGCAGTTTACAAATATTATCCCAGTTTATCTTTACAACAACTCTGGGAGGGAGGCATTATTATCCCCATTGTGCAGATGAAGAAACTGAGTCAGGCAGAAGTGAAGCGACTTGCCCAGGGTCCCTCAGGTTTTGAGGTCACACTGAAACTCAAGCCTTCCTCACTCCAGGATCTATCCACCATGCTATCTCATACATAACAAATGTCTGCCCAGACATTTAGCTTTGACCCGCCTCAGTTTCCTCATTTCTGAAATAAGGTACTTTCTAGGGTGGTTATGAATTGCAGATGAGATCATATTTGCAAAATACTATGCAAACCTTATAGTGTCTTCTGTTCCTATTTCAGCTAGGAGCTGTGAGTGTGTCCCTGGACAAGCATCCCAGGTAACTCTTTAAGATTCTAAGTCTCAAAGAAGATGCCAACCAAAGGTCGTGTCCCTATACCTGTATTTATATTTATTTTTCTGGATACCTGGCATCTCCTTTTCATCAAATCAAATGTAAATTTCCTGAGGCTTAGCATTGTTCCTTTTTTTAATCTTCTCCCTAGCACACAGAAGATGCGTAATAAATGTTTATTGATTAGAACTGAACTTCCCTATTTTTTGTCAAACTTGAACGTGGATACATCTTTCTGTTGGTTTTTATTTTTTGTTTTTGCAAGGCAATGGGATTAAGTGATTTGCCCAGGGTCCCACAGCTATGAGGAATAAGTTTCTCGAGGGGTCCAACCTGAGAGAATGGTGGGGATTCCACAGGATATGAGACCAGGACCCTGACCCAGGAACTGTGTCTGCTCCCTCTGCCACAGCCCTAGGCAAAACTCAGCCTCTGCTCTCCAGACTAGGCCCTTGTCCTAGGGAGGCATCAGGGAGTACCAGAGACCAGGGGAGGTTCCCACCACTCCCCCCCAACCCCAGGCCCTTCTCTAAGAGGCTGGCTCCCCTTCTGTTGGAGCCTGGCTCCTGAATAACTCAGAGCCCTGGCCCAAGGAGGGGGAAAGGACTAGGAGAATCTGCTATAGGAGGAGGCAGGTAGGGCCCAGCTCCCCAAGGCCCAGGGGCTCCATCCGGTCGGTCATCTGAACTAGTGCTGCTCCCTAGGGCTCCCTGGCCCCAGCTATTCTGGGGTTTCTCCTGGAAAGCTGATCTTTCCTTTTGAATTCTGAGGAACAGAAAGGAGTCCCATGAGCAGCTGAGGTTCCCGGGCTGGTAATGGAGATGCCCGACAGACTCATCCTCAGGCCACGTGCTCAAAAACACACACCCCACTCAAATACATCAAGTGACATTTATACACTAATTTCAGCACATATAAAGAAGCCCCACCACCACCACCCTGGGCTCCTCTGCCCTCCCTCTCTTTCCCTAGAAGTAGGATTTTTAGTGACTTGTTCACTTGTTTCAGATACATCCAACTCTTTGTTAGGCCATCTGGAATTTTCTTGGCAAAGATACTGGAGTGGTTTGTCAGTTCCTTCTTCAGATCGTTTCAGGAAACTGAGGCAAGCAAGGTTAAATGACTTGCCCAGGGTCACTCCGCTGATGTTTTTGTCCTTTGTTCTCAAAGTAGACTATGATATCAGAGAGGTAATATGACAAGCAAATGAATTAGATTTGAGTTTGCGGGGGGCGGGGGGGGTTTGTGCTGTGCTAAGTCACCAGCCTCCCTTTCTCCTTTAGAACCACATGAATCAGGACAACTGGAGATGGCTCTGGACGTGACTCAACTAGAGCTAAGTGACTTGTCCAAGGTAACACATCTAGTAAGAGTCAAGTATCCAAGGCCAGATTTGAACTTGGGAAGATGTCTTCTTGCTGCTCTAGCCACTGCATCGTCTAGCTTTTCTCATTTTTAGTGAAAGAGAGAGAACAATAACTTTTCCCCTCTGCAGGAAGGACCCATCTTCTTTCTCCTCCCCACCCACAGGGGCTGCTGGCCTCAGTTTTCCCAACTGAAAATTGAGAAATAGTTGCCTCCAGTTCTGCCAGTCTTGAGCCAGAGTTCAGATCTCTCTCCCCTCTATATTTTGGGGCTCCCCACTCTCCTGTCTCTGATGAGAAAGATTTTGGGGTAGGTTTTTTTTCCTTTTTAGAGGAGGGGAGGCCATTTACATAACACACAGGCACACACATACACACACATACTCACACATACACACACACATACACGCACATGCACACACACATGCACACACACTCCCCCCTAGCACTGGCTTCTTAGACCTTAGGCTGGGTGGACAGGAAGGAAGGAAGATGGCAGTAACAGATGGAAGAGGAGGGAATGGGACTGGATTTCTGTTCTGGTCCCTCTGGGGCTCCAGGGCTAGTAACAAGACAGGTGAGGCCTCTTGTCCCCATATAAGGGAAGCAGCCCCTGCTCTCCACTAAGGATATAAAAAGCTATTAAGATGCTTATTCCCTTAACCACTAGCCCAAGGTTGAAATCTGCTGATGCAGAAAGCATTAGCACTAATGGGGTCATGGGTAGGCTGGGGGAGGGGGGTTGCTGGGAGGATTCTCAAGCCCTTGCCTAGAATGTGCTCCCTCCCTCTATCTCCTCCCAGTGAAATCCTAGCCATCCCTCAAGGGCTATCTCTGGTGACCACTGCCTCCTCACACTGGCCTTTCCAAATCTCCCCTCCAGTCCTTGGCCTCCTCTCCCTCCTCTGGATTTCCAAACTGCTTTGTCTCCTGGTCCCACTCTCTCTTGTTAGACCGTAAGATTCCCCGAGGCCAGGAACCAGGGAGACCATCTTTGGAGCCTCTTTGGCCCCTGTGAGATTGGAAGCTCAGACATGCTGAATGAACAAATGAAAGTAGGGCACCAATGTCCTCAGGGTCAGACTGGATTTTGCAAGGAAACCTAAGGAAGGGGGAAGATAGAGCAGGACCCTAATCCCCAAGGGAGGCTGAGTTGGGAGGAAACCAAGATCCTACAGGGACAGCAGTATGATCAGTCTAGGAATCCAAGATGGTACTGGTTCCCCGGCCCAGCCCTGACAGCAGCAGGTTGAACCCCAACCCCTGCCCAATCCATATATATGCTTGTATCTGTATTCTGTGTAGTCCTGTGCTCATATGTGTAGCCAACCCTCAATGGGTGCATAGGACTAGTCCTGAAGATCTCCTGGAGGGCTAGGAGTGGACTTATCACATTGGGGTTCATCCTACCTCCTTTCCTGATTTCTCCATTCAACAAACAGATTTCTCTCCCTTCTCTGAATTTCCAAATCTCTCTTTTACCTCTTGGCTCCAGGTAAAAGAGTATTCCCAAAGACTTGGGTTGGAAAATGCCATCTACATCCAATGAAAGAACTGTGGAGTCTAAATGTAGACCCAAACTGATTATTTTCATATTTTTAATTTGTTTTTTCTTTCACATGATATTTTCCCTTTAGTTCTGATTCTTCTTTTTTTGTTTGTTTGTTTGCTTGTTTGTTTGTTTTAGATTTTTCAAGGCAGTGGGGTGAAGTGACTTGCCCAAGGCCACACAGCTAGGTAATTATTAAGTGTCTGAGGTCAGATTTGAACTCAAGTACTCCTGACTCCAGGGACGGTGTTCTATCCACTGCACCACCTAGCGGCCCCCTTTTTGTTTGTTTTTGCAAGTCAATGGGGGTTAAGTGACTTGCCCAAGGTCACACAGCTAGATACTTATTAAATGTTCAAGGTCTGATTTGAACTCAGGTCCTTCTGACTCCAGGGCCAGTGCTCTATCCACTGCACCACCTAGCTGCCCCTGATTCTTCTTTTACAACAAGACAAAAATGGAAATATGTTTAACATGATTGTACATCTGAAAAATAGGTTCCTATGTACTACAAATTTTACAAATATTATCTCTATTTTACAGTTGGGGAAACTGAGACAGACAGGTAAAGCTATATTATAACTAAGGCATAAGAATATATATATATGTGTGTATATATATATATATATGATTCCTATGTGCTAAGCACATTTTACAAATATTACCTCCATTTTACAGTTGGGGAAACTGAGACAGACAGGTGAAGGTAGAATAATATTATAACTAAGATATAGGTCTCAGACACTTAATGATTCCCTAGCTGTGTGGCCTTGGGCAAGCCACTTAACCCCATTTCCTTGCAAAAAACCTAAAAAAAAAGACAAATAACTAAGGTATAGGAATTTTATGACTCCTATGTGCTAAGCACATTTTACAAATATTATCTCCATTTTACAGTTAGGGAAACTGAGACAGACAGGTGAAGGTAAAATAATATTATAACTAAGGTATAGGTATATTTCTATGACTCCTATGTGCTAAGCAACACTTTACAAATATCTCCATTTTTACAGTTGGGGAAACTGAGACAGGCGGGTGAAGGTAGAATAATATTATAACTAAGGTATAGGAATATTTCTATGACTCCTATATGCTAAGCACATTTTACAAATATTATCTCCATTTGATAGTTTACAAGTCAGAGGCTAAAATTACCATCTGAGGCACTCCTCCAGTTTGATAGACTCTGCCAGAGCCCATGCCCAACTGGCACAGGTCTCTAAATCCAGGGGTCACCTCTATGGAGGAAGACTTTATAAAAGAACTTTCAGATAATGAGTTTGGGACAGCATTGGTTTCATTGAATCAGGGTATGTTACTGAGTATACACATATTCATTCATTTATAGAGGTGAA
Organism: Macrotis lagotis; assembly: GCF_037893015.1. Taxonomy (NCBI): domain Eukaryota; kingdom Metazoa; phylum Chordata; class Mammalia; order Peramelemorphia; family Peramelidae; genus Macrotis; species Macrotis lagotis. Next base: position 897,280,161 of record NC_133658.1, read on the forward strand.
GTATGAAGAATTAAAAAGACCTCAGTTCAGATCTATCCACAGACAGCTAGTACTTTTACCCCTTGACTTCCACTGCTGGGCAAGTCACTTCACCCATGTCTGCCTCAGTTTCCTCAACTGTAAAATTGGGGATAAATAATAACACCCATCTTCTAGGATTCCTAGGGGGATATAAAACATTTTGTTTCATAAAAGCCTGTCTCCTATCTTCCTCCCTATGAAGGGAAAGACAAGAAGACTGGTGAAAAAGAGCCTTGCGATCCCTGGGATATAATCATCACTCAGACTGGATCAGGGACTCTCATTGAGGATGGTTTGAGGATGGGGTCATTGGGGCAGAAAGAAGTTGGAAGAGGAGGACAGAGAGCTTGGTCTTTCCCAGAATTGGCAGGAGCAACTATGACTGAGGTACATGATCCATGGTAACCTTCCTAGGGGGAGGTATTGAAGTGAGCAATGGGGAGACTCCGTGGTTTTCTGGGTGATCCTGGCCAGGCACAGTTCTGGCTCCAGTTACATCTCCACTGGTACTTAATGTGTAACCAGTTAATTTGGCAGCAAGGTGGAACCAAAGAACACAGAGAACTGGATCTAGTGTCAGGAAGAGCTGAGTTCAAATCCAACCTCAAACACTTACTGGCTGTGTGGCCCTGGGCAAGTCACTTAACCTCAATTTGCCTCTGTTTTGTTAACTGTAAAATAGGGATAATAACCACACCTACCAGAAGAAGATATTGTGAGGATTAAATGAGATAATATGAGTAAATCTCATAGCATAATCCCATGAACATAGTATATGTGAGCTGTTAGCTAATTCTAACTTGACTGGGCTTCAGTTTCCTCTCTTGTAAAATGAGGGATTAGACTAGATGATTTCAAAGACCCTCCCCCATAATATTCTATTCTACATAGGCTATCATTTTCTGCTCTAAGATCCCTCCCAGCTCTGACATCCCCTGCTCTAAGGGCCTCCCAGATCAAACATCCCCTTTTCTTCGGGCCCACCCAGCTCTGACATTCCCTGTTCTTAGGACCCTCCCAGCTCTGAATTTTCCTGCTCTAAGGACCTTCCCAGATTGGACATTCCCTCTTCTTGGGGTCCTCCCAGCTCTGACGTCCCCTGTTCTAAGGGCCCTCAGCTCAGTCCCCAGCCCCTAGGGCAGTGGAGATGGGCAAACAAAGAACTTTGATTTATCCCTTCCCTTGCCCTATCTCCTCTACTCCTCCTTTTCCCCTGCCCAGTCAGCCAGTCCTGTCCTCATCCAGCCGGAGGCAGCTGCTTCCAAGCTCCTGTGCCAGGGAAACTTTAGGAGTTGACCCTCCCTAGCATCGCTTCCAGAACTATTCTCCCCGCCCCCAAGCCTGAACTGGGGGCCAGTCATCAATTTTCCATCAAGCCTAGTGGAAAAATCATAGCTGCCCTTCCCAGACTCAGCAGGCAGCAGAGACCAAAGAAGCTGGGAGGAGGGCAAGAACAGAGAGGAGGGAGGGGCTGCAGGCCTCCTGTCTGGCCTCCAGAGACACTGTCCAGCTTGGCCTTGTAGCAAGAAATTTCTACTAATAAGATCCCAGACCCTTAGCTGGGAAATGCAAATAATCTAAGTCTTTCAGGAGCAGAGGGGTTCCAACTGGAGGTGCAAGCATCCTCCAGGGAGATGGTCCCTCCCCCAATTCCTCCAGATGGTGCCTCCATCGAGTAGGGCTGGGATATAGGGGTCTATGTGACCCTTTCCCCAGGCAAGAATTTAGGGGGTTGGAAAGAATCAGCAAGTGAGGGTCTATTAACAACTCCATTTTATTTTTATCCTGGTACCTCTACCAGGAAGTACAATGCCTACAATATGGCACACATTAAAAAATTAATAAATAATAAAATTATGATGGCACTTCAATAAAAGTTTATTTATTTTATACTGATTAACATAGACTTCCATTTCTCTAAGTGGCCCTGGGCAAATCCCTTCCCTGTGGACCTCGGTTATTTTTTCTCTATGAAAGGAATGATTTGTTTTGTTTTGTTTTTAGGTTTTTGCAAGGTAATGGGGTTAAGTGATTTGCCCAAGGCCACACAGCTAGGTAATTATTAAGTGTCTGAGGCTGGATTTGAACTCAGGTCCTCCTGACTCCAGAGCTGATGCTCTATCCACTGAAAGGAATGATTTGAATGAAATTCATTCATTCATTTATCCTACAAGCAATTCTTAAGTCCCTTACTATGTACTGCTCACTGGGGATAATAATTAGCTTTTATTTAGGGCTTTAGGAGCAGTAGGGTGATATAATAGATAGAATCTCAGACCTGAGTTCAAAACCAGCCTTAGAAACTTAGGACCTTGGACAAGTCACTTACCTCTGCTTCAATTTTCTCATCTTTAAAATGAACTAGAGAGGGAAATGGCAAAGCACTCCAGTATCTCTGCCAAGAAAACCACAAACGGGGCCACAAAGAGTCAGACACAATTGAAATGACTCAAAAACAATAACAACCTTTGACTCCAAAGCCTGTAATATCTTGCTGCTTATGTATTTTTAAAATGTATTTATTTATTTTAAATTTTACAATTTTTCCCTAATCTCACTTTCCTCCCCACCCCAAGGCTACAGCACCCAGTATTCCCAGGCAGTCTCCCATCTAAGTACTAACCAGGGCTGCTTATGCATTGAAAAACTTTGCCAAACTGCTTTGTTCCCTCTTTTTAAGAAGCTGTTCTGTTTTACAAGATCTCTATTGACACAGTATTCCTATTACAAGTGAGAGAAGTCATGGATATGATGGGAAATGTTTAATAACCAGCTGGGGGGGGATGTATTCAGAACACATTTTTTTTAATTTAATTAACATCTCCATGATTTAAATCTATTCATGTAACTAAACAACAAATCCAAGTCCCAGTTTGTAGCTTTTGCCAATTTCTAAGGTGTAAATTCTACATTGAAAATTTAATAATCAGCTCCCCACTAGAAGCTGGTTCCATCACACCCTTGCAGAGACAAACTATATCTAATGTTTTCTCAGCTGTAAAAAAAAAAGTTATAAGGATGAGACGTTTTAAAGTGGAATCTAAATTATTAATATTTTCTTCATCACTTTCTTGAGTTTAGATAATAAATAAATGGAACCCAAATTTATAGTTTTTGTCCATTTCTGATTTGTACTTGCCTTTGTAAGGTAATTGCCTTCTAGCAATAGGAGGGGAAAAAAAAGACACAAATTACTTTTTTTGAGTAAAAAAAAATCCTAAAAGTCTCTTCTGCCTTTGAAATTCTATGGATCCATGTCCCCAGGTCCCAGTAAGCTTGGAATATGGTGCTGGAGAGAGAGCTTACCAGAGCTGCCTTTCCTTACCCACCACCCACCCTCTCCATCCTTGGTCCAAGGCTATGCAGCAGCATCCAGGCTGCAGTTCTCACTCAAGACCACCAGGTGTCAGTGGTGTGCCTTAACCACAGCCTAGCGTTGAATAGACCAGAGATTAGACAGGTAGAGGAAAGCCACCTTCTCACCTGTGGGTCCCCAGGTCAGGAGTATTTAGGGAAGAGCTGCCCTGGGGGAGGGCTCCCAACCTAGAGCCTGAGAATCTCAGGAATCTGACCCCAGCTAATCTGACATCTCTTTATTCACCCATTCTAGAAGGACCAGAAGAGTTTGAGGTTCTGGGTTCAAGTCCTAACTCTGATGTTTGACTCCTATGCAGCCTTTCAGTCCTGTTTATCTCACTTGTGTAAGAAAGGAACTGCCTTCAACAATTTCTAAATCCCCATTCAACTGTGACATTTTAGGAAATAGGAGATATCCTCTCTGGTCCTCAAGTCGATTTGGGCCAAGTTGCTGGGGGGGATACAAAATTGAGATAAGACCCTGACCTTCCCAAAACCCACAGCCTCCTGTCAAATAACAATTCGGAACTGTGCTAGTGAATATTTAATAACAAGCTCTCCCAAAAAAAGTTATAGGCATGAGACATTTCAAAGTAGAATGTAAATTATTAATATTTTCTTCATCACTTTCTTAAATTTAGATAATCAATAAATTGAGCCCAAATTTATAGTATTTGTCCATTTCTGAATTGTGCATGCTTGCACTAAAATGCAAACTTTCTTCGGCACATTCCTGGCTATGATACACATAGCTAACTGGAATATGCAATATAATATGATATATTAGGAGGGGATAAACAGAATATTAAATGAGAGTTTGAGAGAAGACTACAGAGGTGTGATATAGTCAGGATGGGAGACGCTCATCCCTCTATCCAAAGCAGAGCAGAAAATAATTTCTTGACTGTCCTTAATTATGATTTTTTTTCTTGAAAAAAAGGTGAAGGAACCAACAAGAGGAAATTCTATTCTTGATCTAATTCTCATTAAGAAGAAGGAACTGCTAGAAACCTCAGGGGAAGTAGGAAAAGAAGGGGAAGGAGAGAATGATCATCCCATTTTAGAATTTGTGATGGAGGAAAGAAAAACAGGCTAACAGTGGTTAGTTGAACCGATGATGGTTGACAAAGAGATTTCAGAGAGCTCAGAAAAAGGGATAGGTTGGATCCCCTGGACTAAAATACTAGGAACCTAGCAAGGAAAGTGTAAAGACAGAAAAACCTTCTAGAGGAGGTAGAAGAGGGGAATTGCCTAAAGAGCAATGTGTATGCACAGAAAATTAAATCAAAGAGAGGAAACAGAAGATGAGCCATTTGGGGTAGGAAGAGTGTTGGAATGAACTGAGCATGGAGAGGGAAGCTGAGGACAATCAAAAGAGCAGTGGATTCAGGGGTTGGATTATGGGGGGGGATCAAAGTTGGGATAAGACCACTGTTAGAGATTAAAGAGATGATGATAACTAATAAGAGAGAGAAGAGATCCTATTCCAGTCTTATTTGAGTTCCATTTTCTCTGCCAAGGAGATCCATCTCTGGATTAGAACGATAAAGGAAAAGGGGGCCATTGGAAGTTGAAACTCAAGATCAAAAGATAGTTTTAAGGGACAGCTGGGTGGCTCAGTGGCCCTGGAGTCCAGAAGACCTGAGTTCAAATCCAACCTCAAACACTTTATAATTACTTAGCTGTGTGACCTTGGGAAAGTCACTTAACCCCATTGCCTTAAAAAAAAACAAAAAATTTCATTTTAAAAAATATATAAATAAAAGATCAATAGATAGTTAAGAGATCAACTTTATGTCAAGCCCAGATGAACTACATTCTCCTATACTAAAGGACCAAACAGATGTGATGGTAGAGCCCCAGTCAGTGGTCTTGAAAAATCCCTGAAAGTTGGTGAGTTGCCAGTGCACTGAAGAAGGGCAAACCTTCTCTGGATTTTTAAAAAGGGAGGGAGTAGGAAAAAAGAGACTGCAAGCTATAGCCAATGAACTCAAATTTGAAGCCCTGAGAAATTCTGGAAGCTATTATTAACAATTGTTAATGTATACTTGGAAATGGAAGAAATGGTCACAGATCTGGTCTGGCTTTATCAAAGAGGCATGTTTGTGAAGTTTTCATTTGGAGCATTTAAAGCGCAGAAATCAGCAATAATTGCAAATCAGGGATCATTTATTTTTTCTTTTTTTTTTTGTTATATAGATCAGAGACATTAAACATTGGGCTACAGGAGGGAAAGGCCTACAATACCCCCAAATGCACCTAAACCAAATTAAAGTATTTAAGTTACAAATGAACAAAAATTAAATAAAACAGAGGGATTTTATATATAGTTTAGAGACCCATTTCTGTTTAGTTTGACACCCTTGGATCTAGACTTTAAAACATTATAGAGGAGTGGCTAGGTGGCACAGTGGAGAGAGCACTGGCCCTGGAGTCAGGAGTACCTGAGTTCAAATCCAGCCTCAGACATTTAATAATTACCTAGCTGTGTGGCCTTGGACAAGTCACTTAACCCCATTGCCTTGAAAAAAAAAACCTAAAAAAAGCGATAGAAAACATGTTAACAACTAGGTGACACTATATTGCATGGAGCATTGGCTCTGAAACCAGCAAGACAGCTTCCTGAGTTCAAATCTAGCCACAGACACTTACTAACTCTGGGATCCTGGGCAAGTCATATCACCTTGTTGGCCTCAGTTTTCTCATCTGTAAAATGAGAAGGAATCAGCAAACCATTCCAATATATTTTCCAAGAAAACCCCAAAATGAGATTATGAAGACTCAGACACAATTCACTAACAGAAAAATATGTTAGTAATACAGCTTAAACTTAAAGTATGTCGTGCACTGGTTTGTTTGTTTGTTTTTTCCTGGAGAGCTGGTTGTTAAATATTTATAAACACATCCCTGTGCCAAAGTAACCTTTTTTTTTCTTTTTGGACAGAGTGACTAGATTGATCCCATACAAATGCTGCAAGTGAGTTCACCTTGGTTTTAGCAAAGTATTTGACAAAGCTTCTGGAGCTACTCTTCCATAGAAGATGGAATGATTCAGGTTAATGATACCACAATTATGTAGATTCAGTAGTTGAATGGCCATCCCCAAAGAGTATTAGCTAATGGTTTGATGTCCATTTAGAAGGAAGTTTCAGTGGTGCGAAGTCCCTAGAGACTATGTTTGGCCCTAGGCCTGTTGATATTTTATCAATGTATAAAGGCCTAGATATATGCTCATCAAATTTGCTGCTAACCCTAAGGGAGGAGGCAAGGTTAACACTTGCAGATGACAGAATCAGGATCTGAAAAAAATCCTGAGAGGCTAGAATATTGGGCCAGATCCAACAGGAGTAAATATAAAGTTTTACACAGGTTAAAAAAAATGAACTTTAAAATTACAAAATGGAGGGGATTTACTTGTCCAACATTTAAAAAAAAAAAGATCTGGAGGTTTTAGTGGACCACAAATTCCAAATGAGGGAGACTAGGAAAACTTATAGGATCTCAAGCTGTAATAAATAGAGGCAGAGTTTTCCAGCACTAGGAAGGCCATACCCACTCCCTCTTCTGCCCTACATCCAGAGTACCATGTCCACTTCTGGATGTCATGTTTTACATTAATATGTAAAAGAGAGTATACCAGGGAAGCATACCCTAAATGAGAAAGGGCCTGGAGATCTTGCCATTTGAAGATGAACTAAGGGAACTGGGGTTTTTAATTTGGGGGAATGACATGATAGCTTTCTTCAAGTATTTCTGGAATTAATTACTGGAAAAAGAATCGATTGGTTTTCAGTTGGTCCTCCAATCCCAAATTCTACCTGCATTCTTTCTTGGACCCTCTCATTGCTAGGGTAATTTCCTCTGGATATCTATCTATCTGTGTATCTATTAGATTGATTACTCTGGCTAAGATTGCAATTAAAACCACTCCCAGTCCCTTCTAGATCTGCTATTCTAAGTGAGAACAAGTAACAATAGATCAAAGAATTTTAGGCTAAATATGAAAAGTCTTTGAAAAGACACTGGATAAAGTGACATGACAAAAGAAAATGACTGGAAAATGTTTGGGTCCTGTATGTAAGCAGAGAATGAGACAGAATTCTAGCAATTAGAATACACGGCTTTGCAGTACACCATTAGATTGGGAGCTCCTTGAGGGCAGGAACTCTTTTTTGTACCCTCAGTATATTCAGCCTTTTGACAAACAGATACTTTTAAGGGACAAAGAAAGGTGGGACTGAATTGTGGCAGACCAGAAATATAGATCAAGGAGGGTCTCTGTAGGCATTTTAAAGCAGAAGACACAAGCTAGGGGAAGTCCCCCAAAAGATCAGCTCTTTCCCCAACTTCCCCTCCTAGTGTCTATCTTTCCACAGAAACTGTAATGAAATCTGCTGTTTCATTATCTAAACATTTCCAGTAAACTGAATTATGTCTCAACCACAAAGAGGCCGGGAGTTAACTAGAGATAGACATAAGTTTAATATTAGACAGAGAGCCTACCTCTGCCTAAATGTTAGAAATTTTCCTGACTGGGGGCTCAGAGCAATTATGACTGAATTCATAACTGTTTTTCTAAACTAAATTTCCTAAATGCTCCATTCCCACAAAGTAGGGAACTCTATGGACTTTAGGAAGCAGTAAATATCTACCAGCCTCAACATGAACTAATATTATATACGCTTATTATAAATTTATATATTTTATATAACATGTTGCATCATTGTGTATGTATATATTACATATATACATATGTATGTGTATGCACCTTAGATGGATGGATAGATAAATAGATAGATGGATGTATAGATAAGTGGGCAGATAGATGAATGATTGGATGGATAGATGAATGGATAGATAGATGAAAAGATAGGTGGGTAGATAGATAGATAGATAGATAGATAGATAGATAGATAGATAGAAAGATGGGTGGACAGATAGATGATAGGTAGACAGATAGATAGATAGAATGATAGATAGATCTTGTATAGATAGCTACTTGCATGTTGAATCCCCCAATAAAATGTGAGCTCCTTAAGAGTTAGGACTGTGTTTTTGCTTTTCTTTTTATTCTCAGCACTATCTAGCAGAAATATTGTGGGGGGGGGGGATTTACCTTAGATCACCTAAAGTGGCCAGTAGCAGAGACAAGATTTGAACTCAGGTCCTTTGACTCAATGTCTCCATGAAGATGAATAGAGAGGAGCGGCTAGGTGGCGGAGTGGAGAAAGCACCAGCCCCTGAGTCAGGAGCACCTGAGTTCAAATCTGACCTCAGACACTTAATAATTACCTAGCTGTGTGGCCTTGGGCAAGCCACTTAACCCCATTTGCCTTGCAAAAAACCTAAAAAAAAAAAAGATGAATAGAGAGAAGTGAATATAGACTTATTCAAAGATAGGCAGTAATGAGGACATGTTAGGGTCCTGGCAGCCCCCAACACCTAATCCGGAATGAGACAATAACCTGCTCTCTCCATCATGGGATTTTCCTAATGATCAAAAGGTAAACTGAACAAAGATAGGAATAGGGGACCTGGCCATGTGATTTCGCTAGTATTGGAAACCCCGGGTAAGGAAAATCCCTCTATTAGTAAGGGTCAGCACCTCCCAACAATAATGCTTATTATCTGAGGAAGCTGCTCCTGAGTTAACAGAGAAGTTAAGTGATGGGCCCAGGGTCATACTCTCAGTTGATGTTGCCAACAGGATTTGAGGTCCTATTTCCTTGGTCTCAAGGCTCTCTCTCTATTCATACTGCTGGCTGGTTTCAAAAGGGTTAAAAAAAAAGAAAATTTGAGGATCCAAATAAGGATAATGTCCTGATTTACCTTTGCACTTTTCTTAAGAGGATTCCTGCCCCTGTACAAATAGGGTGAGGATGAAAGGAATTTACTAGTCAAAACCTTGACTGGACTGCTTTGGATTATTTACATAGATTTGCATATGCTTTGTCTACCCTCTGCACCTGCTGATGCTTTTCTTCTGTCTATTCTGCTGTTTAGAGGCCCAAGGGAGGCTCCCTCCATTTGTTCAGGTCCTGTCTCTTTAAGGGCATTAACCTAGGAAGCCCAGACCCTTGAGAAAAGTATGTATGGAAGCTTTGACTGTTGAGTAGGACATCCTTGAGAGGCAGTGAGGTGTAATGATTAGAATAAGGGAATGTGATGATGGGAAGATCAGAGTTCAAATCCTTCCTTAGATACTTACTAGCTGTGTGACTCTGGGAAAGTTATTTGACTTCTCTGGGACTCCGGTTCCTCATATGTCATGCAAAGCAGAAATTTAGATGATATCAAACATCATTTAAAATATCTTCTATGAGCTTGTAATAATCCATTTTTGTCCTTGACCTCCCTCCCCCACCTAACCCCCAGAGTTTAATGGAACTCTTTTCCCAAAAGCACAGGAAACAGATCTCTCTCCTTCTCCCTTTCCTCTTCTCCCTTTCTCCTTATTCTCTCCTTCTTCCTCTATCTTTATTTCCTCTACCTGGCTCTTCTCCTCTCCTCTCTTCTCTCTGTCTCTGTCTCTCTCTCCATCTCTGTCTCCCTCTGTTTCTGTCTCTGTCTCTCTCCCTCTGTCTTTGTCTCTCTCTTGCAAGTACTCAATAATCTCCATGTAATGGGCAACAAAATTACCTCTGCCCTCAGACCCACAAGCTATATAGACCTGGGCTTAACCTACCCAGCTTTGCCACACAGTACCTACATGACCTTGGGGAAGTCATTTAATTTTTCTTCTCATCTGTCTAATGAGGGGTTCAGACCAGATGGTCCCCTGAGGTCCCTTTCAGCTCTAAGTCTATGATCCTATGATTTCCCACTGTGTGACTTTGAGGATGATTCTCTGGGCTCAGCATTCTTGCCAAGAAAATGAGTAGGTTGGACTCAAAGTCCTCTGAGGTCCCTTCCTGCTCTGAATCTGTAATCCTGGGATTCCATGTCATTTATAAAGGATCCTCTCTACTGAGTTCAAAGAATCTTACAGCCTCAGAGGCTCTAATGGGAATATCAGAATGGGGACTCTGGGTCAGTGGCAGCACCAGAGAGGGAGAAAACTGGAAAGGGCAGGAGAATGTACATTGAGAGAAGCACATTGAGATACTTGTTCACCCACATCTTAGAGACCTAATAATCCAGGAGCTTTTCTCCTGAGCTGGGAGCAGGGACTTTTTGAAATATCTTGATAATGGTATTTCAATATAATGGTTCCCTCTGTAATCCTATGGATTTTCTTTTATGCATTTAAAAACATAATTTCAAGGAAAGATCCATAAGCTTCATCACCCTACCCCAGGGGACCATGGTACATGTGCATGTATTCTCTCTGTGTCTCTCTCTGTCTCTCTCTGTGTCTCTCTTTGTCTCTCTCTCTCTCTCTCTCTCTCTCTCTCTGTCTCTCTCTCTCTCTGTCTCTGTCTCTGTGTCTCTGTGTCTGTGTCTGTGTGTATGTGTCTGTCTGTCTCTCTCTCTGTCTCTCTCTCTCTCACTGTCTCTGTCTCTCTGTCTCTCATCTGTCTCTTTGCCTGTCTCTGCCTCTCTCTCTCTCTCTCTCTCTCTCTCTCTCTCTCTCTCTCTCTCTCTCTCTCCGTGTGTGTGTTTATCTCTGTCTCTCTCTGTCTCTCTGTCTCTGTCTGTGTGTGTGTCTGTCTGTCTCTGTCTCTCTAAGAACTCTGATCTAATCTATCTCATTTTACAGATTAGGAAACTGTGAACAGAGAAATTAAATGATTTTATCCCATGAAGAGAGATAGAGAAGGTTTGCAGAGAGAGAAAGACCAAAGAGATGTATATGGAGGAGAGTAGACACAGGGAGGAGAGCAGAGGGAGGTGTGAAAGAGATATGGGTAGAGGAAAATAAACAAAGGATGGAGAGAAGTAGAGAGAGATGAATAGAAACAGATTCATTAGGATAAATGGATATAGAAAAGTGAACAGAGAAAAAAAAGCAAATAAGAAGAGGTGGGCAGAAAGGGAAGGAAAGCTTGCAGGTGTGGGCTAACCTGTGGTGGGGGCGACTAGACAAACCACCAGTATCAGCTTCCCACAACATGATCCTGGCTCTGCCCATCCCCTCCTATACCTGTCGCCACATACTTCCCTATTTTTTCATGTTCATTTGGATACTGAGCTAGGGAGATTGAAGGAAAAGCAAAGGCTAGGGTTGCAGTTGGAATGGGGGTAAGAGACATTCCTAGTTACACCTCTCTCCGTCTTCCCTCTCTCCAACTCCCTCCAAGGGGTCACAGCCCTAATTCCAAGTTCAGAACCTCCAAAAACTCACATCTTCCTGAATCCCCCTCGCTGCTTCCTGGCTGGACCCTGAGTTCTCCCTTTCAGATTCAGCGCTTGATGAGGTTTGCCCCCTGGGTCTCAGTGGGGAGATAGAGCAAGCAGACATCTGTAAACATTTCACATGCTCCTTCTTCTGGGCAGATGCCAGGGGCCAGAATTGAGCTTCATGAATCCTGGACTGGTTCCTCCTAGATTGACCTGTGATCCGAGAATGGTTGCAGGAGCAGCCTTGTGGGAGAGCTAGGATCAGGGTCAGAAAACTTCTGAAACTCAACCAGGCTGCCAGGACCCAGCACCCAATGACTCAGGGCTCAGACCAGGAAGTTCCTTTTCCCCAGAAAAGTTCCCCATCTCTCACCCCCATGCTCAGAAGGAAAAGAATTCTCAATTTAGAACTAGAAGAGACCATCGAAGTTATCTAACCCTTCTCAACCTCTACAGATAAAGAGGTCACACAGGTAGTCCATGGATGAAATAGGATGGAAGTTCAGGCCCTTTGATGTCCAAAACAGATGTCCAAAGACCAGAATTTGTAGCTTTTGTTCAGCAAGAAGAAAATCTAAATGAGGAGGAAGGCACCTGACTCATTTTAATTCAACCAATATTAGTTGAGACCTTCCCAGTTTGAGGGTCCAGCCCTGTGATTTCTTCAATCTATGTACTCCCCAGGAAGAAAACTCCCTCTATTAATATAGGTTTGCATCTCCTTATTCTGCCTGCTACAAGGCCAGATAATTAAGTAATGATATTAAGAAATTAAATACCTGACCCACCATGATCCAACCAGTATGTGTCAGAGGAGAGACTTGAACCCAGGTCTTCCTGGCTCTAGGACTGGCCCTCTCCTCATCATGCTACATTGCTTCTTGAAGGTCAGGATCAAGATGTTCAGGGCACCATGCTTGGGGCTCTCTAAGATGCAAAGATGAAAAATGACAGTGCCTATTCTCAAGGACCTTACAACCTACTGGAGTGAGGGAAAGAAGGAGGGTTACACACACATACACACAGAACGGGGTGGGGGGGAGAGAGACAGAGAGAGACAGAGAGACAGAGAGAGACACAGAGAGAGAGACAGAGAGAGACAGAGACAGAGAGAGACAGAGAGAGAGAGAGAGAGAGAGAGAAGAAAGAGAAAGTATGGTACAAAGTAGAGAGCCAAAGACAAAATCTAGAAAAAGTGCTCAATGAAAATTGGAGAAGAGATACAAAGAAAGACAAAAGATAGTACCTACCCTCAAAGAACTAATAGACTAAAAGGGTGGACAACAAGTAAATAAGTATATATGATAAATGTGTGTTTACATATGTATGTGAATATATGTGTATACACAGAGAATAGATAGAAGGTAGTCTAAAAACGGAGGCACTGGAGGTACCACAATTTGTAAGAGGTAAAATTAGAGTTGAATTTTAGAGAAAATTTAGGAAATTCAGAAGTGGAGGCTGAGCATATTTTTTTCTTTCTTTTTTTGTTGTTAGGTTTTTTCAAGGCAATAGGATTAAGTGGCTTGCCCAAGGCCACACAGATAGGTAATTATTAAATGTCTGAGGCAGGATTTGAACTCAGGTCCTCCTGACCCCAGAGCCGGTGCTCTATCCACTGCGCCATCTAGCTGCCCCCTGAGCATATTTTTGAAAAATATATTTTTATTTATGTTGTTAAACCATTCTTTTTGTAAAAGGAAAATGACATATGTACAAAAATATTTCTAGAAGCTCTCTTTGTAGTGGCAAGAACTGGAAATTCAGGGGATACCCATCAATTGGGGAGTAGCTAAATTATGGTATATGAATGTGATGAAATATTATTGTTCTGTAAGAAATCATGAGCAGCCAGACTTCAGAAAACTTGGAAAATTTACATGAACTGATACTGAGTGAAGTCTACAGAACCAGGAGAACATTATACAAATTAATAGCAATATTGTGTGATGGTCAATTATGATGGACTCAGTTCCTCTCAGTGGTTTTAGGGATCAAGGACAATCTTTTTTTTTTTTTTAGTTTTTACAAGTCAATAGGATTAAGTGACCTGCCCAAGGTCACACAGCTAGGTAATTATTATGTATCTGAGGCCATACTGGAACTCAGGGCCTCCTGACTCCAGGGCCAGTGCTCCATCCACTGCACCACTGCTCCCAAGGTTGTTGGTTTTTAAAGAAAATCATGAAAAACTGTGGGGTCTGAATGCAGATCAAAGCATACTATTTTTACTTCTTAGAACTTGTTTTATATTTTTTTCTTTTTTCTCATTTTTTTTCTTTTAGTTCTGATTCTTCTTTTACATCATGACTAGAAATATGTTAAACATGATTGTTCATGTATAACCTATATCAGATTATTCACTATCATGAGGAGTAGGGAGGGAAGGGAGGGAGGTACAAAATGTAAAACTCAAAAGCTTTACAAAAAGATGAATGCTAAAAACTATCTTAGCATGTCATTGAAAAAATAAAATAACACTCAAAAAATAAAAATAAGACAAAATAATTAGGTAAATATGATATGTGTGTGTGTATGTATGTGTGTATAGATATAGCTATAAACACACAGAGTAGATCGAAGTTAGTCTAAAAAGGGAGCCATCAGGAGGTTAACTGGCCAGAGGTGAAATTAGAACTGAATCTTTAAGAAAATCCAGGAAACTAAAAAGTGGAGAGGTGGCTAGGTGGCCCAGTGGATAGAGCACCTTGCAAAAAATCTTTAAAAAAAAGATGAAGGTTAAGGGAGGAGATTTTTTAAAAATATATTTTGTTAAATCATTGTTTTGGTAAGAGGAAAAGCACCATATGTACCAGAAAACTCATAGCAGTTCTTTTTGTGATGGCAAAAAATTGGAAATTGAGGGATGCTCATCAATTGGAGAACGACTGAATAAGTTGTGATATATGAATGTAAGGGAATATTATTTTTCTGTAGGCAGATTTCAGAAAAACCTGGAAAGACTAGCATGAACTGATGCTGTGTGAAATGAGCAGAACCAGGAGAACATTGAATACTTTATAGCAACATTTTGTGACAATCAATTATAATAGCCTTAGCTCTTCTCAGCAATACAGTGATCAAAGATCCTTCTAAAAGATCTGTGATAAGCAATCCCATTCACACCCAAAGAAAGAACTATGGAGACTGAATGCAGATCAAAGCATACTATTTTCACATTTTTAAATTTGTTTTTTTAATTTTATCTTTCACATAGTTTTCCCCTTTGGTTCTGATCCTTCTCTCACAGAGTGACTAAGATGGAAATAATGTGTGACATGAGTGAACAGCCATAAACTATATCAGATTATTTGCTATCCTTGGGTGGGGAAAGAAGGATAGAAGGGAAAAAACTTTGCAAAATGAATGTTGAAAATTAGATTTACATATAAATAATTTTTTTATTATTCAGTCATTTAAATCATATTCTACTCTCCATGACCCCATTTGGGGTTTTTCTGGGCAAAGATCTTGAAGTAATTTACCATTTCTTTCACCAATTCATTTTACAGAGGAGGAAACTGAGGCAAATAAGGGTTAAGTGACTTTTCCCAGGGTCCCAAATTGAATCTGTGTCTGAAGTCAGATTTGTACTCAGGGCTTCTTGACTCCAGGCCCAGTGCTCTATCTATTGTACAATTAAATGTTTAGTTGTGCATGTTAAATATTTACCAGTTGCATTTTTAAAAATTTTTAGCATTCATTTTTTTAAAATTTTGAGTTCCAAATTCTCTCCCTCCAGACTCTTCCCCAACTCCTTGAGAAGGCAAGCAATAGATCAATTATACACGTGAAGTCATGCAAAATATATTTCCATACTGGCCATGTGAAGCAGATGGGTTTTGTGGAAGGGAGTGACCTGATCAGACCAGGCTACAGTAAGACTACTCTGCCAACCATGTAACAAAGACATGTAGAGGCAAGATTGCAGGCCAGTGAACAGATTCTTGCCATAATCCACCTGGGAGATAAGAAGATCCTGAACCAGGGTACTAGCAATAGGACTGGAAAAGAGAGATGTGAGAGATACTTGCATGGGTGGAATATAAGACTTCAATCTCAATTCAAATCTCACCATAGACACTAATGCTGACCCCATGCAAATCACTTCAGTTCTCTTGACTCTCTCTCTTTCCTACTCTGCAAAAATGAGAGGGTTGGACTCAATGACTTCCAAAGCCCCATCCAAATCTAACCCTAAGTCCCTTTGGGGCACAATTCCATCACTCATGACCCATGAGGGTAGACACTCCTAGTGTTCTGCCTGTAAGGGCCATGGGGGCCAGTCTTGTAATTCTCATAGACGTCACCCAGAGAGGTTCCCAGATACTCTAGGTCCACCAGGGATCCCATCTAGCACCATGGCTTCCATGTTGGTAGTTGGCAGTTTCCAAAACAAATGCCCCATTTGTCATCTGATGTTTTAACCCCCAGCTAGCCTAGAAGATGGGAAAAATGGAAGGGTAGGGTAAATCTTTCACCCCCAACCCATGGATGGGGGTGGGGGGGGCAGAAGCCCAGAGAAGATAAACAGCAAGGTCACACAGCCTGGCCACCGCCAGCTGGTTGAGCTCAATGGTCTCTGACAGGTCCTGGCAGTTGACCAACGCGTTGTCTTCAATATGAAGCAGCTGAACCGACCACCCCATGTCTGATCTCATTCACCATCTCCCGCAGCTTCTTAATTGCCTCAGTAAATGTGTCCAGGCAGTAAGAAGGTGATTTGAATGAACAACAGCCGGCAGCCCAGCCTCCCCCCACCACCACCACCCCCTACAACCTGGCTCTGAGTCTCCTTCCTTCTCCTACCCACTGGCTCCTTCCTTCCCAGGGGATGCTGCCTCATGGGCCTCTCTCTCTCTCTCTCTCTCTCTCTGCAAGAAGACGAAAAGCATCAGACAGAGCTGAAACCAGAGAATGTAAAAATTTAACCCTTTGTATTTCTTCAGTAGCTTCAGCCCTTAGAGAAACTCAACCTTCTGTCCAACTGAATTTATCTTCATTGCTCCTCATATTCTTTTTACATGCTAATCATGAAGCTGATTGGAAAGGTCATTGTCTGCCTTGACGTGTGTGCCCAAATCCCTAGCTATGGTTCTGGCCACATGAACCTTGATCCCCTGACCCTGGGCAAATGCCCTGGGATTCTGGAACTAGTTTGTGTGGTCTGAATTTGAGGCATTCCCCCTGCCCCCAATCCAATCAGCTGCTTCTAGGAATAATAGACTTCAATTTTTCTTTATCTTTTTAATATTTTTTCCAATTATAATGAAAACAATTTTTAACAATTGTTTTTTGAAATTTTTAGTTCCACATTCCCCTCTCCCTCATTGAAAAAGCAAGCAATTGGCTTTAATAATTTTAAGATTTATTTGTATTTTTCTATCATCAAAAATTTTATTTTTTAGTCTTTTCCTCCTCTCCCTCTAAAAAGAAAAACAAAATCCTTGTGACAAATAAACACAGACTAGCACAAAAAATTCCTCTATTGTTCATGTCCAAAAATATTTTAGACTTTAATATTTCAAGAATCGGTGATTTTATCTGAGTGTCTGCTTTCATCTCAACCCCTTCAAGAGATGGATTTTGGGAGAGGCAGTAAGTCTTGTGTCAAAAACAGGACAGGACCTGTGATTTCATTTAGAACTCCCAGATGAGGAAATTCCCCCAACCAATGCAGGCAGATGACTTCTCTACAGTTTAGATTCTGAGAGAATATTTGATCACTGAGAAGGTAAGTGACCTCTCAGGATCCCCCAGTCAGTATAAATCAGAGGCAAGACAGTAATCCAACTCTTTCTGCCTTCATGGCAATGAGTCTCTATTCATAATGCCTACAAGAAGTAGGTGTTATTTTTAGTCTCATTTATCAGATGAGGCACAAAATGGTTAAGTTGCTTTCTCAGGATCACAGAAGTAGTAAATAGCTGAGGTGAGATTTGAACCTAGTTCTCCCAGATTCCAAGTCTAGCCTCTATTCACCAAGCCTCCATGTTGCCCTGGAGTCTTGTAAAGTCTGGGTCCAAGGACAGCCCATCAGTACCTGAGCCTTGTGGGACAAATCACTTAAACTCTCAGTTTCCTTATCTGTAAAAGGGGCTAAGGATGGATTCCATGGCCTTCAATGTCCTAAATTTGAAATCTAGGATTTTAAAATTTGATAGAACTTGCCAGTGTTGAGGTTCCTATAGAGAACCCAAGCTCAATCCCACAAGATGGGCTTTTGGTGGAATGATCATAATAACATGGCAAAGGCTTTCAAAGTTTTCTTCTCACAATCAATCTATATGGGAGGTGATTCAGGCATTCTTATCTTTACTTTACAGATGAGGAAACTGAGACCCCAGAGGTGATGTCATCAGACCCTGGTGTCACAGTTCACAGTCAGGAGTTCGAATTGGAGCATTGGAAGACTTGGGGAGGACTATGAGACTCATCCATTCAGAGCCTGAAGCCCCCCCTTTTTATTGCCTCTCCCATCACAGGGATTGGGCAAAGGTTGCATCACCTGGACCCTGCTCCCCAGGGATAGACTCTTACCAAAACAGGCCTGGCAGCCTGTGGGGAGCCCAGCTTCTTCTCAATTTCCCCTAGGACCAGTAGTCAGAGCCAGCTCCCAGGGAACTGGGCAGAAACCCTAGCACCAAAACCCCACCCATCCTCCTGACCTCTGAAGACAATCTTTCTCAAGGAAAGTCCTGCTTCCTCCTACTATAAACTAACAGTTGTGCACTGATTGAGCAGTGTTTATATAGGGATGGAGGGTTTTCTGGGCCCATTCTCTTCTGTGTTTTGGAAAATACAGAGTTCTGGGTTCTAGTTGATGAGCCCTGAAGTTCAGAAGGTGTTTGAGATCTGGGGACAAAGGAAGGAAGCAGAATGGAGGTCTTTAGTCCCCCCTCCCCCATGGCTTGCCTCTGCGGTCGGGATCTTAGCCAAGTCCTTCCCCTCCTCTGAGGCACCATTTTCCCATTTGTACAAGGCAGTGGAGGAAGGGCCTTCCAAGGGCCCTTGTCAACCCAACAATCTGGGCCCCAATTGGGGAGGAGGATGGAGACTGGGGGAGAGCATCTTCTACATGAATTGATCTAACCTAGGGATGGTGTGGGAAGAGAGCAGGGGGAAGGAAAATCGGGACCCTCATGCCCTTAAATTTAAAGCAAAAACAAAAATATCTTTTGAAGATTCAGCTAGGATCAAATCATCATTCCCTTATAGGGTTGCCTCCCTGCCCCACCCCCCAACCTCCTGTAGAGTGTAACTCAGTTCTTGGTGAAACCCATATTAAAGGCCTTTTTTGTTCATTCATTCATTCCTCCATCCATCCATCCATCCATTCACTCATTCATTCACTTATTCTGAGAACTACTTTGCTCCCCACCACACCCCCAATCTGAGTGTCTCATCTCTGACTTTCTCATGCTTTCTCTTTCTTGTTCTGGTCTATTCTCTATCTCTATCTCCCTATATGTTTTCTTGGTCTCTGTATCTCTGTCTCTGACTCTCTCTCTCTCTCTCTCTCTCTCTCTCTCTCTCTCTCTCTCTCTCTCTCTCTCCATCTATTTCTGGCCCTTTCTCTCCCCACCCCTCTGCCCTTCTTACTGTGTTTCTTTCTGTTTCTGTTTGTCTCTTTATCCCCTCCTCCTCCTCCACTGTTTCTCTCACTCTCTCTGTCTGCCTTTGTCTCTCAGTCTTTCTTTTTCTCTATTCCTGTCTCTATCTCTCTCCCTCTCTCTCCCTAACCCTCTTTTCTCTTTCTATCTGTCTCTCTCCCTCTCTCTCTCTCTCCCCACACCCACTGCCGCTCATTTTCTCTCTCTCTTTCTCTCCTACATCCACTGCTCCTCACTTTTTCTCTATCTCTGTCTCTCTCTCCCTCTCTCCCCACACCTACTGCCCCTCACTTTTTCTCTGTCCGTCTCCTCTCTCTTTTTCTCTCTCTTTCTCTCTCCCCACTTCCATTGGCCCCTCTCATTGTGTCTCTTTCTGTCTCCATCTCTCTCTATAGCCCATTCCTCATTGTCTCTCTTTCTCTGTTTCTGTCTCTCCATTCTCTCCCCACCCCCCACTCTTTTCCCTCCCCCCCCCCCAACAGTTTGTCCACAGCCAGGCTCCGGAATAAGCCCTCCTGGGCTGGAAGTCAGGGGACTTCTGACCTGATCATTCAACCCAGCCTGGGGAGCAAACAGGGAAAGGTCAGCACATTTCACAAACATGGTGGCTGTGGTGTTTCAGTGCTGGACACCGGGTCTACGAAGACTAAATGATTAGCCCACCCTCAAGAAGCTTCCAGTCTAATATGGAAGACATTGAGAAACTTGAGGAAAGGGATTTACTTTCACTTGAATGAGGGATGGGGAAGGGAAGTTAAGGGAAGGTCTCAAAGGAATAAGAAGAAAACAACTAACATTTATAACAACTATGTTCCAGACACTGCACTAAGGGCTTTAAAATTATTATCTCATTGAATTTCAAAACAATCCTCGGAGGTAGGTGCTATAGTTACCCCAGTTTTACAGATGAGGAAACCGAGGCAAACAGAGCTTAAGTGACTTGTCCAGGGTCACAGAATCAGTAAGTGTCTAAGGTCAAATTTGAACTCGGGCTTTTCTGCTACAACTCTAGTACTCTGTCCACTGTGCCACCTACCTGCCCTTGGAAGGAAGAGATAACTAGAAGTGGACATAAAGGTTCTCATTCCAGGAATGGGGATCACTGTGAGCCAAAGTAAAGTAAATGAGAGATGGTGGACTATCTTCTCTTCCTTTCCCTTCCCTTCCCTTTCTTTCTCTTCCTTTTCCTTCTTTTTCCCCCCACCAGAGTGGAATCTTTGGAGAAGAAACTGGCAAATCAGTCCAAGAAAAACCCCAAATGAGGTCACAGAGTTGGGCGTGACCGAAACGAGTCAACACCAAATTCTGTGTGACCTTGGACAAGTCACCTAATCTTATTTGTCTCAATTTCCTCATCTGTAAAATAAATTGGAGAAGGAAAGGGTAAATCACTCTAGTATCTCTGCCAAGAAAACCCCAGATGGGATCACAAGGAGTCAGACACGACTGAAATGACTGAATGACAATAGGAGTTGAGTCAGGATTTGGAAGGGATGGAAGACCCACAGAGGCAGATCCCCCTGCAGATGGGCATAATCCATGTGTCCTGCCATGTCACGTATGATGAAGGGTTTGGATACCTAGGAGAATGGGTGGTTCCCAAGACAAACTTCTGCTGATGCAACTGAAGGTCTCCAGGGCTCAGAGGGCAGGCTGGGGCCGAGACAGCAGCTGTCTCATGAATCTTGCAATTGTTTTGCTGGAAGCACACAGATTCTTTGCCCCTCACCCCCATCTCCCGGGACCAGCCACTGTGGCAACCCAAGCAATCACAAGAGTCTCTCCCCTTGAGTCTCACACACCAGGGAAGAGAGGCTGCTGTTGGAAAAATTCAGGAGTCACCTAGTTACAATAGGAAGGACACTTGATTGGTGATCTCTTTGCTTGAAAAAAGATCTTGGGGTTTCAGCCCCATACTCAGGAAATTTTAGCTGTGTAAATGAAGTAACCCCCAAAACATTAAAACAACTGGAAATTGCATTATGAGAAGTGTTCCCCTTCAAAAATAAAGAAGAGATAAATACCTCCTTTTTCTTCCCAGGTCAGACTACAGGTAGAAAATTGTGTACAGTTCTGCCATCACATTTTATGAAGGGTATTGATATACTAGAAATTATACCGAGGAGGGTAGCCAGATTCATAAAGGGTTCTGAGATCATGCCATATGAAGAT
This sequence comes from Macrotis lagotis, assembly GCF_037893015.1. Taxonomy (NCBI): domain Eukaryota; kingdom Metazoa; phylum Chordata; class Mammalia; order Peramelemorphia; family Peramelidae; genus Macrotis; species Macrotis lagotis. Next base: position 897,301,604 of record NC_133658.1, read on the forward strand.
ATGTCAAAAGACCCAGAGCTGGGCATGGTGGCTCATACTTAGAGTCCCTGCTCCTGGGGAAGCTGAGCCTGGTGGATCAGCCCATCAGGTGTCCTTATTAAATCTGGCATCATGAGGTGAGCCTCCAGGAACAGAGAGCCACCAGGCTGCCTCAGAAGGAGTAGAACGGCCCAAGCTAGAAACAGAGGAGGCCAGAAATTCAATGCTTTACCAACCTGAGAGACATAGGAAGGCCTAGTTTCAAAAAAAAAAATTTTTTTTTAATTATAAATGTTCAATCTGGAAAAAACAAAAACCAAAGGGGCCATGATGGCCACCTTCAAATATCTGAAGGATTGTTGACCCTAGAGGGGTTTGAAAAAAGGGTTTGGAAGAAAAAGAAAAAAAAGCTGAAAAAAAAAAGGAAAAACTCAGATTTATCTCAAATAGAATGGCGGGGGGGGACAGGAGCAAGGAGAGAAATGAAAGGACCTTCTCACTGAGATTGGACAACACTTGATCATTTATAATTACCCGCTATAAGCTACGAACCATACTAAGCAGGAGACACAAACAAAAATAACAAAAATTGTCCCTGCCCTCAGGGAGCTTACATTTTATAAGACATTCATGGATAGGTATACAGAGTAGATAAAAGGTAGTAGAGGAAGGAAAGACCTTCGACAGAAGATGGCACAGGAACTGAGTCTTTTTTTTTTTTTTTTGTAAGGCAAATGGGGTTAAGTGGCTTGCCCAAGGCCACACAGCTAGGTAATTATTAAGTGTCTGAGACCAGATTTGAAGCCAGGTACTCCTGACTCCAAGGCCAGTGCTTTATCCACTACATCACCTAGCCACCCCAGGAACTGAGTCTTAAAGGAAACCAGGGACTTGAAGAGATGTCCATGAAGAAGGGCATTCCTAGAATGGGGACAGCTAGGGCAAAGGCAGGGAGGTGGGAGAAGCAGGGTGAACCCAGTGTAGCTCAACCACGATTGGACACTGTCTCTCTAAAGTCTCTGTCCACTCTGACATTCTGGGATCATCCCATCTGGGACCCAAGAAAATCTTCCCTGGGATTTGAAACCTTTTGGGAAGAAGAACAAATGTCTGGGGAAGTAAAAAACAGCCCCCAGGTCTTGAAAGCTTTGGGAGGAAGGGACAGTCAGTGGCGTGATGCTTTCCTCCAGACCTTGAGTCAGCCTGGGAAATATCACAGAGCCGGGGCCAGCTTGTTTGACATCATGTAAATGTTGGCGGCTGAGCTGTTCCATGTCACCTCTGCAGTTTCTCAGGTGTGAGATGTTTGTCCATAAATTTAGAGCTGGGGGTAAAAAAACCTTAGAAACAAACCGTGGAGACCCATCATTTCATAAATGAGAGATGGACAAAAGACTTGTTTGGGGATATTTGAACCCAGATGTCCTGAATTCTAGTCCAATCATCATTTAACACACACACACACACACACACACACACACACACACACACCACACATACACACACACACATACACACACTGAGCCTAAGAACTATAAATGAAGAAACTGAGGCCCACGAGGCTGAAGTTCCAACCCGAGCCTTGGTCCTCTCATTTCCAAGCCAATCACAGGACAGCTATAGAATAATAGGCCATGTTTATATAGGACTTACAGAACATCATTTCCTGTGAGGTGAGTCAACTCCATTTTACAGAGGTGGAAACTGAGGCATAGGGAAGTTAAATTATTTGCTTAGGACAATATAGGTAGGAGGTGCAGTAGTTAGAGCACCTGACCTAGAATCAGGAAGACCTCAGTTCAAATTTAGCCTCAGATACTTCGTAGCTGGATGATCTTGAGCAAGTCACTTCACCCTGTTTGCCTCAGTTTCCTCATCTGTCAAATGAACTGGAGAAGAAAATGTCAAACCACTCCAGTATCTTACCAAGAAAACCCCTAATGGGTCGAGACGAGTCAAACAGGATTGAAAACAACTGAACATCATGTCTCAGGTACTGTGTTGAGCACAATTAAATATTATCTCATTTGATCGTCACAACAGCTCCGTTTGTATTATCTTCATTTAACAGTTCAGGAAACTGAGGCAGACAGAGGGGCAGTGATTTACTCAGAGTCACACAACTATTAAGTGTCTGCCTAAGGCTAAATAGGAATTCAGATTTTCCTGACTCCAAGCCCAGCGTTCTAACCTGTACCATCTGTCTAGCTGCCCCTATCTCCCTTCATTTTTGTCCATGAAGGTTTCATTAGTGATGTCAAATACTTCTCTAAAATCCAGATACCACACTCCCCCAAGCTGTTCATCTGGAGCACTGCTCAATCAGGTTACAAGGGTAGCCTGGCCTGCCCAGTTCTTGATGAGCCCATGCTTGATCATAGTGACCAATGTGTATCCTTCTTTCATCATAATCAAAGGCAGATGCCTTTGACTGTCAAGGCACTGTTCTCTCTTTCCTGGTTCTCCTCCCACCTTCTTGATTACTCTATATGGATCAGCCTCTTTCACTGATTCATCCTCCTTCTGACTTTTACGCAGAGATGTTCCTCTTCCCTCCTCTCTTCTCTTCTCTCTCCTTTAGAGATCTCATCCCCTCCCAAAGGTTTAATTATCCTCTCTTTGCAGGTGACTTTTGTTGTTCAGTTGTTTCAATCGTGTTCAATTCTTCATGACTCCTTTGGGGGTTTTCTTGGCAAAGATACTGGAGTTCTTTGCTATTTCCCCTCTCCAGTTCATTTACAGATAAGGAAACTGAGGCAAATAGATCGAAGTGACTTGCCCAGGGTGACATATCTAGTAAAGGTCTGAGACCACATTTCAAAATCGGTCTTCCAAACAATTCTAAAGACTTGTGAAAGAAAATACCATCTATATCCAGAGAAGGAACTGTGGAGTTCCTTAAAGTTTATTATTTTCAATTTTTAAAAGTTGTCTTATGTATTATGCTTTTTTTCCCCTTTTCTATTTGATTCTCCTTTCACAACATGACTAACATGGATCTATGTTTAACATACTTATACAGAGATAACCCACACTAGATTGCTTTCTTATGGGGGGAGGGGGAAAGAAAGGGAGGGAGGGAGAAAATGTGGAACTCAAAATCTTACAAAAATGACTGTTGAAAACTATCTTTGCATGTAATTGGAAAAATAAATAAATAAAATATTTCATAATGAACTGAGGTCTTCCTGACTCTGGGACAGAGCAAGATCTGTGTTCAAATACTGATTCTATCAATTACCATTTACTTTCCTTGAACTCAGCATCTTCATTTGTAAAATGATGGTAGAGGACAACAGAGACTCAAATGCACCTTTGCAGTCTCAAAACTGTGACTTTGACAACTGGTAGAGTCCTGGCCCTAAAGTCAGGCAGATGTGAGTTCAGATCCAGACTGAAATTCTTACTGGCTGTATAACCTTGGACAAGTCACTCAGTCTCCACCTCAGTTTCCTCACCTGTAAAACCCACCTCTCAGGATTGTCGTGAGGCTCAAATGAAATAATAAATAAATACTTTTATAAAAAGTCAATTCTTTGCAAACCTTAAAGCACTATTTAAATACTTGCTATTATTATTAAATAAGTACTAAAAGTTGGGGGAGGCGGAAAAGGCTCGGCAGGATTGGAAAAGAAAAAGGTGAGGGCGTCAGTCTGCTTTCTCTTCATCAGAGCTCTGAAAATTCAGCAATAAAAATTTTAGTAAAAAGAATTTCACATTTCCTAGTTTTTCCTAGAAGGCTCCTTATTTCAAGAAAAAGATGCTTCTTCCTTTGCCTCTTGTGTTTGGCCATGACCAGTGGTCAATTGTTATCCATTATGGATGTTTCAAAAGTTTCAATATCCTAAGACCCCTTCTCGATTCAGTTCTCTGATTTTCTGTTCCAAAATCCCATATTGAAGATCCTTTCCTGTTCTAATATTTTCTATTCTAAAGTTCCAAATTCCACATTCTAACTTCTCTTCTTGAAGGTCCCGTCCGGCTCTAAGTCTATGATTCTGTCGTTGAACATAACTGATTGAGGGGTGGAGGGAATCCCCAAACTCATATTTCTTGGCTCTTGGTTAAGAAAATATGTTTAAAACGTACATTCACTAGGTTGTTTGCCTCTGAGGGGAGGGGACTGGGAAGGGAGGGAGGGTGGAAGAAAATTGTGTAACTTATAAATATTCAAGTGGATGAATGTTGAAAAGCTTTCATAACATGTCATTGGAAAAACAAAATATAAAAGAAAAAAAAGAAAGAAAAAAGAAAACGTGTTTAATTCAAGAGAGCAAAAACTCAACCTTGAAGACTTTTTGTCCAACTAAGCATCCCCCATGTAGAGGTTAAATCAGGATAAGCATTCACCCACAGAGATGACTTTTTTTAAAAAAGTTCTCTTAATAGCAAAGCATAAAATGGATTCTTTCAATCATCACAAAACTACTCCCTACCTACAAAACCCATTCTTAAAAAAAAACAAAAACAAAAACCTAATTTTTTTTCATTATGTTGCCATGCCTTTTATTCCTAAGGATTGTAAGTATAGGCTATCATCTGTCATGCTCTCCTTGAGTCGGCTCTTCTCCAGACTAAACACCCTCCATTCCCATTTATCCTGGATATAGCATGTTTGTACATAGCTATTTGCCTGTTGTCTCCCCCATTATTGTGAACTCAAGATGGCAGGGAATTGTTTTTTGTCTTTCTTTGCAGCCCCAGTTCTCAGCACAATGCCTGGCCCATTTTATTGTTGTTTAGTTGTCTCAGTTGTGACCTACTCTGTATATGGCCCCATTTGGGATTTTCTTGGCAACAATACTGGAGTGGCTTGCCATTTCCTTCTCCAGTTCATTTTACAGATTAGGAAACTGAGGTCAACTGGGTTAAGTGACTTGCCCAGGGTCATATAGTAAGTGTCTGAGGCAAGATTTGAACTCAGGAAGATTCATCTATCTGGATCCATTCTTTGCAATATGGCACCATATACAAAAACAATGAAGGAAGCCATCCCTACTAGCTCTTCTTTTTGATATGACACCAAGCCTCCTCTTTTGGTGGGTCCAAGGAAAAGAGCACCATGAAGATGAGAACTTGGGGTGGGTAAACAGCAGAAGACTTTGAGATGAGATAGAAGGACCCTAATCACTGTGAGCAGGAAGAGCCTCCTCTCGAATGTCAGGGCCCTGGAGTAAAATCTCATTCACCATCCCCAAGTTACAGCTCCAGATCGGCAGAAGCTATGACCATTCTTGGACAGCTTTTCTTTATGGCCCAGATTCAAGAGTTGAGAGGAAAGTAGACTGCCCTGTTGGCATAGGGTAGTATTCCTCAGCAGGAAGTGGGGCTTCAGAAAAAAGAAATTACAAGTCCAAGAAAGAGTATCGCAAATAAAACTATGTCTAGCCTAAAAACTCAGCAAGTCTCTGGGGGGAGCTTAGCTTCACCCCTTATTTTTCCTCAGTCTCCTTTGCTGATGTTTCATCCATGTCATACCCATTAGCTGAGGGATTTCCCCCAAGGCTCTGTCCTGGAACCCCCTAGGTTCAAGGTGGGAAGTCAACAAACAGGGAAGAGGAGAGCGACTCTAGAGGGCAAGAGAGACTCTTTGGTCTTTGCCCAGGCCCAAGAATAGCAGTCAATGTTTATATACCCCTTTAAAGTTTGCAAAGGATTTTGCATTTGATACCTCATTTGATTCTCAACAACCCTGGAGGCCAGTGCTATTATTATCTCCATTTTATAGATAAGCAAAATGAGGTTTAGCAGTCTAAGTGACTTGTCCAAGGTCACTGGAGTTAGCAAGTGTCTGAGACAGGCTTCCAAATCAGGTCTTCGTGACTCTGAAGTGCCTCCACAAATCTAATACTTACATGCTTCTAAGCCAGCTCTCCCCTTCTCCCCCCCCCCCAACAACCCTGACACCGACTGGCCCGCTCTGCTCTCTCCTCACCTGGACCCAGCCTGATCTACAGCAAGAAGGCAGAAGGCAGAAGGAAGAAGGCATCAGGACCAGCGCCCCCCCCCCCCTTCTCCTGAACTGAATTTTCTATTTTCAGGAAGCTTCTAAAATAGCTCCTTTGTTCCACCAGAAAAAGGCAACCTGTAATAACTCCCAGGGTAACTAAGGAGACCTGAGGCTTTGACACCCACCTGCCCTGCCCTGCCCTGCCCTGCCCTTCTCAGAGATTTAGACTAAAGGAGGAGGGGATGGCAGCCTCCCCCTCCCCCCCTGCAGCCCACCCCTCCACCAGACTAGGTTGGCCAGGCCAGTTCCAATGAACTGAGTTCGCCCAGCCCCCACCTTGCTTGGGCCCCAGGGAACCAGTGGGTAGGATGGGAAAATGGGCCATGGCTGGCCCCTGGCCTTCTGCAGAAACTGGACAAGAGGAAGTACAGCCCCCGGTCCCAAACAATTGTGAGCTCCTGGGCCAAGTGAGCCGCCCCTTGTGGGAGTCTCTGGCAAGCCCTGAGCAGGAAATGCAGGCCCTGCGGAGGAGCTGGGTTATTTCAAGTTGGCGCTGATGCCTCAGACGGCCTCCTTCTTACAGGGGTAGAGAGGAAGGGAGGGGAAAGGAGAGAGAGGTGGGGTAGGAAGCAGAGAGGGGAGGGTGGGCAGGGAGACCCACAGCTCCCCAATACCATCTGGAGGACTCTGGGGGGGGGGCCTGTGCCAACAAACTCCTCAGTGATGTCTTGGCCTGATGCCATCTGGGGATCAATGAGAACACACAGGCAGGGGTCTCCCAGCAGCTCGCCATCCCTCCCAGATGGAGCCCCATCCATCTAGCAGCAAATGCTCAGGGAGCTGGGGGCTGCCCTTCTTGTTTCTTCTCCACCTCCCTCTCCCCTAGCCCCCATCCTTTTCCATTGTGTCAGACACCCAGCTGAGACGAACCAGGGAAAGAGGAACTCAAAAGACAGAGCAGTAGGTGCCCCCAACCCGCCCACCCAGGACTGAGGGAGAGGAAGGATCCTAGGATTCTCATTATAGAGCCAGGAGGCACTTTGAGGCCAACTAGTTCAACCCCTTCTTTTTTTACAGGTGAGGAAACTGAGGCCCAAGAAGGTGAAAGTCACAGGTTTGGGCCAGGGTTTTCCAACTCCAGAATTTGTGTTCTACTCTTTCTACTGGGCAAGTCACTTAAGCCAGTTGGCCTCAGTTTTCTCATCTGTAAAATGAACTGGAGAAGGAAATGGCAAAGGAACTAGAGCCCTTTGTGTCCTCCCCACCACCACCAAGGAGGAAGGAATAGATAATTCCCAGGTTCCCCCACCCCCAGGATTGGAAGGGTTTGGGGGTGAGCTTAGGCTGTGCTAAGGTTTTCTCTGGGTCAGACCAAACTCCTACTAATAGTCAAAGGTTGGAGCAGGGAAGGATAATTAAATCATACAAGAATTATATTTCTGTCCCAAAGTCTATTTTTTAAAAAACTCAAGGAAGGTTTCTGCCATCATCCTGACCCCTAGCAAACAAAAGGGATTTACATGTCCTTGAGTTTTGTGTTTCAAATCAGGAATCAGCTTATTAAACATATCCTGGGTCTGGCAGCTGTATTCAAAGCAAAAACATTACAATGATGTGTGAATGGATAAAGAAGTCATGCCTTGATTGCCTACTTGTCCCTTGATGGCAAATATTAGCCAGATTGCCATCTTTAGCCAATCTCTCTACATCTGTCCTTGAACCCATCCTCTCTCCTTTCTCCATCAAAAATCACCTCCACTCTCAATAATTTTCTGTTCTGTTTACTGACTCTTTCCAGGCTATCTACAAGCATGCCTACATCTCCCCCAAAATAAAGACCTTTACTTGATTCTACCATTCTCACAACTTATCTCTCTCTTCTTCCCTTTCTCCTTGAAAAAAAGCTAATTAGATGCCTCCTTTTTCTCTCCTCTCCATCTCTCTTCTAAATGCATCATTCAACTGATGCTGGTCTCTCCACAGTGGCCAATGATCTTTCACTCAATTTCCAGATCCAGTGGTCTTTTCTCAATTTGGATCACCTTCTCTTGAAGAATCTCCCTTCCCTGGGTTTCCATAATGGTGCACTCTATTGATTCTCCTCCTAACTCTCTGACTACCCCTTCTCTGTCCTCCTTACTGGTTAATTTACACTCCCAGACCATGGCATTCCTCCAGGCTCTGTCCATACTGTCTCACTTGGGTATCTAAGTAGCTTCCATTTTCAACCTTCTGCAGATGATTGACTCCCAGTTTTATATATCCAGTCCTCACCTCTCTCCTGAGCAACATTCATGAATTTCCAACTACTTCTGAGTCACAGAAGGAAATGGCCAACCATTACAGGATCCTTGCCAAGAAAACCCCAAATGGGGTCTCAAAGAGTGGGGCACAACTGAAGAGACTGAATAAAATCTGATAAATAATAAGTGATGAATAAATGTTAGTGATTAACACCTGAGTGTATTTATGTGAGGAGGTGATAAAAGCTTACAGGTACTTAATTGTGTAGCAAACACAAGGTCTCAATGGCTATTGAATTTCAACTCCCTCATTGGAAAGATGAGGAAGAGAAGTGACTTGCTCAAAGTCAGACAGTTAGCAAGAGGCAGAGATGGAACTGGAAGCCCTGACTCCAAAGTCAGAGCTCTTTCCTTTGGACTATCTTATCTCCACTGCAGCTAAGTTCATGTATAAATATGTAGGTAGGTCCCTGTGGGTAGATGCATGAACACATGTAATTTCATATATAGTGATAGATTAAGGTGCCTAGAAATGCATTGTTTGAATAGTCACACATACATAAGATTACATACATAAACATTAAAAACACAGGGTTTGAAAATGTATGGCCACAGATGTTTCATTATGTGCATTGATGATTGTATAAATAGGCATGTTTGATGTGTTTTCCACTGAATCCCAAGGACTAAATGACTGGCAGATAATCAGTGTTGTCATTATTGTTTCTAATAACAAGAGAAATCGTAGTTGCTAGCATCGACTTATTACTTTACAAATATTATCTCATTCAATCCTCATAATAGCCCCAAGGGGTAGATGTCATTATTACTCCCATTTTACAAATGAGAAAACTGAGGCAGAGATTAAAAGACTTGCCCAGGATCATACAACTGATAAGTATATGAGGCAAGAACTGAAATCAGACTTTTCTTATATAGAATATTCTTATATTATATAATATTCTTATATTCTTATTTCTTATAATTAAGAATTCTATTCACCAAACCACCCGGCTGCTCCTAATAATTGCTTGTTGATTGAGCATAGATACATATGACTATCTATTTCTATATGAATAGGCAGAGAGATATATGGGCATATAAGCATGTATATAAATTTGTGGATACACACAGATACATATGTGGATGTATGACTATTTCTAAATCTACAATAGATGACAGTATGTGTCTCTATATGTGAATTTGTATATATATATATATTTATATATATATTATATATATATTTATATATATATATATATATATATATATATATATATATGTATATGTGTGTGCTGGTGTTGAGATAAAGTAATGTAACCAAAAGTCCCCTAGATTTGGACCCAAAGAATCTGGGTTTCAAAACTTGCCTCATGTGACCTAGCAGGTCACATCACATCCTGGCCTCAGTTTCCTCATCTATAAAGTTGAAAAAGACAACTTTCAAGGTCCCTTCCAGGTTGAAATCTATGATCCTGGATGAGCTTATATGGATTGCATGTATATAAATATATAAGATGGGGCGGCTAGGTGATGTAGTGGATAAAGCACTGCCCTTGGAGTCAGGAGTACCTGGGTTTAAATCCGGTCTCAGACACTTAATAATGACCTAGCTGTGTGGCCTTGGGCAAGCCACTTAACACCATTTGCCTTGCAAAAACCTAAAAAAAAAAAAAAATATATATATATATATATATATATATATATATATATATATATATATATGTGTGTATATATATATATATATATATATATATATATATATATATATATGAACACAAATGAAGGTCTGTTCTGTGACCCTACTGACATGAGGGGAACTCTCATGAAAGAACATGTCCCAAGCTCATGTAACCTTGTAGCTGGTGGAAAATCTTCATTTCCTTGTCATGATTCCTCCTCTGTTCTCCTGCCACCCACTTCATTAAAAAGGGACACATTTTAAATGAAAGTTGTCTAACACTTTTCTTGATAATGACGTTTCCAAGAGTCTAATTGAAGTCTTTGTGGAGAGCCTGCACAGGGAGCTGGGGCTTGGGTCTTTTGTCTCTCCAGGTGTACGAAGCCAGGATTTCTCTATGAAACAACAATTAACCAGTCAGAGGGGTGCTTGGAGGGGAGGGGTAGGCTCCTTTTAGAAAATGCAGGGGAGCCAGGCTGCTGCTGGGGCTTTGGTGAGTGGTGCTGCCAATTCACCCCAGGCTTGAGCTAGATACCGAGGGGAAGCTGAGATGTGTAAGCCTGGTGGTGCTAATCCTGATCCATCCACTGGAGAGTGTGAATGGCCAGCTGGCCTGGGAGCCTGGGCAGGTGAAGCTGGGCAGGTGAGGCTGTGCTTACCCGTGACTTCTGGCTTGATCTAGTTATGGTCATATGCCAAAAACTGAAAAATAAAAATCGTCCTGCTGTTGGTTCCCTGATCCCATGAGTCTCAGGGATGGGTATAGAAAAGTGATCCAGCTCCTCAATTGTCAAGGAATAGGGTTCAAGTCCTGCCTCAGAGACTGAGTCTCCATTTAGAAGTCACTCTGTCTCTTCAACCTCACTTTACTTCCTCTGTAAAATGGGAATAAAACCACCTGTTTGATCTCCTTCATAAGGTGGTTTTTGTTTTGGAGGGTTTGAGTTTTTTGGCAAGGCAATGGGGTTAAGTAACTTGCCCAAGGTCACACAGGTAATCATTGTGTCTGAATTCAGATTTGAACTCAGATCCGCCTGACTCCAGGGCCAGTGCTCTATCCACTGCACCATCTAGCTGCCCCCTATAAGGTAGTTTTTTGGGTTTGGTTTTTTTTTTAGCTTTTTGCAAGGCAAATGGGGTTAAGTGGCTTGCCCAAGGCCACACAGCTAAGTGTCTGAGACTGGATTTGAACCCAGGTACTCCTGACTCCAAGGCCAGTGCTTTATCCACTACACCACCTAGCCGCCCCTATAAGGTAGTTTTGAGGCTCAATTGATCAAAGATTTAGATAGCAAAGGACCTCGGAAGCCTTTGAGTCCAATCTTCTCATTTTACAGGGAAATGTAGCGATGTGCCCACAGGCACTGCATCATCCCTACTATCCTGGCTTTTGTCATCACCCAATTCAAATCTCATCTTCTGTAAATGGCCTCTCCCAATGACCTCCTCTCACCTATTGCAGTACCCTCCCTCTGTGCTTACTTCTCATTTATTCGACAAATATCTTGCAGACACATTATTCTTTGCATGCTGTCTCCCCCACTAGAATGTGAGCCTCTCAAGGGCAGGGACCTTGGGTTTACCTTTCTTTGAATCCTCAGTATTTCCTACTGGTTACATAGCAGGCCCATTATGAAGGCTATTTTTTAATTCTCACTATCTAAAGTGAGATGATGTTTGTAAAATACTTCCCACAGTGTTTGGCCAATAGTAGGCATATAATAAAGGTTTAATTTATTAATTTTCACTTTCTGAAAATGAGATGTTTGTAAAGCTCCTCCCACTACATAATAGTCACAGCACATAGAACTCTGGGCCTGGAATCCAGAAGACTCATCTTCCTGAGTTCAAATCACTGACTAGCTACATAACCCCAGGCAAGTGACTTCCCTTTGTCTGTCTCAGTTTCCTTATCTGTAAAATGAACTGGAGAAGGAAATGACAAAACACTGCAGGTCTCTGTCTAGAAAACCCCAGAGTCACAAAGAGTTGGGCAATAAATGGTTATTTATTAATCTCATGATGGCAAATGAGGTGTTTGTACAGTATTTTACACCGTTTTTAGCACACAGTAGGTGCATAATCAATGTTTATTGCCTGACTGACTACACACGCACATATACACATATCCATGATGATGTCTGAATTTCAACAATTCACTCCAACAAGGTATGGTTGTTGGGAATGCAGACCCTGTTTTCCATCATTTGTAATGTTTTCTATTCAAAACAAGACAAATCAAAAATGCAACAACCCCAGACCTATGCTTTTCTTTATCAAAATAGGTTTTGCCATTAGAGCTAATGTAATCCTAGGATGCATTAGAGGAAACGTGGGGTCATCATTGTCCTGTTATTCTGCTTTGGTCAGAACACATCTGGAGGAGGCCATGCAACTGTGGACTTCCTAGTTTCTTTCCAAGCTTTCCTGATGCCTTTTGTTTTGTTTTTTACACCAATCAGTCCCAGATAGGACACTAAGCCTTCCTCTGATCCCCAAAGAATGCTCCCTTGGAACAAATGAAATAGGCTAAGTAAAATAATTGATCCAAAGCCTGCCCTTCCAGGTGGACAACACTCCATTCCTTTTCACTTACTAAATTGCAGCAATCCATCAATAAACATTTAGGAAGCACCTAAGCACTGGGAATATAAAAAAGAGACAAAAGACATTCCCTGCCCTCAGAGAACTGATAGTCTAATGGAGGGGGGGAAACTCCATGCAAACAGCAATATATAAAGCAAGTCCTATATATTATAAAAAGGAGATAATTAACAGGGATAAGGCTCTGGATTGAAGAGGGGCTGAGGAAGGCTTCCTAGAGAGTGGGGGATTCGAGTTGGGGATTGAAGGAAGCCAATGTAATTGATCTTAACTATACATGATATTCAATATTTTGCTTCTCTACACTTTTTGCAATGAGAAGAACACTGGTTCTACAGACCAAGGACCAGAGTTCAAATTCTCCCTCCATTATTTCCTACCTGTATAAGCTTGGGTAAATTCTTGACTTTGGTCTCCTCATTTGCAAGAAGCAGAAGGTTCCTTAGGTTCCTTCCAGTCTTAGATCTATCTAGCACAAAGCATTTCCCATGACTGGAAGATGCTCCTTCCTTAGACTCAGTTCAGCCACCACCTCCTTCCAGAGGACGGCCCAGATTCTTCTAATTGTTATTGCTTCTTCCACACACATCCCCAATTACTTTGTATTCACTTCCGTCTATGTATCCTTTCTTCTTTCTACCTTCATAGATCTATCTACCCTTCTTTCTGTTTTTCTGTCTTTTCATTCACCTATCTTTGTATCTGTCTTCCTATTTTTCCATCTACCTTTCTCTCTTTCTGTTTATCTATCTACCTTTCTATTTTCCTATTTACCTATCTTTCTAGCAACTTTTCTTTCTTTTTATCATCTTTCCATCTATCTTCTTGTGTCTTTCTATCTACCTTTCTGTCTGTCTTTCTGTTTATCTACCTACCTTTCTATCTTCCTATCTTTCTAGCAACCTTTCTTTTTATCTGTCTTTCCATCTATCTTTCTTTGCCTTTCTCTCTTTGTGTCTTTCATCTACATCTCTTGCTTTCTTTCTTCCTATCTATTTTAATCTATTTTTCTAGCTACCTTTCTTTGTCTTCCTATCTTTCTACCTTTCTGTCTTCCTATTTATCTACCTTTATATCTATCTTCTATCTATTTACCTATCTTTCTAATTACCTTTCTTTCTGTTATCTGTCTTTCCATCTACCTTTCTTTGTATTTTTTAGCGATCTAGCTTTCTTCTTCCTATCATTTTTAATCCATTTTCTACTACCTTTCTGTCCTCCTATTTATCTTTCTATCTACCTTTCTGTTTTTCTATTTATCCTTCTATTTCCACATTATCTATCTTTCTATCTACTTTTCTTCCTTTCTATTTTTATATAATGTATGTGTTTCCCCCAGTAGAGTGTAATCTTCTTGAGGACAGGGACTGTTTCTTTTTTGTTTTTTGTTTTGTTTTGTTTTTTCAAAACCTGTCTGAGGTTTTTGTCCCTGTCTGGGACAAAGGAATAGGTATAGTGACCAGACCAATGATTTTACTGACACAGGGAATGGGTTTTCGCATTTCCCAGTGAAGAAATTCCTCACCCTTCCCCTCACTACAGGTTGACATCTTCTCTGCAACTTAAATTCATAGAGAATTGCCTAGAACATTGAGAGGTGACTTGGCAAGGGTCATACAGCCACAATATATGAGACAGGATTTGAACCCAGATTTGCCTGTCTTCAAGGACACTTCCCTATCCACTATACAAAGGACTTAATAAATTCTTGGTGATTGACTGATTATTATTATACAGCACCTGCAGAGATCAGAATGGGCTTCCTGTAGGAATATTTGAACTGAGCTAGGGATTCGAAGAGATTCAATGGATGAGTGTTGAAAATGTCCTTCAGAACCCTATTGAGGATTTAGCTGGTAGTGCCAACCTACAGGATTAGGAAATGCCACCATAATGAGTAGACCCTGGAGGGACTGAGAGGTAGTTTCTACTCAGTGTAACCCAAAGATCTCTAGTGCTTGCCATCCACTCTGCACCTATATTCTCCTTTACGTATTGCGTCTCCCAACTAGAATTTGAGTACCAGTGTTTAGTATACTTTGCACAAAGCAAACGCTCAGTAAGGGACAGCTTACTAGAGTCAGGAAGATTCTTCTGTCCTCAAGTTCAAATCTTCCCTTAAGCATTTAATAGCTGTGTGAACCTGGACAGGTCAATTCACCTTGTTTGCCTCAGTTTTTTCATCTATAAAATTAACTTGAAGAGGGGATGGCAAATGACTCCAATATCTCTGCCAAGAAAACCCCAAATGGGATCCTAAAGAGTTGGACCCAACTAAACAACAAAAAGGCTTAGACAATGCTTTCCATCCGATTTCGTTGTTCATCCTTGGTTCATTCCCATTTCCAAATCCTCTGTCAGCTGCCATCACTAAGCAACTTTACCTCCTTTGAAGTTCTCTCTAGTCAGTGTGTGATTCTGCCTCAATTCCTTCTTGCTGTCATCTACCCCTCTGCAGATCACTCAGCATCTGATTTATAGTCTTCCTACCCATCCCATCCCCTGCCTTCAACTTTGACATTTATACTGATTACTATTTTTTAAAAAAACCTGGCCTCCAGATTCAATTCCAATGACTGTCTTCATTTTGCCTCAGGCACAAGGATGGTCAGGTCTCTTATAAAACCTGTTCTGTACTGAGCATTGTGGTAAGTACTGGATATTCTGAAAAAGATAGAGACCATGGTCCTCCCTTCCAGCAGCTCAAGGCCTAGTGAGGGATAAGCCAAAATGTAAATACTTATGGATAAACAGGTTATCCACAGGATGAATTGGTGGAGGGGTCTTAGAGGGAAGATACTATAATTAAGGAGAGTTGGGAAAGCCTTCTTGCAGAAGGTAGGATTTGAGTTTAGCTGAAACTAGAAGGAAGCCACGGAAGTTAGGAGATAAAGATGAGGAGGAAGAGTTTCAGGCATCTGGTGACAACCAGTGAAAATGCTGGGGTTGGGAGATAGAACTGCAAAGTAACCATCACCCAAACTCTTGCATCCCCAACATTTTGAACTTTAATCCCTTCTCTAGCCACAATCTCCAGTCCTTCCATCTCTCCCTCTGCCTCATTTATCCTAACTATGCTCTTGGTCCCTGAGTTCATCACTTCTGTTATAACCTCATCTTCTTCCTTTTACTGTTGAGACTCTAGAGTTAACCGATTCGACAGGGTGGGAGCCACAAAATTGAATCTCTGACCTCTAGTCCTTTCATTTTTCATACCATTTTCAAAGCATTTATTGTCTTTTTTAAAGCTATGTGCAATTGTTGTTCAGTCATGTCCAATTCTATGTGGCAAAGCTAGTGGAATGGTTTGCTTCTCTAGTGTGAACCCATTTTACAGGAGGAACTAAGACAAATAGGGCTTAAGGGACTTGGCCAAGGTTGCACATCTAATGTATGACGTCACATTTGAACTCAGATCTTGTTGGCTCCAGGTTTGGTTCTCTATCCATGGTACTGCTTAGCTATCCCCAATTTTTTTTAGTAGGACTCTACAAGCACTATCCAGTTTCCCCATGGAATCAGCTTCAATTGTTTTTCTTTTTTCTTTTTGTAGAGACAAATCAGGATTAAGTGACTTGTCCAGGATCACACAGCTGGTGTCTGAGGCTAAATTTGAACTCAGTTCCTCCTGCCTCCAGGCTGGTTCACCTATCTCTGGTTCACCCCTACCATCCCCCCTTCCCTGCTCCTTCTTTTGGATAGCTGAGGAATCCTGTGCTCTGGGCCCACTACAGATTCATGTGCTCTAACCTCAAATGAACCTTCTGTGATGCATAGATTGCTATTACCTCATTTCTGATTGACATCTACACTTTCCAGAACAGCCATTCCAAAGTTTCTCTCTTCAAGTCCCCAGCCCCATGCAGATTATCTCCTGCTCCTCCAGGATTCCAGTGAAAATAGTGGGGTCATTATTATGCACTCCCTCGTCTTCCCTCCCACGCACCTCGAAAAGCTCTCTGCCTCTTCTCCCAAGCTTTCCTCCTTTGCTCTAGTTTAAGAACATGGGATTGCCATTTCCCTTGCTAAGGTTAAGCCATCCATTCCGTGTTGATGATCCCAACTCTGTTCCCCTAGAATTTGTTACACTGATTTTTCCCTCTTCTCTGATTCTCTTTGATCCATTCCCTTTTGATTCTTGTCCATCGTTCTCTCCCCTTTCCCTTGAAAATCCCAGAAAGAATAGTCAGCATCTGCTGGCTTGGTCTCCTCAACAGGCATTCATTCCTGAACTCTGTTCAAAAGATTTTTCTGACCTGCTCTCCTAAAGCCCTACTCTCAAAAGTTAGGAGTGATCTCTTAACTGCTAAACCTCATGCTCTCTTCTCAGTCCCCAATCTCAGTGACTTTTAGGTAGCATCCCATCCCATTGACGGATCAGTCAACAAACTAAGTACAGTTCTAAGTACTGGGGATAGCCAAAGAGTTCAAAAAATGGTACCTGCCCTCAAGGAGCTTCAACTCTCATGGAAATGATAGCCCATAGACAGTTCTGTATATCCAAGATATATACAGCGTTCATGGAAGGGTGATCTCAGAGGGAAGGTATTGGCAGATGGGAGGCTGGAACAAGTTTCCTGTGGAAGATAGGATTTGAACAGTCTTGAAGGTGGCTAAAGGAGTTGGAGGTTGAGTTGAGGAGCAAAAGCATTCCAGACATGGAGTTCTGAGGGGATGCAGTTAAAAGGCAATGGAGAGCGGCTAGGTGGCGCACTGGATGGAGCACTGGCCCTGGAGTCAGGAGGACCTGAGTTCAAACTCGACTTCAGACACTTAATAATTACCCAGCTGTATGGCCTTGGGCAAGTCACTTAACCCCATTGCCTTGCAAAAAAAGAAAAAAAAAGCCAATGGATTGGGAAATAGCATCGTTTTCAAGGAATAGTAAGAGCCAGTACCTCTGGATCATGGGGTACATGGAAGGAAGCAATGGTAAAAAGACTGGGAAGTGAGGAAGGGACCTGTTCTAAAGGATTTTTGATTTGATCTTGAACATAATAAGGAGCCATTGGAGTTTATGGATTGAGGGGATAAGGAAGTAGGGGGGGGGGTAGTATGGTTAGACCTCTACTTTAGAAAGATCACTTCGGAAAGCTGAATGGAGGATAGTTTGGAGGTCAGGAGAGCTGTTCAAAGGTTGTTACAATAGTCCAGGTCTGAGGTGATGAGGGCCTGCATCAAGGTAGTGGCTGTGTGACTGAAGAAATGTTGAATACTCACTGCTCTTTTTTTTTGGTTTGTTTGGTTTTTTTGAAAGGCGATGGGATTAAATGACTTGCCTAAGGTCACACAACTAGGTAATTATTTAAGTGTCTGAGGTCAAATTTGAACTAAGGTCCTCCTGACGCCAGGTGCTCTATCTACTGTGCTACCTAGCTGCCCCTCACTGCTCTTTTTTTTGTAAAGGCAATTGGGGTTAAGTGATTTGCCCAAGGTCACATGGTTACCAAGTATCTATAATCAAATTTGAATTCAGGTCCCCTGACTCCAAACCTGGTGTCCACTGTGTCATCTAGCTGCCCCAACTCACTACTTTCTTGATTTCCATGATACTATTGTCACCTGTCTCTCCTCCCACCTGCCTAATTGTTTCTTATTCTTTCACAGATCCCTTAGCTTCCTTGCATCTACAAAACATGAATGTCTCAAGTAGTTTGCCTTAAGTACTCTCCTTTTCTCTTTCAATACTATCTCTGAGACCTTATCCATTTTCATGGATTTAAATATCATCTCTCCACAGACAACTCCAAAATCTACACATCTACCTCTAATTTCTCTCCTGAACTCCAATCTCACATCTAGAGATCTCAGTTTGAATGTTCCATTAGTATCTCAAATTCAGCATAATCCAAAACTGAACTTCTCACCATTTCCCCTACCCCAAATAAGGGATCCTCCTCCAAATTTTCCTATTTCTGTTGAGATTATCACAACCATGGTCTCTCCCTAAATAATGCAAGGACATTTAAGGACAAAACCTGTTATATTTTTATCTTTGAATATTCACCACTAGCATGGTGCCTGCTGTAGTTGGTGTTCAGTAAATGTTTGTCGATCAATAGATTGATTGATGTTCAGTCAACTGGGTTTGCAGTCTTGGAGTTCTTCATTTCTCTCTCTCTCTCTCTCTCTCTCTCTCTCTCTCTCTCTCTCTCTCTCTCTCTCTCCCTCTTTCTCTCTCTCTGTCTCTCTGTTTCTGTCTCTTTCTCATTATCTCTATCTGTCTCTCCCTCTCTCCCTCTGTGGCTCTCTTCTCTTTTTCTTTCTCTTTCTCCTCTCTCTCTCTCTGTCTCAGTCTCTTTCTCTTTGTCTCTGTCTCTATCTTTATCTCTATCTTTCTGTTTCTGTTTCTCCCTCTCTACGTGTGTGTCTTTTTTCTTTCTCCTATTCTTTCTCTCTCTCTCTGTCTCTCTCTCTCTCTCTCTCTCTCTCTCTCTCTCTCTCTCTCTTTGTCCCTGACTCTTTCTTTCTCTTCTTTCTCCTCCTCTCTCCTCTCTGTCTGTCTATATTCAATCAGATGATGAATCAGAATGGCTGAATGAAAAAAAAAAAACACTTATTTGGCATTTACTACACACTAAATACTAGGTAAAGTAGTCGAGAAAAGCTTCTGTCTAATTAGTGACGATACATATAGGAAGATTTCAATTGCAGGATGGATAGAAAGACCCAGAAATTTCAGGATTCAGATGTGGGGCAGATGGCAAGACCAAGGGGTACTAGAAGTATAACAGCAGGTCATATTACCCACAGCTCCGCATGGTATGGTGGCAGGGCAGATGGTAAGGCCTGGAGGTTCTCCATTTTATTGCAAGGATTCTCATTGTTGACTATCTGCTCATCCAAGTGATTGGCAGCTGATTCTGCCTCTCCTATAGCCAATCTCCTATATCCATCCCCTTCTTTTCATTTCTTATTCTTTCTTCCTTCGACCATTGGAGTAGGCTACTAATAGATCTCCTTACATTGAACTCTTTTGTATTAGTTATTATTGTTTATGATAATAAAGGGGTCAGGACATACCCTCTGAGATCCCTTCCATCTCTAAATTAATGATCCTATTGCCTAGTGATGGGCTGTTTCCATTGACCAAGGACTATGCTGTCATTCAGTCATTTCAGTTATAGCCAATTCTTTGTGAGCCCATTCTTGGCATAGATACTGGAGTGGTTTTTCATTTCCTTTTCCAGTTCATTTTACAGATGAGAAAACTGAGGCAAACAGGATGCAGTGACTTGCCCAGGATGACACAGCTAGTATGTATCTGAAAGTCAAAGTTGAACTGAGCTCTTCCTGACTACCAGTCCTGGTGCTCTACCCACTGTGCCATCTAGCTCCCCTATCTAAGGCTAACCTAGTTAGAGGTAAGGAGACATATTGTGGATCACTTTCCCAAATTCACTGGAATCAAAATTGGGATTGGAAATCCATATAGATAAGACAGGACTTCCATATGAATGAGATCAAAATCCTTGGAAAGAACACTGGCTCTTGAATCAGAGGACCTGGATTCAATCAATCAATCAATCAATCAATCAACATTTCTTTATTAAATACATACTGTATGTTCTATATTTAACACAGGAGCTGTGTTAGGGGTTACAAAGAAAAATGAAGTAATTCCTGGATGTAATAATAGTAACTAGCATTTATAGAGCTCTTTATTTACTTCACAATGATTATTTCATTTTATCTGCACTAATCTCCTGGGAGTTAGAGGTGCTCTTGTTATCCCTATATTATAGATAAGGCAAATGGAGGTTAAGTGACTTGCCCAAGGTCATACACATAGGAAGTATCTGACGCTGACTTTGAATTTAGAACTTATTGATTATACTATCTACCTTCCACTTTAATGAGGGAGGCAGCATATATATGTATAGACAGAATAAACATTTAAGTATTCACTTCTGATGCTTACTCTAAACTCTCAGTTTCCTTCACTGTAAAATAAAAAAGTTATATAGTCTACAGCTACGATGTTGTGATCCCTACGAGTCTGTAATTTTCATGACAGTGGTAATCATGCCTTCATTAACCATGGACTCTTTCTCTGCAATGAAAAATGTTTATGATGAGTGTTTAAGCCAGATGTAGCAGGCATAGCTTTCCAAGAAGGTCCACATTGATAATGAGGTTGACACTCATATTGCCAGAGCTAGCTCAGTATTGGGGAGGCTCCAAAAGAAAGTGTGGGAGAGAAGCGGTATTAGACTGACTACCAAACTGAAGCTCTACAGAGCCAGGTGATGATCTCATTGCTATATGCCTGGGAAACTTGGACAGTCTACCAGTGCCATGTCAGGGAATGGAATCGTTTCCATTTAAATTGTCTTAGGAAGATTCTGAAGATCACCTGGCAGGAGAAGCTACCAGACCCTGAGGTTCTTTCTCAAGTTAAACTGCCTACATTCCAACATTGCTACAGAGAGTGCAACTATGATGGACTGTTGTTAAAATGCCGGACACACTTGCCCAAAAAGACTATTTTATGGAGAATTCACAAAAGGCAAGTGCTCACAAGGGATCAGAAGAAGCGATTCTGGGACACCCTGAAGGTCTCACTGAAGAACTTTAGAGCTGATTGTACAGCTTGGGAGACACTGGCACAGTGTGGTGTGCCCTCATCAGAGACAGGGCTGTATTCTATAAGGAAGGCAGAATGGAAGCAGTTCAAAGGAAATGTGACATCCGCAAGTTTAGGGTACCCACCCTGGGTATTCACATGGACTATTTGTGCCCGACCTATGATAGAGGATTCCAGCCTCGTATCAGTCTGATCAGCCCCAGCTGGATACACTGTCATTTGTCTCAAACATAGTGATGTCATTTGGATCTTCTTCAGTAACGAAGGACAAGAGCCAACCAACCAGCAGGTACATCTTCTGAATGCTATGGAGGCTGAGGATGGTGGGTCACTTGAGTTCTGGAGACCTGAGCTTCAGTAGAACCAACTGATAGGCCAGCCACCTTCAATCCGGCCCCCTGATGGGGAGCCCTTGAAGGCAGAGGGCCACCAGACCACTTAAGGGGAAGGAAAGAAGGTTGCAGAAAGGAACAGATCAGAGCATTTATGATGTACAATTTTCATACCGGGCCTATAAGTGGCTGCTCTACTCTAGGCTGACAGAGACAGAGAAGCCCATTCTTGAAAACAAAGCCAAAATAAATGTTTAATGAAGGCTTAAATTGAATCCAATCATCAGATCCACAGCCTCATGGCTGGCAATAAATTTTCCTGAGCGTGTTTTACTTTCCCAATGCATCGTAATGTCAGATACAGGAAATGTCAGATGCACTCTGGGAGTTGATGGAGGATCAGATTTGGCAGGACCATTGTAGGGAGGTTCTAGTTCAGATGCAGGTAGGACAAGATGGTTTCTCATGTACCTTTCAGAGGATTTCAGAATTCAGCAATTCTGTGATTTTATCAGCTCTCTTAAAAAAGTCATTTTCTTTCCAAGTAACTAGCATTTCTTTTCTCTTCCTCCCACATTCTCCCTCCTCTACCACCAGGGGACAAAACAAGCAGAAGCACAACAAAACCCATGTAACAAATATAACTGGGGTCTGGCACATGAGAAGGCCTGGTCAACTTCTTCAGCTAAAATAATTCTCCCTGTAGAGTAATTGGGCCTTGGCAAGTCACCAAGAATTTATTAATCACCTGCTGTATTCTAAGCATCATGCGTTAGAGTTACAAAAAAAAATTGGCAAAATATAGTCCCTGCCCTCAAGGAGTTCATGGTCTAATGGGGGAGGAGACAGCATGCAAATAACTATGTACAAGCAAGACATCAGTGGGTTAAGTTGAAGGTAGTCTCAGTAGAAAGGCACTAAGATTAAGGCTTTTGGCAGAAGGTTGAACATTATTAACTGGGATTTTAAGGAAGCTAGGAAGGGCAAGAGATGAAGATGAGGAGGAAGAGCATTACAGCATGGAGGTGGGGGTAGTCAGGGAAAAAGCCTGGAACCAGGTGATAGCGTGTGAGCAGCTATATGTCTCCAGGTTAACCTGTTTGTCTCAGTTTCCCCATCTGTAAAATGAGGATAATAATTATATCTATTTTCCAGTGTTTCAGAGGCTCAAATGAGATAATTATAAAACATTTAGCATGATATTTGACACATATTAAGCTTTATATAAATGTTAGGTTTCATTATCATTATTATTAGCATCATCATCATCATCATTATTATTATGTGATTGAGAAACAGCAAGGAGGCCAGGTCACTGGACCAATAAAATGAATACACAAATAAACATCATTAATCACCTATGACCAGGTATTGTCCCCAGTGCTGGCTACAGAAAAAGATAAAAAATAGTTCCTGCCCTCAAGGAGTTTCTAATCTAATGGAAAGACAATGTACGAACAAGGCAGTAAAATGCCAGAGGACTAGAAAGAGAGGAAGAAGCTAAGTTTAAAAAGATTTTAAAAACCAAATAGAGAAATTTTTTTAATATTATTGGAAAAACATGAAAAGATATAAGGGAAGAACCCTGGAGAGACTATTGGCCATGGAGTTTTTGGTATTTCTGATCAGTTTTGGTTTTTTTAGGTTTTTGCAAGGCAATGGGGTTAAGTGGCTTGCTCAAGGCCACACAACTAGGTAATTATTAAGTGTCTGAGACCGGATTTGAACCCAGGTCCTCCTGACTTCAAGGCTAGCTGCCCCGTTTCTGATCAGTCTTAAAGTAGAGGTTCTTCAAGTGGCTTCTGAGACCTTCAAAGGGAGCTGTCCACTTCTGCCACTTCCTCATGTGCTCTTGGAGGATCTTGGGGGTTTAGGGTCTCCTCTCTTCTGAGACCTTTACACTTATTTTCCCCTAGCTTTAGAAAGTGGAATTTCCAAGATTGTGAATTTAAAAGATTCAAAAGGTGACTTGGCATTCCAGAGTTCCAGAATCCTCAGATTTTCAACCAGTGCTCCCAACCGTAAGGACTGACCTTCAAAACCAAATTCAAGGGGCGGCTAGGTGGCGTAGTGGATAAAGCACCAGCCTTGGAGTCAGGAGTACCTGGGTTCAAATCCAGCCTCATACACTTAATAATTACGTAGCTGTGTGGCCTTGGGCAAGCCACTTAACCCCGTTTGGCTTGCAAAAACCTAAAAAAAAAAAAAAAACCAAATTCAAGACCCAAAACAGTGGTGGTTGAGATTTGAGCTCATCTGGTGGTCATGACACATCTGAACAAGAATTTGGTGGTGTCAAAGTTATAGCAGAACTGAACTAAATTAAACCTACTCTTCATGGACACCAAGCTGATATGGCAGAAAACATGCCCCGGATGTTGAAAGTAAATGTTCTTACAGTTATATGTTTACTTCTTGCTCTATCTTCAACCTGGTTATCCCTTTGTAAAACTATGAGATATTAAATGACAATAATACTGAGGTGGTGGTATCTGACCGCTAAGAATGAGAGGAGCACATCCATTGGAAGTTCAAGTCAATGGCAGTAAGGAATTCCCCAATTCCCCAATGCCATTGGGATACCCCAACAACCTGAGACAAAGATATCACCAGCCTGTCTCTGGGAGAATGCCCCACAGAATACTTAAGAGGCAAATATGCATAGTCAAAACAAATCCCATATTGGCCATGTCCCAAAAGATGTGTATCATTCTATATATTTAGTCCATTATGACTCTGCCAGGAGGTGGATAGCATTCTTCATCATAGTTCCTGATCCTCAGGTTTCTGGAATCATAGGTGATCATTAGGTCGATCAGATTTTTTACATCTTTAAAAATTGTTCAGTTTTTCAATGTTGTTACATTTAAATAGATTGATCTCCTAATTCTGCTGACTTTGCTCTGCTTGGTGAGCTCTTAAATCTGCCCTGACTTGGAGGGTGATTTATCCTCTGGCAAAGCTCCTGAGGGCATTCAGGCCATAGTTCAATGCCAACCGGCAGATGAAGGATTGGCTTTTGAAATGGGAATTAGCCTGTTCAGCTTGCTCCCAAAGGAGACAGGAGTTTAGGGATCAATGTCAGCAGGAACTTACTGACCATTAGGGCTGCCTGGAATTAGAAATGACTTCCTGGAGACAAAGGGGGTTCCCTTTCAGTTGAGGTCTATAAGCGAGAGGTCCCTTTACTAGGAGAGGGAATCCTTTTTGCAAGGGTTTGAACAAAATGGACATTAAGGTTCCTTTCGCATTTGAGATCTTGTGATTCTGATCACATATCTCCTCTCCAATACTTAGAAACAGCAACAATAATAATAGTGAATTATAGCATCTGCTAGGTGGCAGGCACCTTACCAATATTATTTGACTTGATCCTCACAACAACCCTGGGAGAGAAGTGCTATTTTTATCCCCTCTTACAATTGAGGAGATCAAGGCAGACAGCAATTAAGTGACTTACCCAAGGTCACAGTGCTAGTAAGTGTCCAAGGTTGGATTTAAATTCAAGTCTTCCTGAGTCCCAGCCAACTAAGGAAATCACTCTGGGCAAATCACTTAACCCAGTTTCTCATCTGGAAAATAAGTTGGAGACGGAAATGGTAAAGCACTCCGGCATCTCGGTTAAGAAAATCTCAGATAGGGCCACAGAGAGTAAAACGTGGCGAAAAGCAGCTAAACAACAACTTCCGGACTCCAGACCCAGGACTCTAGCCATTGTACTAACCAACTCTCTCCTGAAAGAAAGGTTTTTTCTCTTCTCCAATCTGTCCATCACACAATTGATTAAAAAAGAAGTCTTCCTAATAATACACAAGTCTGATCATCTCACTGAAGCACACACACACACACATACCACACACCACACACACACACACATACCACATACCACACACCACACACACACACACACACACACACACACACACACACACACACACACATACACACATTGATCCTAGAATAAAATACACAGTCTTAGCCTGAATTTAAGGCCATTCTTACTATAGATAAAACAAGTCCTCTCAAGAATCATCAACTTCAAGAGCTAAATAGGGTTTTCCAATGACTCAATGGGAGGTGGCACACTGGATAGAGTTCTGTGTGCTGGACAAGTCACTTAATTCTGTTTGCCTCAGTTTCCTCATCTGTAAAATGATCTGGAGAAGGAAATGGCAAGTCACTCCAGTGTTTCTTCCAAGAAAACCCCAAAAGGGAGTCATGAAGAGTTGGATAAGTCTGTAATAACTGAACAGCAAATGGCCGAATTGCTTTAATTTCCTGTCCCCCAAAGTTCTAGCCCCGATCCTCACTTTTGTTATCTTGAGGGAGAGGGTCAGGTCTCCATTGTACTGTGGATTGCATTTTAAAACTCAAACAAGTCTGTACAGTGTCAAACCACCCCTGAGTAGACAACTCAGGTCAGATGGATTAAGACCCCTTGGGTAACGAGATTCATCCACTAAAAAGTTCTGTCTCTCTTCCCTTGGATACCAGCAAGATTCCCTTGGTTAAAAGAGCTATCCATTCAGAGAAGCTGAACGTGACAAATGTAAGATGATCTCTTCCCTACTCAGAAGAAAGTGGACTAACCATATGACCTTGGGCAAGTCACTTAGCCCCATTGCCTTAAATAAACAAAAAAAAATTTAAAAAGAAGAAAGTAGGAATGCAATTATCTGATGAATTCTAGAGAGGATAACTAATCAGAAGAGTTCAGATGAAATAAACCAACAACAAATCAGAGGCAGGACCTGCTACATCTCAAATCTGAAAGGTTGCCCAGAAGCATCCCCAGATTTGGGGGTGTCTTTCTTCTCTACCATTGACTTGGGCACCACAGGCTGTATTCCCCTCTATTTGTTAAACTTGTGTCTAATATTCCAGTTCCATTTAACATCAATTAGTTTTTACAAAAGGATGATAATAACAACAATAAACAGTAATAGTATATATAATGTTTTAAGGTTTGGAAAGCTCTAGGTTTCATTTGATCTTCAAAATAACTGTATAAGGTAGGTGCCATCATTATCTTCATTTTACAGATGAGGAAACTGAGGCAGATATTTATTTCACAGATATGGAAAGAAGAAAATGGAGAAACATTTCCCCAGTACCTCCAGGGCTTGCACTCCCTTATACCTTAAGTATCTAGGGAAATAGACTTAAAATTTAGTTCTTTTTCAACATAGCATTGGTTCTCCCAAGTTCATGTCCAGATGTGGACCTCTTCTAGGTCCACTAAAGGCAAATTTCCTCTGGATCCTTGTTCCAAAAGGTCCCAGTTTCTCTCAACGAATCTCTGTCCTTTGGAAGGGCAATCCAGATGAAACTGTGAACTCACCTGACAGGACAAGTTAGTTCAGGAAGAAAAATTGTCAAAAGAAGGTCAACTAAGCCCCAAAGATAGATAAAGTTTCCCAAGAATAGGAATTAAGCACTAGAGGTTATTTTTTTAGAGTTTCTAGGCAAGCAAACTTGGCCCTATGAAATTGCAGGGTGGAGGAGGGCAAGAGCTCTAACTAGGTCTGGTTACACAAGAAAGAAAAAATGAACTCAATTAGCCACCAGAATTCTGACCTCTAGTCAGGAAGACCTGAGTTCAAATCTAACCTCAGGCACTTACTAGTTGTGTGATCCTGGGCAAGTCATTTACCCTCTGTCTACCTCAGTTTCCTCAACTATAAAATGAAGATCATCAAAATATTGTTCAATCATTTTTCAGTCATGTTTGACTCTGTAAGCCCATTTTGGGGGTTTTCTTGGTGGAGATGCTAGAGTGGTTTGCCATCTTTTTCTCCAGTTCATTCTACAGATAAGGAAATTGAGATCAACAGGGCAAAGTGATTTGCTCAGAATCACTCAGCTAGCAAGTGTCTGAGGCTACATTTGAACTCAGGTCTTCCTGACCAGAGGCTCAGTATTCTATCCATTGAACCACCTAATAATAATACCTCCTTTGAAGGTCTGTTGTGAGAATCAAATGAGGTAATATCTGCAAAGCACCTAGTATAGTCAAAGGCAAATAGGTGATGTTATATAAATGCTAGTTTTAGTATTATTATTAGTATTCTCATGATGCAAAATCCATTTTTTCCCTCACATGAAAACAAGGAACTGATATTTATAAGATCTGGCTTTCATATAGCACTTCATTATTCTTTTTTTGCAAGGCAATAGGGTTAAGTGGCTTGCCCAAGGCCACACAGCTAGGTCATTATTAAGTGTCTGAGGCCGGATTTGAACTCAGGTCCTCCTGACTCTAGGCCCAGTGCTCTATCTACTGTGCCACCTAGCCACCTCTTATATAGCACTTTGAAGTTTGGGAAGTGTCTTACAAATATTTCGCTCAAACCCAATTCACATGCTTGTCATGGCGTCACTTCCTTGATGTCATGGTCTTCTTCGAGAACTAAGAACAAACGACAAGTAACTCGTGTGATCTCTCAACAAGCCCGGGAGGAAGCTGCTCTTATTAGAACTGAAGGTACTTGACTTGCTCAAGGTCACACTGCTATTAAGTATCTGACGGTAGATCCAAGCAGTAGACTTACTATCAATAAAGATACAGTAATACAGCAAGTGTTTGATTTAAACATTCAACAAATTAACAAATTTCGCAGTCTTCAAGATAACCTCAATGGAATCATCAAGGGAACACACTGTACAATTTCAGCATATATATATATATATATATATATATATCTGGAGAGAGTTCTGGGCATACAGTCAGAAAGACCTCAGTTAAAATCTGACCTCAGATACTGACTACTCTGTGGCTTTGGGCAGGCAAGTCACTTTATCTTCATGCCCTCAGTTTCCTCATCTGATTTGGGAGTGTCTTTCTTCTCTACCATTGACTTGGGCACCACAGGCTGTATTCCCCATTATTTGTCAAACTTGTGTCTAATATTCCAGTTCTATATAACATCAATTAGTTTTTACAAAAGGATGATAATAACAACAATGAACAGTAATAGTATATATAATGTTTTAAGGTTTGTAAAACTCTATGTTTCATTTGATCTTCAAAAAAAGTGTATAAGGAGGTGCCATCATGGCAAACTACTCTAAAATCTTTGCCAAGTCTCCAAGAAATGGGGTTCAATAGTCAGAAACAACCAAAAAACAACTATATATGGTATTCCATGTATAGTGTGTGTGTGGATATCACAATGGATACCCTTGAGGGAAACCCCAAAATGCAAAGTGTGCAGTTACCAAACAAAGCACCATTTATAATTTGTCTGCTCAGACCTCATTCTCTTACCAGGTTCATGGTACCTGAGACAGGGAGTGATATAATGGAATCAGTTTCTATTATCTGCCAAGAACTAATTTCTGTTTTCAGTGTGAGCCCGTAGACCACAAAATGTCATCTTAAATGTCCTCATTTTCCATATGAAAATGCTATGTCCCCAAAGTTAAGTGACCCCCCCTTTGCCGAACCACATAGGCAGTACAGGGTAATGTCAGGCTTCCAGTCCCAATCCTCGGACTCCAGAGCTTCTAACAATCTGGAATGATCTAGGCATTCTCATTCTAAAGTCAAAGACAAAAAAGGCACGACCAAGGGGCAGGATGCCTCACCTATCTATTTCCTTTGAGGTCCAAGAGCCCTTCCTGATCTAATATTCATTGCATCTCATTGGACCTTGGTTTCCTCATCTATAACATAAAGGGCTTGTTTTTGGTGGTGTAGCAGACAGAACTCCGGGTCTCAAATAGGAAAGACCTGAGTTAACGTCTAACCTCTGATGCTTTCTATGTGATCTTGAGCAAATCATTTCACCTCTGAATCCCTAAATTTCTTCATCTGTAAAATAGAAATAACAATAATAGTGCCTCCTTCCTAGTGTTGTAATACAAAAAAACATTGCAAAATCCTCTGCCAATGAATATTCATGAATTATTGCTTATGAATTATTATAACTAGCATGAATAATTACAATTATTTGTGGACACTAATATAATATAATATAATGTAATATAATATAATATAATATAATATAATATAATATAATATAATATAATATAATATAATATAATATAATATAATATAATAATATTTATAATAATAATTATAATATAATATAATAATTTGTGAACACTAATAATCATTTATGAATTATTATAATTAATACTAATAATGATGGTTGTTTATGAATTATTATAACTATTACTAATCATAATTATTTATGAATTGTTATTATAACTAATACTAATAATTATAATTATTTATGAATTATTATTATTATTATTATTATTTTAACTAAAGTAAGAGACCTGAGGGGCAGCTAGCAGAGTGGAAAGAGTACAGATCATGGAGTCAGGAGGACCTGAGTTCAAATTTGATCTCAAACCCTGGGCAAGTCACTTAATTCTGATTGCCTACAAATATAATAAAATTCAATAAAGGAACTGTACTAAGACCACTAAGGTAATTTCTAAGGCCTATAATTTGGTGGTTATATGATCATAGATCTAGGTATGGAAGAACTATCTAATGTATCAAGAAGTAAGAGAAATGACATACACAATGACTAGAGTTGAAAGTAACTTTTTTAAATTGGTATTTTATTTTATTTTTCCAGTTACGTGCTATGAAAATTTTTTTTAACATTCATCCTCATGCACTGCATATTTTTAAGTTACATAATTTCGATCCACCATCCTTTCCCACCCCCCCTCCCTTCAGTAGCAAACAGTCAGATGAATATATATTTGTGTTAAATGTTTACAAGGGGAAAGAAAGAAAACCAAGACATAGGAAAGAAATACAAAAGAGAATTTTTTTAAGTGAATGTAGCAAATTAAAGCTTCTCTGAGGTACCACCTCACACTTCTCAGACTGGCCAATATGACCAGAAAGGATAATGATCATTGTTGGAAGGGTTGTGGGAGATCTAGGACATTTACATTGTTGGTGGAGCTGTGAACTCATCCAACCTTTCTGGAGAGAAATTTGGAACTACACCCAAAGGGCAACAAAAATGTGCATATCCTTTGATTCAGCAATACCACTACTGGGTCTATACCCTGAAGAGATCATGAAAAAAGGTAAAAACATCACTTGTACAAAAATATTCATAGCAGCCCTGTTTGTGGTGGCAAAGAATTGGAAATCAAGGAAATGTCCTTCAATTGGGGAATGGCTTAGCAAACTGGTATGTGTATGTCATGGAACACTATTGTTCTATTAGAAACCAGGAGGGATGGGAATTCAGGGAAGCCTGGAGGGATTTGCATGAACTGATGCTGAGTGAGATGAGCAGAACCAGAAATACACTGTTCACCCTAACAGCAACATGGGGGCGATGACCAACCTGATGAACTCAGCTCATTCCATCAGTGCAACAATCAGGGACAATTTGAGGCTGTCTATAATGGAGATATACCCTCTGTATCCAGAGAAAGAACTGAGGACTTTGAACAAAGACCAAGGACTATTACCTTTAATTTAGAAAAAAAATTGATATCTTATTGTCTGATCTTGCTATCTCTTGTACTTTATGTTTCTTCCTTAAGGATATGATTTCTCTCTCATCACATTCAATTTGGATCAATGTATACCATGGAAAACAATGTAAAGACTGGCAAATTGCCTTCTGGGGCGGGGGGAAGTAAGGTTAGGTGGAAAATTGTAGAAGTCAAAACTCAAAATAAATAAAATCTGTAATAAAACCTCAAAATAAAATCTTTAAGTAAAAAAATAAAGTGAATGTAGTATTTATTCAGATTCTGAAGGATTTTGTTTTGTTTTGTTTTGTTTTTCTTCCTCTGGATGGGGATAGCATTGTCCATAGCCGGTCTCCTAGGGTTGTCCTAACTCTCTGAACGGCTGAGAGGAGCTGCATCTATCAAGGCTGATCAACTCACAATGTTGTTGTTGATGTGTACAATGTTCTCTTGGTTCTGCTCCCTTCACTCAGCATCAGTTCCTCTAACTCGTCCCATCTTCTCTAGAGTCCAATCACTCACGATTTCTTATAGAACAACAATACTGCATAACATTCATATGCCATAACTTGTTCAGCCATTCCCCAATTGTTGGGCATCCCCTCAATTTCCAATTCTTTGCTACTGTAAAAAAGAATTGAATATTTTGGAGAATGTGGGACTTTCCCCATTTTTTTCTAATTTTTTCCAGATTTAGGTCTAGAATTGGAATTGCGGGTCAGTTTTATTGCACTTTGGGCATAGTTCCATATTGCTCTCCAGAACGGTTGAATCAGTTCAAAACTCCACCAACAGTGTATTAATGTCCCAGTCCTCCCACAACCTCTTCAACATTAATCATTTCCCCTTTTTGTCATCTTAGCTAATCGGATAGGTATGAAGTGGAACCTCATAGTTGTTTTAATTTACATTTCTCAGTAATGATTTGGAGCATTTTTTCATATGATTATATATGCTTTCAATTTCATTATTTGAAAACTGTTCATATCCTTTGACCATTTATTGATTGAGAAATGACTGCAAGTCACCTTGGAGGTAATGGGAGTCTAACCTCCTCATTTTGCCAATGATGATAACAATAAAAATAATAATTAGAGCTAGCATTTATGTAAAGCTTTAAAGTTTACATAGCACTTTACAGAGATCTCATTTACTCCTTCCAGCAACCTCAGAAGGTTCCCCATTCTAGATATATGGAAACAGGCAGACAGAGGTTGAGTGACTTACCCAGGGAAGCAATTAGGAAGTATCTGAGAATGGATTTGAACCCAGGTCTTCCCGACTCCAAGTCTTAGATAAACTCTAATTCCCCACCCATGTCATATTGCCAGGATTCTGGTTTCCCAGATGTCCTGGGCTATGACACAAAGCAAGATCAAAGTTCGGGCACAGCCTGCCATCCTTAGGGCTTGAGGAGAGACAAAGTACAAATGATATTTTTTTCTACTTCATTGATGGCGGGAGAAAGTCCAGGTTGGGAGTATTAGGCCCAGGTTGGGGGGTGGGGGGGGAGACTCAAGTCACACCCTGGAAGCATGCTGGCCATTGATTTGGGAAAGGAAACAAGGTTCTGTCCAGGGACTCACAGTTTGAGGAAGGAATTAATCGGGGGTTTGGAAGTCACCATTTGTTTCTCTGCATGGAAATTAGGTTC
Organism: Macrotis lagotis; assembly: GCF_037893015.1. Lineage (NCBI taxonomy): Eukaryota > Metazoa > Chordata > Mammalia > Peramelemorphia > Peramelidae > Macrotis > Macrotis lagotis. Next base: position 897,334,090 of record NC_133658.1, read on the forward strand.
TGGCCTCCTCTTTGTTCTTAGGGGTGTCTTTCTGCCATGTGGAAGGGAATTTTCCAAGGGGAAAGCCACACCCTGGAAGGTTCACCAAGGGTCTTATCTTCGAGCCCTCTCCAACTCCCCAAAGACAAGTCATGAGGTGGGTGGGATGGGCAGGAAGAAAAGGCCTTAACCCAAATAACTCATCTCAAAGGCTCTACTGACCTCTGAGCAAGCAGAGGCCTGACCCTCAAGCAGAGAAGTCTGTAAGCAGATCTAATAAGAAGGCAGAGATGGACCTAGCCCAGACAATGCAGCTCAGCTCCAGCGAACCAGTCTCGGGACTAGTGTCTGACCTCTGATACTTGCTAACTGTGGAACCATTAGCCTAAGCCCCAGTTTTCTCAGCTATAAAATGGGAGTAATAACAGCATTCCATGGGATTGTAAGAGATAACATAAGTATTGTAATCCCTACAATATTATTAGTAATAGTAATCATATTCTACTCGGTGTCTGAGATCTACTCTGTTTTGGGGTTCCATATTCTAACATTAGTAGGCTTTCATTAAATCTGAGTTCAAGCACTAATTATCTGAGTGACTGTGAGCAAGTCACTTAAACTCACTTTTCTTCTCTGTAAGTAGGACTGAAAATACCTATGGGGGAAGAAAATAGAAAAAATATCTATAGGAAAATGCTGAATTTGATAACAGCTATATGACCACAGGCAAGCCAGTAACAACTCCTAGACTCCAATTCCTCATATAGACAATAGGTTACAGACTCAAATATGAAATTTAAATGGTAGCTATAATTATTATATCTTTAGGGATAATTTCCTAGGACTGTTGTCAAGTTCAAATAAGATAAATTTAAAGCAATTTGCTAATCTCAAGGCTCATATAAATTCTGGTTAATATTATGTTGAAAATATTATGTCCAGATAGATAAATAGATAGATAGATAGATAGATAGATAGATAGATAGATAGATAGATAGATGATATAATGATGAGTTTTACAATTTTGGGGGGGGAATGAGTGGATTGATTTGTTTAAATTTTTTTTAAGTCTTCATTCTTTATCCCTCTCACAGCCCTCCACCAGGCAAACAATAAAAAATGGGGGGGGGGGGATGTCCTTGTGACAAATATGCAGAGTCCAGCAAATAATTCTCATGCTGGACATGTCCATTTCTGAATTTCTAAACCCATCCCCTGCATGGGTAGGAAGTAGACGGCATGTTTTATCTTCAGTCTGCTGAATTCACCATCTATCCATGCATTGGTTGTTTTTTTCTCTCCATAAAGTTATTATCATTTTATAAGTTGTTCTTCTCCTGGTTCTGCTCACCTCACTCTGCTCTTAGAGGTTTCCAGTTTCTTCTTAAAATTGGGTGTTTCAACACTTCCTATGAAAGGAGAAGGGAATAAAGATTTATATAGTGCCAGAAATTTCACAAATGACATCTCATTTGATCCTTATAACAATCCTGGAAGCTAGGTGCTATTAAAGATTCTAATTGGGGCAGCTAGGTGATACAGTGGATAAAGCACTGGCCTTGGAGTCAGGAGTACCTGAGTTCAAATCCAGCCTCAGACACTTAATAATTACCTAACTGTGTGACCTTGGGTAAGTCTCTTTAACCCCATTGCCTTGCAAAAGCCAAAAAAAAAAGATTCTGATTTTCCAGATGAGGAAACTGAGACTGAGAAAAGCTGTGAGACACACCCTTCCTTACTAGGAGTCTGAGGTCAGATCTGAATTCAGCTCTTACTTGAATTCAGTACTCTGCTTATTTTACCACCTAGTTTCCTCTTGATAATGGAATCAGGAAGACCTGATTTTAGATACCCTCTTGGGATTCAAGATGTATGACTTTGAGTAAGTGACTTAACCTCCATGGGCTCAGTTCTCTCATCTATAAAAGAGGAGTTGGAGTGGATAACCTTTGCGGTCCCTAATCCTATAATGTTATTGAGGTTTCAGATATGATTTCAGATACTTACTGACTTTTATTGGAAGATGGTGATCATAAGACTTTCAAGACCACCTTTCACAGAGATATTTGAAGGAAAGTAATCCAGAATATTCATAGATAGATAGATAGATAAACAAATGGATAGATGAATAGATTTATGGATGATAAATAGTACAATGAATAGCTAATAGAAGGAGTAGATAGATTATACAATGAATAGATGATAGAATGAATAGATAAATGGATGGATAGATAGATAATACAATGATGATAGAATGAATAGATAGGTAGGTCAATGGATGGATCAATAGATAATGCAATGATTAGATAGTAAAATGAATAGAAAGATGATATAATGGATATATATATATATATATATATAGAAAGAGAGAGAGAGAGAGAGAAAGATGAATAGATATATGTATAGATTAATAGACAGCTAATACAATGAATAGATAGATAGATGGATTAATAGAAATGGAAGCCATGGGTGAAATGGAATATGAAGAATTCAGAAAATCATGGGAAACTTAGACAATCTGTGAACTCTTAAATTGTAGGAAACTTAAAAACATAGGGTTAAAACAACAAAACAGAAAAATAAACAGTGGATATGAAGTTTTATTCTCTGGGTTTTACTAAATAAAACCTGTAGATAATGGAGACCATCCCATGATGGTCACAAAGAAACTGGGAAAGTAAGTGGATTCTTATGCCATTTTGGAAATGATAAAAATCCTTAACATTCTCAAAAACCCATGCATAGGAATTTGCTCAATATCTTCAACCAAAACTGATCTACAAAGATTATCCTTTTTTTATCTCTTCCTGAATTCTTCTCTTGTCTCTTCCTGGGAGAGTGGTCTCCTTATAATCAGCATTATTCTCCTAGATTTTTGTGATTAACAAAGGAGGTTCAACTTCTAACTAGTGAGGCAAGGTGACATGATACGAAACCTAGGGTAATTCTCTAGAGGGAATTAATCTTCTATCACAATGTAGTTATGAGAAATTATTATTGCTTTCACAAAACCAACTCAAAAACGAATTCAATAGAACCAGGAAAATATGCCACACAGTGAAAGAGATAATATCAATAGAAAGAACAACAATGTGAAATTGAGAGGGGCAGTTATTACAGTGACCAAACTTGTTCCCCAGGATCACCTGAGAGAGCATGTATCTCCCTCTCTTTTTAGCAAAGGTGGGGGGCTCTGGGTGTGCATTTTGGCATGGACCTTTAGAATCAATTGACATGCTGGATAGTTTTGCTGAACTAGTTCTCCCCCCCCCCACTTTGTTTTTGATTTTCTCTCAAAAGAGAGTCATTATGGCTTAGAGGAGAGAGAACTGGCTTTGGATCCAGGATGAGCTGGTTGAAGATCCACCTCTGACATATACTGGCTGTGGGACCCCCCACTCCACCCTGAACTTAACCATCTCTGTTCTCTAGGCCACAAATGTAAAACACATGGTGATTTGATCCAGAGTAAAGTGTAATTGAGAAATACTTAAAATAAATAAAATATATTGATATTGATATATATATAATATATATCAAATAAATAAGTTAAAAATGCAATAGAATATAGATAATGTTGATTTGTGACTTTCTAAGTCACTATGTGGCCTGCCAGAATCCTCATTATGCCCCATTTCTATTTGAGTTTAACATCATTGTTATAGGCATTTCTCTTAAGAGGCAGCTCTCTAAGGTTAAGTATTGAGATGCAGTGGTAAAAAGGAATTTCCTCATTTGGAAATTTCCTAAAGCAATGAAAGTCCAGATGTAGTTCCTATTCCCTACAAACTATATATATATAGTTCAACAGATTAAGTCTTTATCCCTTTGCCTCCATTATCCATTCTCTCAGGAAGACCAGAGTTCAAATACAGTCTCAGAAACCTACTCACTGTTTAACCCAGTTTCTGTCTGCCTCAGTTTCCTCATCTGCAAAATGGAAATAAAAACAGGACCTCCCTCCTAGAGTTGTTGTGAGAATAAATTGAGATATTTCTAAAGTGTTTTAAAGGATGCCTGGCTTAATAGGGTATAGGAACTAAATAAATACCTATTTCCTCCCTTCCTTCCTTCCTCTCCAACAAAACCATCTTGTGTTTATTTTGTATTAATCAAAAATGTATAGGTTGTGTCCTCAAAAGAATGTAAACTCCTTGAAGGCAGACACTGCTTGACTTGTGCCTTTCTATCATCTGTTCCTAATACAGGGCTTGGCTCATACATGGCCCTTAAATGTTTGTTAATTGAACAAAGCTATTGACACTGAATGTTGTGAAATTATAATGACTAAGCTTGGCCCCAAAGAAAAGAAATGAGAAGTTACCCCTCCTTTTTTTTCAGTGATGGGGGGGCCCCTATGGGTGTGGAACACTGCCTATAATGTCAGATTTTTTTTTCATTATGTTGAGGTAATAATGCTGATCTGGGGGTGAGGTGAGGAAGTGTTTCATCTTTTTTTATTATTTGTTACAAGGCTCTCTGGTCAGAGAAAGGAGAGATATATTGGAAAATGAAGGTGATATAAAAAAAGAAATGAATAAAATAAACTTAGAAAATTTGTTGATTATTTTAAAAATGAAAGAGATCAATAAACAAATCATTAAGAAGAAATGTGAGTTTGCTGTTGCCATCCTGACTTTACACTACCAATTTTCTGGTCAAAGTCAAAGTGCCCCAATTTCTCCCCTGCCTCACTCTCATGGAAAGAGGAAGGATATGAATGTTCCAAGGTTCCAAGGTTCCAAAGGTCTCCAGGGGCTCCCTTAGGTATGCTTCTTTCTATGTATTCACTTCTTGATGCTTCTGATCTAGGAGGGAACCTGGTTCCACAAGACATTAGTCCTTCTTAGACTACCTGAGTTAGGCCAAATTTGCCCTACCTGTGGAAGTAAAGCTGAGGATTTATAGGATCACCTGAGGCTCCTGAATGATCACTATCTACTGAATCCTCTTATTTTATAAGACCAGAGTTTAATTTAATTAATTCAACAAATTTCTAATAAGGACCTTCCCTGTGTGGGGCACCAGGATAGAGGCAGGAGATTTACAATAACAAAAATCCAGTCTGCCCTCAAAGAGTTTAAATTTTACTAGCAAACAACATGTACATTAGAGAAGGAAAAAAGATAGAAAGACCATAGAAAGTAATTTGGAGGGAGGGAAGCAGTAACCATTGGGGAGAATAGGAAAAAGGTTCCTAGAGGAAATAAAATCACCTGAGCTGTGCTTTGAACAAATCAAAGGATTGGATGAAGAAATTAATCTAAAATTTTAGCATATATAAGAAGACCAATAAGTGATAAATCTGGAAACATGGGTTGGAGCCCGACTGTGGAGAGTTTTGGGGGTTTTTTTAGATTTTTTTTTTTCAAGGCAATGGGGTTAAGTGGCTTGCCCAAGGCCACACGGCTAGGTAATTAAGTGTCTGAATTCAGATTTGAACCCAGGTCCTCCTGACTCCAAGGCCGGTGCTCTGTTCACTGCGCCACCTGGCCGCCCCTGTGAAGAGTTTTAATCATCTAACAGCAGAGTTTATATTTTATCCCAGAAACCAAAGAGACTTATTGAGCAAGGGAATGATTTTGGACTTGCACTTTAGGGCCATTTCTTTGGCTGCTGTGTACAGGGTGGAGAGACCGGAAGCACAAAGATCAATTAGGAGATTATTGAGGAAATCCAGAGGGCCAGATAAAGGGCAGTGGTGGTGGAATGGAGAGAAAGGCCTTGACGTGGAGGATGTCCCAGAAATACAATTAGAGTTTGACAAGTTGAATATGGGGGAGTGAGGAAAAGGAAAGATTAGAAAAAAAAGATTACATAACTTAGAGCTAGAGGAGACCTTAGAGAATCCCTAGCCTACCCCCATCTTGTAGATGAATAAACTAAGGCACAGATTGGGGAAGGGACTTACTTGTCAAAGGCAACATAAGTAATAAGTAGCAGAGGCAGGATCCGACCTGGGATTTTTATCCTCCAAATATATCATGCTTCCATGACATCACACTATCTTATTTGCTTTAATCTTTCCCCTAGGACACCTCTCATAGGTTGTGTAATAGACACTTTCTGGACTCAAATCCTGCTACAATTACTAGTTGTGTGACCCTGGAGAAATCACTTAACTTTTATTTACCTCAGTTTCCTCAGCTATTAGAGATAATATAGGGATAATAATACCTGCCTTATGGGTCTGTTGTGAGGCTTAAATGAAAGAATGTACAGGGAATGATCTGTAAATCTTTTTTTTTCTTTTTGGTTTTTGCAAGGCAATGGGGTTAAGTGACTTGCCCAAGATCACACAGCTAGTAAGTATCAAGTGTCTGAGACCAGATTTGAACCCAGGTCCTCTTGACTCCAAGACTAGTGCTCTATCCACTGTACTACCTAGCTTCTTTTTGTATCCCCAACACTTAGCAGAGTAGATACTTAATAAGTAATTATTTACTGATTGATTCAGCTGAATTCTGATTCTCTGCAACTTGGGATCATAGATGGATAGATTAAAAGAGATGAAAGTGGGAATCCAGTCCTTCATTTTACAAAAGAAACAAAAGTTCAAAAAGAAGTGCCCAAGGTGAATGGGAAACTCGACTCCCTGGCACCAGCCTCCCAGGTTGCCCCAACCGTGTCTCATGGTGATTAAGATCTAATTTGATTACACCATGTGATACCTAGATAGGGGCACTCAGACCTGGAGAACATGGGGCTCAGGAGTTTTTCTTCTCTGCAGTCAACTGAGCCCAGACAGGGCAAACTTCCAGCCTGGGTGCCAATAAGAGCTTTCCCGGCATCCTTTCAACTGGCCAGCTTCTTAAATTGAGTACCTTGGTTTCAGAAATCTCCAAGCACTTCATCCACATGAATAATTCAGTTCCATGGCAATCTGAGGATGAGAAGTCGTCTGTGCTGGGTCACCCAGCCATCCTGGGGCCAAGGGAGGAGAAGTGGGGCCAGGAGCTGCTTCAGCACATTACCTCACCTAACCTCTCCACATCATACAGAGGGGAGACGGCAGAGCCAAGGGTCCCAAGACTGTGCCAGGTGAGGATTGAGGGCATTGAAAACACTGGCAGGATTTGGAGTCAGATTTAGATTCTGGCCTAGATTCAGATCCCAGCTCTGCCACTGGCTACCTGGGTGACCTTGGCCAAGTTATCTAGGTTCCTCAGCTGTAAAATAAGGGAGTTGGACTACATGACCCCTAAGGTCCCTCCCATATCTAAGTCTATGATGCTAAAACAGATTAAATGTTAACATTGCGCAAGTCCAGAGGTCCTTCAGAGTAGCTAGGTGGTGCAGCTAGTCCTGGAGTCAGGAAGACCCAAGTTCAAATCTGTCTTCAGACACTTACTGGTTGTATGACCTTGGGCAGTTTATTTCACCCTGTTTGCCTTAGTTTCCTCACCTATAAAATTATCTGGAGAAGGAAATGACAACCACTCCAGCAACCTTGCCAACGACACACCAAAGAGGGTCACAGAGAGTCAGATATAAATGAAGAGACTGAATAACAAAAGGGATTCTTCACTTTCTTTACATCATGGACCCTTGTGGCAACCTGGGAAAGTCTAGGGTCTCCCTTCATGCTAAGAAATATATGATTTTTTTTTGGTTCCCACCCAAGTTTCCAGATCCCTGCACTAGGAGATCTCTAGGATCCCTTTCTGTTCTCAATCTGTGACCCCAGGCAGCACAAAAGGTTTAGCCTGGGTGGGTTGGGGAGGGGAACATGGCAACTGTGCTCTGGTTCTTAACATATGGAAAGGAGAAAAATCTTGTTTTTCTTGGCCTTAGCATGAGCATGGCCAGTGAGTTCCTCCTCAGTTGAGGACAGATAGGAGGGTCTTCAAGCAGAGGTTGGGTGACTGATATTTATTCTGGAAAAACAATAGCAACAGCCTGAGTGAAGAAGAAACATGGGGTCTTAATAGAGACCCAAAAAAGGACCTCAGAGACCATCTATTCCAAACTGATCCTTTGGTAGACTAGGAATGGAAAGCCAAGTTTTAGAATTATGATTAGTGAGATCTTGGGAGCCCCCTGAGGCCATTCCCTCTCCTTTTACAAATGAGGAAATGAGATTGAAAGAACTGATGTGATTTGCCCCAGTTCACGCAGTAGTGGGTGTCAGAGCCTGGGTTCCAATCCATGTCTTTGGACAATGTACAAGCTTAGAAGTTCCCTTCCAAGAGGCAGCTTTCAAGCATGGCTCAGAGGTGGGTGGGAAGTGGGAGGTTGGAGGCAGCTCGGCCTCCTTCCAAGAGTATGGTGCTGCCCCCTCCCCACCCCCAGCTAAGGCTGAACTAGAATGGCCTTGGATTTCGAAGCTACATTGACAAACAAAACAGCACACGAAGCCATTGTTTCCCTCTTTGAGAAAGTCTGAGGCTGCGATATTATGTTGAATATTCCTAATTTTAACAAGGAGGTTCTTTGTATTCCACACAAAAGGCCTTTTTTTGTGCTAGGGACGTTGGAAACAATGATTTTCACAGCTCTATAGGCTGTGTGAGGGTATGAGCCTGTGGGGAGCTAGCGTCCATGGGACTATAAGCTCCTGAATAAGGACAGAGGCCTGAGACCCAGGAGGATATGAAGGCTTCAGCACCCCATTCATTAGGGCAGCCATTGGAGCACCCAATAGGTATCATGCGTATTTTCAATTATATTTATTTTATTTCCTCCATTCCAATAAGCACTCCCTCTTCAGAAGACCTCGGAATCCTGGAATTCTATATTTGGAAGGGACATCTAGTCCAGGGGTCTTGTCCTGTGTTCTGGATTTTTGAGTGATTTATCTGAACTAAAGTCTATAAGCTACTTCTCAGAATCATATATGCTGCCTACATTCATAATGGAAAGAAAGGCCAAATTTTAATTAGAGTTTAGTTGAAATGATATCATTTTTTTCTTTCATCCAAGTTCACCAACCCCTTGAATCTATAGATGGAGAACTCCTAGCAATTAAATACAAATTGCCTCTAAATCTGACTCAAAGACCTTAAATGAGGGAAAGGCAGGTGAAAAATCCCCACAGCAGCCCTTCTCCCCTATCCAGGAGGAAGATGTGGGGCACCATCTCCTGTCTACGATCAAGATCAGTCATTACAATCCCTCAGAGTTCAATTTCATGCTTGATTCTCTTCTTCCATGATACTACAGTCATCATGCATGTAATAAATAAATTTTTAATGACATCTTAGATTTAATGACCACTTAGATTTCTCACTGTATCCCTCTACCACTATCACCTCCTTGAGAGGTATCTCTTATTACAAAGGAGGGAAAACTCATCAGAATTAGCCAACATATCAAGAAAATCAGATGTTGTGTATCCGTTGCCCATGGTGTCTTCCATTTCTACAAAGAAGCCGAAGGGGCATCTTCTTATCAGATTTTGAGGTTTGGGGTTTCTTAGTGGGGAAAAGACCAACATTGATCATTCTCAGCAGTTTCTATCATTTTATTGTTATCGTTCTTTCCATTTACAGGGGCGGCACACCCTCTACACAGTTTTTTCCTCTGGTTCTGCTCCTTTCACATCTCACATTCTTAGAAGTCTTTCCAAGTGTCTCTGAATTCCTCAGATTTTTCATTTCTTAGGGCATGATAATATTTCATTACACGAATATGTCATGTTTTTGTAAAGCCATTTCCCAATCAACAGAGACCAACTTTATTTCCAGTTCTCTACTACCACAGAAAGGACTACATAGCTGGTCCATAGCTGGTCTTTCTATTTTCAGCTTCTTCTAGGAGTGAGATCTTGGGGTAGAAATCTTTTAGTGACTCAATTCCAAATTGTTTTCTAGAAAGGAGGATTAACCCACTCCACTTGAGCAAGGAAGAGAGAGAGTACTCCGAAGTAGGTCCTGTGCACATTTCTTGGGGAGTCACTTTTTTCAAATTTATCAACAGATTTCTATCTCATAAATAAAAATTGCAAGACCTTGTGCCTCAGATGCAAAGTTGCATATGACACAGGTCCTGCTTTCAAGGGGTATACAGTCTAATGAGGAGAGACAGAAATAACTGGTCTAAGGGACAGGAGATAAACACAAAGGACCATTTGAATTTGAAAATTTGAGAAGGGAGGGATTGCTTTCATCAGAAGACTATGGGGAGGTCAGAGAGGGCATCCTGGAGGAGGTGCCATCTGAGTTGGACCTTAAAGGAATCAAGAATCCTCAATAGGATGGAGATGAGAGAGATTCATTTTAGAGTTAAGGCACAAAGGCAAGAGAGAGCAGGAAGAGAAAAGAAATGGGGGGGGGGGGTAGCCCAATTCTACCAAAAATGAATACACAAAAGGATGTAGTCCTTCTGTTGGAAGCTTCCTTATCCTTCTTAATGCCCTCTTTTAATTATTTCCTACTTATCTTATATTCAACTTATTATATATATAAAATAGAGAATGATTATATATAGAGAGAATGATAACAATAAATATATATATATATATATATATATATTTGTTTGCATGTTGTCTCCTCCATTAGATTGGAAGCTCCTTGAGGGCAGGACTATTTTTTCCTCTTTGTATTCCCAAATACAGTGCCTCATTCATGGTAGGCACTTAATAAATGTTTATCGATTGATTTTTTTAAAAAGGTATAGTCTGGGGGTGGCTAGGTGGTGCAGTGGAGCCGGCCTTGGAGTCAGGAGTACCTGGGTTCAAATCTGACCTCAGACACTTAATAATTACCTAGCCATGTGGTCTTGGGCAAGCCACTTAACCCCATTGCCTTGCAAAAAAAAAAAAGGTATAGTATGAGAGAGGTTAGATAGATAAAGCAAATTCATCTTGTGGGGAGAGAGGTCTCAATTATCAGGATCAGAAATGTATACAATAGTACTACTAAAATCATTTGGGATTTTTTCAAGTTTTGTTTTTTATGCGAGTCATTTGCCTATATGTACATATATAGGCCTATTTTGTATATATTTGGAATTTTTTCAAGTTTTAATGATTTTTTGTTTTCTTTTCCCAAAAACAATTAAAATATTTTAGATTTTATTTTAGAATTTAGGTTTTTTTATTTTTTAAAAATGATTTTAGGGGCGGCTAGGTGGCGCAGTAGATAAAGCACCAACCCTGAAGTCAAGAGGGCCTGAGTCCAAATCCGGCCTCAGACATTTAATAATTTCCTAGCTGTGTAGCCTTGGGCAAGCCACTTAACCCCATAGCCTTGCAAAAACCTAAAAACAAAACTAAATTTAAAAAATGATTTTAGATTTATTTTTAGAAGGCTGCCCAGTGAAAACCAGCTCTATAAACTCAAACTATACATGCACCATTTCACACACACGTCCCTCACCTTTCCACTGAGCAAGGGAAGTGTGTTACATCAAAAGTAATCACTTAAATTAACCCAAGCTCTTGTAATTTTTCGTATTTATTTTCATTTATATTATTATAGTCAATACCTTGGTTGTTCTCCTAGTTTTGTTGCCTTCCTTCTGAATCAGTCTATACAAGTCTGACACTGAAGATTTTTGTGTGAGAGTAATTTAAATGATTGGAGGAGTGGTTTAAGATTGTAGAAAGAATAGCCAGCAATCAAGAAAACTATTCATTTATTCAACCAATATTTGTTAAGCACTTTGCATAACACATTGAAAGGCAGAGCAGTAACTAGCACTTGGCAAATGGGGCTCTGTCCCTGGATGCTGATATTCAGTAAGATGTGTTTTCTTTCCATCATGATTCACCTTCCTCTGCCAGTCCATGCCTTCCCCTAATATGGCATAATTACCCCTATGATTGCCCTTTGCTCAGAAGCTACCACCACATTCTCCTTGACTGCAAATGGTCACCCCATCAATTTTGGCACAACAGAAAATATGCTAATATTCTGCCTTTGATTGTAGACTCTGGAGGAGATAACAATGCTGGGATTCCTGCCCTCAAAAAACTTGTAATTTTGTAGGGATGTGGTTAAGACATATAAAGAGATAAATTTAATATAAATTAGTATATGAGAGAGAGTGTAGATTTAAAGTTAGAAGGGACCTTGAAGAAAATCGCATCTTCTTTCTTTGTACCTGAGGAAACTGAGTCCACAAGAGAAATGTTATTTGCCAAAGGTCACACAGTAATATTATCAGAGCTGAAAATTGAAGCCAGGTCGTCTGTAGTATCAGACTTCAGAATTCTGGCCACCATACTATGATGTTTGCCCAAGGAAAACAAAAGAAGGAAGGGCAAGCCAACAGAGGAGTCCATGAAAGAGATCCAACTGGGGCTCCTAAAGTTCAGTAACCTGAACACCATCCCAGGAATTCCCATTCATCCTGCTTGCCTCCTCTCTGCCTATAGCCAGAATAAGATTCTTGTGGAGCCAGACCATGCCTCCCCTTCCATCCCTAGAGATGTGAGGACCAGGTTGACCTTCTAGAATCTTCTGGGTAGGACCCATTTTAGCTCCTGGACTGCCTTGGTAGGATCATCAGACTGCAATGAATGCTTCTATCTTTCCCTAGGCCCTCTGCTTCCTTGTTCAATTAGTCAGAAGAACCAGCCTGAACTCCAAGGCTCTGCAGACCCCGGTCAAGCCTCTTCCTGTGACCTCTCCCCTACTATAAGCCTGCTGTGTGGGCAGAGAAAGGCTCTAGCCAGCCAGGCTGTGGTTTGTCCCAGTGACACACGAGTCCCTCCCAAGATTCCGTCCCTCCCTCCTTCCACCAAGGACACTCAGCCAGAAAACAGCATGCAAACTCAGATCCGGTTGCTAAAAGGCAATAGCAATTTTAAAATATTTAAGACACCACTGATTTCCCAAGCAGCCCTAGATGCAGGGGCTGAAAGGGCCTGAGCTATGCTGAAAACCACATTGAGGGAATTCATTTTTGCATAAGCCTACTAACCAGAAGTTTCTGTTGGAGACACCTTTAAGAAATTTCTGCTCATGTGAGCAGAATGGATAAAAATGGATGTACTCGGGAACAGCACGGATTCTGTACAAGTCATTTGGCAGGCAGTCATATGATATCCGGGCCAGCTAGAGGATGTAACAGAACTGGCTGGCCTGGGCAGCTGTAAAAGTAAACTCAATATCCTTCACTTACACAGTTGTTTTTAAAAAGAAAGAAAACTAGGAAGAAAGAGGAATTAAAAAGAGAAAGAGAAAGATGACTTAAATAGAATGAAAGAAAATGAATTAAAAAGAGAGGAGAGGAAAAAGATGAATTAAAAAGAGAAGAAGAAAATGAATTAAAAAAGAAAGAAGAGAGGAAGAAAAATGAATTAAAAAGAGGAAAGAGGAAGAGAGATGAATTAAAAAGGAAAAATAAATTAAATAGAAAAAATGAATTAAAAAGAAAGGGGGAAGAAAAATGAACTAAAAAGAGTGGAAGAAATGAATTAAAAAGAGAAAGAGAAAGATGAATTAAATTGAAAGAAAGAAAAATGAATTAAAAAGAGAAAGAAGAAAGATAAATTAAGAAGAGAAAGAAGGAAAGAAAGAGAGGAAGAAAGTAATTAAAAAGAGAAAAAGAAAGGAGGTGGAGTGAGGGAGGGAGAGGGGATTGAAAGTGTGAGAGGAGGACAAAGAGAAAGAGAGGAGGAGAAGAGAGAGAAAAAGAGGAGAGAGAGGAGAGAGAGAAGAGAAGAGAAGAGAAGAGAAGAGAAGAGAAGAGAAGAGAAGAGAAGAGAAGAGAAGAGAAGAGGGAAGGGAAGGGAAGAAGACAGACAGAAAGTTTAAACAGGTTGTTGTAATTTTTTGTAATGTATGTCACAATGTAGCATCTGACCCAAGCAGGAACAATTTAAGAGCAGGAGGAGGAATGAATTCAGTTACTAGACCCAGGGGCTGTGGTTTATATATGCAATAAGGAAAGGAACCAGAGGTGGGATTTCCTGTTTGGGAAAGCAAGGAGGAATTCCCGTTGATTTCCCTGGCAGGAGTTCACAGTGGAATCCTCACCTCCTCTCTTTTGACCTGAGGGAAATGGAGGCGAGTCCAGCTGTCCAGACAGCACTAGTGGCTGTCCACCCAGGTCCAGGACGCCATTAAGCCTCGGAGAGAGATAGTTAAGCAGAAATTTAGTTAAAGTTATTCTATGTATCATCATTGTCTTTGGGCAGAATCATGAATTTTAACTCACAGTGAAAAACTTCAAACTGGAATGAATAGGAAAATTAGAGACCAGAGGAAAAGATTGATCTTGTCTTTGGGTCATTTGGGAATCTCAGCTTTTGCCTACCCATTTCTTTATATGTTGAAGCCTGTCCTTCCATCTCTTTAAGACTCAATTTCTCCTTGAAGCCTTATCTGACAATCTCCCCTCTGCTATCAGGTATGGGCTCCTTCCTCATATTTCTAGCAGTTGGCCTAGACTTTTCCTACATATTTATCCCCATAATGGGGGATTGACCAGTGGGAGCCCTGCTGTCCAGAGTCAGCTCATTTAAGTGTGTGTGTGGGGGAGGAAGGGTAGACTTTCTAAATTGCTTCTGGAAGTACCCCGGGGCCCCATCTTAGAACATCTATGATGGGAAAGGCGTTTTGTTTGGCTCTAAACCAGAACTGAGTGTGCCTACAAAAGACTGGGGGTGGGTAAGTTCTACAATCTCTTTCTTCTCTGGCTGTGTTCCAGTGAGAAAGAACTGCTGTAGGCCTGTAGGTAGGGAGGGACCTTGGGTCCTCTCTCACCTAGTAGATAGGAAGCTGTGAGTACCTGATCTTGTTGTTGTTTCTATCATGGGGGTCCCTTGGGAAAGTCCCTTCTCTGTTCAGGGCCTTAGTTTACCCATTTATAAAATAATGGAATGGTCTAGATGTTTTCTATGGTTCCTTGAAGATGGAGCATCAAGTCTGGAGTCAGACTTATCTTCCTATGTTCAAATACAACCTCAGACATTTACTAGCTGTGTGACCCTGTTGGTCTCAGTTTATTCATCTGTAAAATGAGCTGAAGAAGGAAATGACAGATCACTCTAGTATCTGCCAAGAAAAATCCAGAAAGGGGTCACAGAGTCATACACAACTGAAACAACTGAAAAACAAAGCAACAATTTTATCATAGCATCTCTAAGCCAAAAGAAATACTTTTTATTAAGCAGTTAAGTGGAAAATATAAAATATCTCATTTGGTCGATGTGTATGAATCAAGCCTTTATGGTTTACAAAGTGTTTTGTTTTTGTTTATTTTAAGTTTTTGCAAGGCAATGGGGTTAAGTGGCTTGCCCAAGGCCACACAGCTAGGTAAGTATTAATTGTCTGAAGTCATATTTGAACTCAGGTACTTCTGACTCCAGGGCCGGTGCTCTATCCACTGTACCACCTAGCCGCCCCTACAAAGTGTTTTGAATCAATTATCTTACCAATCTTCATAACAGTTCTCTACAGAGGAAGAAAGGGAGTTAATAAAAAAGGGTAAATACCTCATCAATAGTCATGTATTCTGAAAAGAGGCCAGGATTACTAAAAGGGGGGCAAGAAGGTAGTGCCAGAGGAATGATTCCACACTAAGTTTAAGAAACTTAGTCCAGGTCTTTATATTATACCCCAATCCAATCTGAGAAATAAGACATTTCTTTTATTGTTAATTGGCACCAGAAGGCAGCAACCAGACAAAAGATGTTAAAGGAACCCAAATGGGGTGTTAACTTTAATTTGTTAGCCCCTCAAATGACTGTCACATATCTATTTTCCTTTACAATCCAAATTCCTTGAAAAAGTTGTATAGACTTAGTACTCATTCCATTCTCTCTCTTTGTCTTCTTTCTTCACAACCTGTAATTGATCTTATGCCTCCACTGAAATGGCTCTTTCCAAGGCTACTAAAAATATACATTTTTCCATCTCCAAGTCTTCTTGTTTTGACATTGTGGATCCAGTTAAGCTTACCTTCCTTAACTTGTGAGACCCTGCTGTCTCTGGACCCTCATTCATCATTTCTTCTAACACTCGTCATTTATTAGATGTGTGACCTTGGATAAGTCACTTGCCCCTCATTGCCTCGAATCCAGCTCCATCTCTAGTCATCCTGATTCATATCTGGCCATTGGACCCAGATGACTCTGTAGGAGAAAATGAGGCTGGTGACTTAGCACAGCTCCCCCTCACTCAAATCCAATTCACTTGCCTGTCATGACATCTCCTCTCTGCTGTCATGGTCTTCTTCCAGAATGAAGGACAAAGATCATCAGCAACCTGGTTAGGCTCCTGACTCTTTGAACTTTTCCATCTCTGCCCTGGTCCCTTTCTCTCACTGAATCTGCCTCTGCCCCTATAGTTCCCTTCTCTGTTTGTTAAGTTCCTTCCTGGAAACCCATCTAAGGGAGTACCATACTTCCTTCTAGCCCGTTCCTCTCTACCTTTCTATCTGTGTTTCATGTCCATCCTTCCTGATTATCATCCTTTTTTTTTTAATGTGTTCCCCCGACCCTGTTAGAATATAAACTCCTGAGGAGAGAAACTGTCTTCCTTTTTCTGGTATTTGTAGTCCCATTGCTTGGGATATTCTATTGCTAATTGCTTCTCAGTAACTTGTTCTGGTCCTAGGTCCACTGACTGGGGGTACACACCAAGGCTCTGAACTGGGCCTTCACCAGCCTCTTTCTGTCTTCTTTCCCCATGATCTCATCAACTCCCATGAGTTCAATTACCATCTTGATGCTGATGATAGCTCTATGCATTAAGACTTCCAGATGGATTCATATAACCAACCACTATGCATCTCCTAAGCTATAATACTGCATAGTTGTTAGATATTTCCATCTGAATATCCCATTGGCATCTCAAACTCAATACATTGAAAATGGAGCACATTATTCCCCTTTTCCACTAAGCCTGGCCTTCCTCCAGACCTCCATCTTTCCATTTACAAAGGTTTGCAACCTCAAAGTCATTCAATCATTAAGCCCTTACTTATGTGCCCCCCCCCCAAAAAAAAACCCAGCAAAAAAATCAGAGCTAAGTTCTAGGAATACAAAGACAAAAATCAAGTCATCAAGAAGCACTCATTAAACCTTCCTTATGGACTGGGCTAGGTAGCTAGGTAAAGCCATAGAGGGTTGGGCCTAGAATCTAGAAGACCCAGTTCAAATCTAATCTCAGACACTTATTAACTGTATGATTTTGGACAAGTCATATCACTTCTTGGAATTTGCCTTGGAGGTAACTTGCCCTAAATAATAAAAAAAAAATCCATTCTCTATCTAATTGTAGCACCAAAGCTTGAGTTCACATCTTGCCTCAGAAACTTGGGGGTGCTTTGGTATGCAATTCACTTATAATTTGGGATTGTAAGCATTTTTTTCAAGAGGTTTCATACAGGACTCAAAAGAATTATAAACTAGTCATAGTTCCCTTTGACCAGTATAAGTTTTCATCCTTATGATTTCTGTTAGTTGTCTATATGTCTTGGTTATCAGACCCGAGGTAGTTCAAGGAATGGAACACCAGTCCTGGAATCAGGAAGACATCAATTCAAATACAGCCTCAGACAATTAGTAACTGGGTGACAAATCACTTCACCTCTTTTTGCCTTCCTCCACTGGAGAAGGAAACAGGAAACCACTCCAGTGTCCTTGCCAAGAAAACCCCACATACAGTATTGGTGTACTATGGTCCATGGGGCCTCCAAGAGTCAGACATGACAGAACAACACAGACCATGGTTTGGTCATACAAAGAGCAAAAATAGATCTTTCCCTCAAGGACCTTATACTCCAATGGGTGTGTCATATTCCCGTAAGAACAGGACAAGTAGACACCAAAGTGGGCCTAGTCCTTGAAGAATGAACTTTTGGTGAGTCTACTTCTGGGAGTTTGTAATGAAGGGAAATGTGGGGCCCTACTACTTTTACTACATTTCCTGTTCATTTGCTTCTTGTTGAAGAAAAAGACCTTTTGGTCATCAGCTGAGATGAACTGGGAGTGCACACAATAAGGCCCCACTTCACCTTGCACAGTTTCCACCCTTCTGGACAAGAGGCTACTGATTCATTGGTTGAGCTTGTCTGTTTCCTAGCTATGGGATATAAAATCTTGGTTCCTGGCTCCTGGATTGATCCACCACTGAAGTGGTTTACGTAGATAGCTCTTCAGGATTGTGGTGATCAACTGGGCTCAGTTGCCAGAAAAGTCTGCTATAGCCCAGGAGATGTATAAGGTTGGTTATATGGATCCATCTGGAAGTCTTAATGCATAGAGCTATCATCAAGATGGTAATTGAGTTCATGGGAGTCAATGAGATCACTATGAAAGAAAACAGAAAGGGGCAGCTAGGTGGCATAGTGGATAAAGCACTGGCCCTGGAGTCAGAAGTACCTGGGTTCAAATCTGGTCTCAGACACGTAATAATTACCTAACTGTGTGGCCTTGGGCAAGCCACTTAACCCCAAAGAGAGAGAGAGAGAGAGAGAGAGAGAGAGAGAGAGAGAGAAAAGACAGAAAGAGAATGGTGAAGATCCATCCCAAAACATGGCCAATTATCAAGGCCCTTTATGAAAGGAAAGAAGACATAGCTAGGAAATAACCCCATCTGAAACATATAGACTTGCAATGAGGTTCTGCCCCATAGACCAACCTTCAAGTGTTCAGGAACCATGATTCTGTGTCCCATACCTAAGAAGTAGACAAGCTCATCTGGATATGTCATATCCAGAAGTGAACTGTGGTAGCCAGATGCTTTGTGGCAATGCTTCAAGTAATATTGGGGTAGTAACCAATGGGGTGATCAAGACTAAGGTAGGTTCAGAAGAGGGAAGATGGATATTTATTAATTTATTTAACATCTACAATGTGCCAGACACTGTGTTAAGTGTCTTATAAAGATGATCTCATCAGAACGGAGTTTAAGCTAATAGTATAATAAAAAAGCACATCACTGTTCCATAGTGATAACTCTCAAACCCCATGGAAGAAATGCAATAGCCCTGCTCTAAAGCCCAAACCCATTCATATTAGTCTGGGTTAAAAGCATAAATTCATTATCTCACTACATATACAAAAACAAGATACACAGAAAACAGAAGGTAGACAAACCTAGAGAAGTCACTTCCAGAAGAGAAAAGCAGCAACTGGTTGTAGGAAGCTAGGTGATGCAGTGGATGGAGCACAAGACTTGGAATCAGAGTGATATGAGTTCCAAGCCTATCTCAGACCATTACTCACTGTGAACCCTGGGCAAGTTACTTAACCTTTGTTTGCCTAAGTTTCTTCATCTGTAAAAGTTATCTGTGTATGTGTATAAATAGCATCTACTAGGCAAGGTTGTTGCAAGAATCAAGCAAGTTTACATATGAAAGGATTTTTCAAACTCTCTATAAATGCTAACTACCAATTCTTATGTTTTAGTGAAACCAAAGATTCTAAGAGATAGAGATAAGAAGGGAGACCATCCCAGGCAAAGAAGACAATTTCTTTTTTTTATTATTTATTTTTAGGTTTTTGCAAGGCAAACGGGGTTAAGTGGCTTGCCCAAGGCCACACAGCTAGGTAATTATTAAGTGTCTGAGGTTGGATTTGAACTCAGGTACTCCTGACTCCAGGGCTGGTACTCTATCCACTGTGCCACCTTGTCGCCCCTGGAAGACAATTTCTACAAAGACACAGTGATCGAATGTTATAAGCAAGGGACCTCAAGAAGCCAGCTTGCCTGAACCATAGACTTAGTGAATCGACTGGTGTTGAAGGGTTTGAAATGTCAAACACAAGAGTTTGTATCTGATCTTGGAGGTTACTTGGAGTTTGGAGTTTATTGAGTGGAAGAATTCTATCCTCAGACCTGTGAATTGGCAGCTGGTTGGGTTCAAGAGGGGAGAAATGAGGCAAGAGACTAATGAAGGTGGGAGGGAACTACAGCAATACTCTAGAAAAGTATTGATTGTGTTTGTGAAGAGAAGGGGATGGATGTGTGAGAGAGGTCAGGACATAAAAATACCAAGATTTGGGAAGTCATGGAATGGGGGTGAGTGAGAGTGACCAACAAGATCACAAATATGCGTGGCTAAGAGAATAGCTAATTTCAGAAAGGTATTATGTTTGTTGTTTTTGTTGCTGCTGCAACAAAAGGTAGTGGTGGTGTTCAGTTGTTTTAGTTGTATCTGACTCTTTCTGACCCCACCTGGGGTTTTCTTGGCAAAGATACAGGAGCCATTTCCTTCTCCATAAATTAGATTTAGGTGGAAAGTATGAGTTTTGTATTAAGACAATGAATTTGAGATGTCTTTGGAACATGCAGCTCAAGATATCCAATAGGTAGTTGATGATGTGAGACTTGAAACCAAGAAAGAGACTAGGGCTTAGATAAATAGCTCTGGGAGTCATCTACATAGAGATAGTAATTGTACCCATGGGAACTGAAGAGTCACAAAGAGAAAAAGAGAAAAGGAAGGAGAGAGGGAAAGAAATGTTACAAATAAAATTTAACAAAAAGGTAAATCAAGGCATACCTCCATGAGCAAGATATCATTCTATTAGCAGGGGCATGCTACCCTGCCATTAAAAGGATCAATTTCTAGCCAAAGACCCCAAGCAAAAGTACAGTTCCCATTCTATAAGTTTTGGAGGTCACAAAATGAAGAACAGAATAGGGTAACATGAGGTTGAGGATAACATGACTGGCTATCTAGCTGAGACTTGGGGAATAATATGATCTGTTAGAAGTTGCAAAAGGGGTCTAGCAACAATCTCCTTCCTTTTCTTCTATGACTAAGTGTCATTGTTTGAGTCTACCTGCAAGACAGTGGCCCAGAATTTGGAAAACAAACGAAACATCCTTGAAGGAAAGCTTAGTGGTGTAATGATAATAGGTCCAGCTCCCTTATGACAAACGGCATTCTCCAAGGTCAGCAGAAGTCCTTGGGGCAAGAATAGAACAGTGATTACTAGCAAGAGAACTAGATTTCTAAACTTAACCCTTTACAAGGCCTGTTGAATTCCGAACTAAGTTTGGAGATAAGGAACCATGACTTAGGCAGTTTTAGGACAAAATCAATTAATTGTAAATAGGATCAACTAAACATGATACAGAAGTAATTTAATCTCAGAGAGAGACAGAGACAGACAAGAGAGACACAGAGAAAGGGGTGATGGAGATAAGGAAAGTGGGGGAGTGAAAGAGAAAGAGACAGAGAAGAGAGAGAGAGAAGAAAGAGGACTGAGACAGAAACAGAGAGATACAGAAAAGGGGGAGATGGAAATAGGGAGAAAGAGGTAGTGAAAATCAGAGAAATAGAGAGAGAATGAGAGCTGGAAGGAGGGAGAGAAAAAAGAATGAGAGGAAAAAGAAGAAGCAGACAAAAGTGAGAGAGAGAGGGAGAGAGAGTATGATGTTCACTATAGAATTAGGAAAGAATAGTATGCCTCAGACTCTTAATAATTGTCTAGCTGTGTGACCTTGGGCAAGTCACTTAACCCCATTGCCTTCAATAAATACATTTTTTTTAAAAGAGTAGTCATTTGAGTTGGAGCAGAATCAAGAGAAAACAGAGGCATGAAGACCAAGAGAGGAGAGAGTGACCAGTGAGTATCCAAGAGGAGAGGCAGGTCAATGTATAGAATGTGAAGAGGTCATTCCTCCCTCGCTCCATAGTCAATCAATGGCCAGACCTTGTTTTTAATCCTTAAATTCCTCAGTTCAGTCCCTTTCTCTTCATTTACATGATCACTATCCCAGTTTCAATTCTCACTGTCCTTTTACAATTGCAAAAGCTTCCTACTTGACTTGCCTGCTTCTGGTTCCTCTCCTTTCTCTTTTCTATATAGCTACAATGTATTTTATTTATTTATTGAGTAAATTGATTTAATGAATTAATTTTTGGTTTAGTTAATTAATATTCTTAAAACATAGCTCTGACTATGTCACTCTTCCCTGTAAAAACTTCATTGCTCCCTCCCCCCATATCCTCCAGGATAAAATACAGTCTCCATGGTTGAGAACATATTTCTCTCCACAGTATGGCTTCTGCCTACCTTTCAGATTTAGTTCCTATTCCACCTCTCCATGGGTTCCATGTTTTAACTAAGCTGGCCTGTTAACTGTTCCCTTTGTTCAAACTGGCCCCCACCTCAAGAATATACTCCCTCCTTCCCTTTGCCTCTTCTACTCCCTAGAATCTTTCAAGGTTCCACTTAGGTGTTACTTCATACACATGTCTTCCTTTGATCTCCCTCAATTGTTAGGGTATTCTATCTCAATATTACTTTTTAAAAAATAAATGTTATTTTTTCAGTCAACAAAAGTCTATCTTTTTTCTTCCTACCTTCCCCTCCCTAATACTGAGGGGGAAAAAAGAGGGGGGAAAAAGTTCCTGTGAATAGTAAACATCATCAATGGTTCTCTAGAGTCATGACTGGTCCTTGCCTTGATTAGAATCCTTACATTTTAAAACTTAAGAAAAGTCTAATTTTTTTGTTTGCTTGCTTTACAATGTTGTCATTGTATAAATTATTCCCTTGATTCTATTCACTTTATTCTAAACCAGTTAATACAAGTCACTCAGATTCCATAAAATAATCCTTTTCATCATATCTTATATATATAGTATTCTACCTAGTCAATAAATATCTATTAAGCACCTACTGATTGCCGGAAACTAAGAACTGGGAATATAAAGAAAAGACAGCCCATAGGCTCAAGGAAGTCAAAAAGGCAACATTTAAGTTGCTGTGTACAAGCAAGCTAGAAACAGGATAAATAGAAAATAGTCAACAGAAGGAAGGCACTCCCATTAAAGGAAACTGAGGTAGAAGGTGGGATTTTAGCTGGGACTTGAATGAAGCCAGGAAGTCAGGAGACCTGGAGGAGGAACAAGAGCATTCCAGGCATGGGAGACAGCCAGAGCAAATGTTCCAAGTTGGGAAATGAAGGATTTTTTAGAGGAGAGATCAGAATTACTAGATTAAATCTATTACTACTATAAAGGACTGTAAAAGCACAGAGATGATTTTATATTTATTGCGGAGGTGAAAGGGAGCCATTGGAGTTTATTGAGTAAGGGAGATGACATGATCAGACCTGAACTTTAGGAAAATTAGTTTAAATGACTGTATGAAGGATGGATGGGAGTGAGGAGAGACCTGAGCTAGATCCCATAGTAACTATTACAATAGTACAGGTGTGAAGTGATAAGGGCTTACACTTGGATGGGGGCAGTGACAGAAGTGAGATGGGAGCATATTGGGAAGATACTGCATGTGATGTTTTGGTACCATATTGGATCTGGGGATGGCGGGTGAAAAAGAGTGAGGAGTCCAGGATGAGTCCCAAGTTGTAAGTCTGAGAAATTGGCAGTATTATAATTTATAGAAATACGAAAATTTGGAAGGGTGAATGGTTTGGAGAGAGAGATGTTATGTTTTGGAAATATCAAGTTTAAGATGTGCATTAGATATCCCTTTCAAGATATCTGAAAGGAAGTTGGAGAAGAGAGATTGGAGGTCAACAGAAAGGTTAGGGTTGGACAGATTTAAGAATCATCTGCACAGTGATCATAATTAAATCCTTGGAAGTAAATGAGATTACCAAGTGAAGTAGTATAGAGGTAGAATAGAAGAGGGCCCAGGACAAAGTCCTAAGGGACACCCATGATTATTGGGTGTGAACTAGATAAAGATCTAGCAAATGAGACTAAGGAGCAGTCAGACAGGTAGAAGAACCAGGAGAGATTAATGTCCCCAAAAATTTAGAATAAAGAGACTATAAAGAAGGTGATAATAGCAAAGGCTGCATATAAGTTAGGGATGAAAGCCGATAAAGGGTCATTAGATTTAGCAATTAAGAGATTCTTATTAACTGAAGAAAGCAGTTTCAGTTAAAATATGATATCAGAAGCCAAATTGTAGAAAATTAAGAAGGAAATTGAGGGGAGCCAGGTGGTGTGGTAGACTCCAGTCCTAGAGTCAGGTAAATTCATCTTGCTGAGTTCAAATTTAGCCACAGACACTTAATAGCTGTGTGATCTTGGGCAAGTCACATCACCCTGTTTGCCTCAGTTTCCTTATTTATAAAGTGAACTGGAGAAGGGAATGACAAACCACTTCAGTATCTTTGCCAAGAAAACTCCAAATGGACTTACAAAGAGTAGGACATGACTGAAAAAACAACTGAATAACAGCAATGAGAAAGAAGAGAATGAGAGGAATAGAAATGGACTATCCTTCTATAGATGACTATGGAAGAGTTTGGTCACTGATGGTAAGCTATGGGATGATAGAAAAGTTTTAGATGGAAGGATCAACTGAGGGTCTTTTGAGGATGATAAGACATGGGCATGTTTGACAGCAGTTGTGAATGAGCCAGCAAATAGAGATCGAAGATAAGTGAGTATAAGATCCATGGAGAGTACCTATATTAAGCACCTACTATGAGCACGACACAATCCCACAGTAACACTCAAATAGATGTTTGTTGAATTTGTTTCTTGAAATTGTAGTGACTAACCTTGACCCCAGAACAGAAATAGGGCAAAAAAAATTTCATTCTTTCCTTAAAGAAGTGGTAAACTAGGGATACAGAATGTGGTGAATGCTGCCAGAAATTGCTTCTGAATCAATTTGTTTTACTTAACTGACTTACCTTGTTCCCAGGGGAGGATCACTGCAGAGGTGGTATGGTTGTTGGTAACTGGGAATATCTGGAAATGACTGCATTGTGAAAACTGAAGATTTCAATGAAACTCTGATGATTAAAATGAAGAATTTATTTGTTTAACCCGTGAAGGTTGAGGCAGTCAGGGGAGATTACCATAGACAGTGGGGAGGGGAAGGGGTTGGGTAGCAGTTATGTGGTACAGTAGATAGAGTTCTATCAGACACCAGAGTTCACATCTGAACCTCATCCACTTTGTGATTTTGATTTAATCACTTTTCCCTGTTTGTCTCAGTTTCCTCATCTGTAAAATGAACTGGAGAAGGAAATGGCAAACCACTTAAGTATCTCTGCCAAGGAAATCCCAAATGGGGTTACAAAGAGTCAGACATGACTGAAACAACAACTAATAAAAGAGCAGTGGAGAGGTGGAAGAAGACTCTTCTAGGTAAAAGAAGACTCTTTTAGGTAAAAGAAGACCACCAGATTAGGGAGAAAGAGTTCTTGAGCCTCAGGAAACAGGTACTTTTTTATCTGTAAGACTGATCCTTGGTATACAAATAGGACCAAGGTCAAAAGTTTTTTCTTCAACCATTTTGTCAAATGCCTTAATAAGGATGAAAAGAGCATCAAGAACAGCTGTCTCACTGATAGTAAATTATGCAACTGGAAAAGGCTACAAGCCAAGACCAAAGTGGAGGAAATGTTGGTGTATGATCTTCTGTTTACAAATAATGGCACATTCACTCAATGCAGTCTCTAAAGCTAAGATGCAACAAAATATGAATTGATTCTCTGCTGCTTGTACTAATTTGGCCTAATAATTAAGACTAAGAAAACCCAGGGACTCTACCAATCAGCACCATATCATCCATTGATTTCAGCAAATGGAGAAGTTTTGAAAACTGTGGATAAGTTCACTTACCTTGGCAGTATACTTTCTTTCTTTTTTTTTAAAGGTTTTTGCAAGGCAATGGTTTTCAGTGGCTTGCCCAAGGCCACACAGCTAGGTAATTATTAAGTGTCTGATGTCGGATTTGAACCCAGGTACTCCTGAATCCAGGGCCAGTGCTCTGTCCACTGCACCACCTAGCCACCCCCGGCAGTATACTTTCCAGGGATGTACACAATGATAATGGGGCTAACACACATATTCCCAGAGCTTACTCACTAGGAAGCGTCCAAAGGAAAGTGCAGGAGAGAAGAGGATTAAATTGACTACCAAGCTGAAGGTCTGTAGAGTCGGTGTGTTGACCTAATTGTTGTATGACTGTGAGACCAGGACAGAATACCAGTGCCAGGTCAGGAAACTGAATCACTTTCATTTGAATTGTCTCAGGAAGATTCTGAAGATCACCTGGCAGGATAAGATACCAGACACTGTGGTCCTTTCTTGAGCAAAACTGCCAAACATCTAAACTCAGCTACAATCCTGATGGACTGGCCACACTGTTTGAAGCCCAAATATATGCTTGCCAAAAAGACTGTTTTATTGAGAACTCACACAGGGCAAGTCCTCATGGAGGAGTAGGGAAGACTCATAAAAACAAGGATGCTTTTTTTTTTTAGGTTTTTGCAAGGCAAATGGGGTTAAGTGGCTTGCCCAAGGCCACACAGCTAGGTGATTATTGAGTGTCTTGAGACCGGATTTGAACCCAGGTACTCCTGACTCCAGTGCCGGTGCTCTATCCACTATACCACCTAGCCACCCCCAAAACAAGGATACTTTCAAGATTTCTCTTAAGAATTTTGAAATTGGGGCAGCGAGGTGGTGCAGTGGATAGAGCACCGGCACTGGAGTCAGGAGTACCTGGGTTCAAATCCGGTCTCAAGACACTCAATAATCACCTAGCTGTGTGGCCTTGGGCAAGCCACTTAACCCCATTTGCCTTGCAAAAGAAAATAAAACCTAAAAAAGAATTTTAGAATTGCTTATGCAATAGACACAGGCACAGGACTACCCATCATTAAGTGCCCTCATCAGAGAAGGTGTTGTGCTCTATGAGCAAAGCAAAATTGAAATAGGAGAAATGAGATGCACAAATTAAGAGAATCCACCCCAGGTATTCACAAGGACTATTTGTGCCCAACCTATGGAAGAGCATTCCAAGCTCATATTGGTCTGATCAGACAAAGTTGGACACATTGCATGACTATAGTATAATGGATGTCTTTTTGGTCCTTTTGGAGAACCAAGGACAATAACCAAACAACCAAATCCCAAGCATTCCTCTAAGGTCTGATTATACAAAGAAAAAGTAAAGACAGTCCCTTCCCTCAAGGAGAATTGAGGAAATTCTATTGTTACTAGTCCTTCAGTATCAAAGAGGACCACCCTAACCAACCAACTGATTGGAAGTATGAGTTGAACAATTATGTTTATTATAGTGAGGGGTGTGCTGTGCAAGGCAGCCTTCTCACTTGCCTTTACTAGAATCGTCCATCCTATGGCCTGATTGATAGGAAACAGAACTATTGGAGATAATCTCACTGCTGACAGTCTCTTGTTTTTGTTTCCTCCCATAACAGCAAGGCACCACAGAGCACCATCAGCACTAGACAAGCAGGAGCATGTGATATCTGCAACAGAATTCAACAACTGGATAGATCCCCACCTGTCTCTTGAAGGACTAATCATCAGACTTCCTCTGATAAAGAAAAGGTGTTGACACAGCTGACCAAATTGGATTGATCTCCTCCTTCATCCTTTGAGTGAAACTGCCAAAATTCGCCTAGAATTTTAATCAGTTCATGCCTTCTTACCAATTCATCCCTTCTTGGATCATACTTTGTCCATACTTGCCTTTTAGGCCCAAGTCAACTCTGTAAATTGTCAATTTAGAAACATACCAAAAAAAAAAAAGATTCAAAGCATTAAATGGAACAAGTCTAGCATTTTTAACTTCCAGAGAGCCCAGCAAAGTCTGGAAGGGCAAGCTATCAGCCCACATTCTGATAGCTGCCAGTTCCATTGAAATCTGAACCTAGACTGGGACAAGAGAAACCAACCTGAGAACCAGAGCTGGGAGAGTCTTTGGAAATGGAGAACTGAGACACAAAGCCAGGTCTTCTGAACCATCCAAATCTAGAGGTCTCTCTCAAGTCAATATGCATTCTTTAAAGCTTGCTATCTCTGTATATTTATTTATTCATTTACCTATTCATTCATTTACTTGTTTATTTTGAGGAGGTTTCTGTGTGACTATGGTATTAAGTGATTTGCCCAAGTCATACAATTAGTTAAGTGTCAAGTGTCTGATGTCAAATTTGAACTCAGGTCCCTCCTGATTCCAGGCTGGTGCTCTAGACATTGCACTACGTACCTGTCCCTATTCGTTTATTTTTAACATTCATTTTTTAAAATTTTGAGTTCTGGATTCTTCCCTTCCCTCTCAACCCTCTCCCAATTCTTTGTGAAGGCAAAAAATGTAATATCAACTATATATGTGAAATTGTGACAAACATATTTCCATGTTAGCCATGTTGCAAATAAAAATAAATTCCATAATAAAGAAAGTAAAAAAATTATGCTTCAATCAGTATTCAGACTTCATCCATTCTTACTCTGGAGGTGGATAGCATTCTTTATCCTGAGTCCTTCAGTACTCTCTTGCATCGCTGGTAATGATCAGAATAGCTTATTCATTCACAGTTGATCATTGCACAAAAATTTCTGTTATTGTGTACAATATTCTCTTGGTTCTTCTTGCTTAACTTTGCATCAGTTCATATAAGTCTTCCCAATTAACAAGTATTTAGTATGCTCAGTGTTAGGTTCTGGGAATACAAATATTCCAAACAGAAAAGAAAGCAAAAAGAGAGAGAGTCCCTGCCCTCAAGAAGCTTACCTACTGATTGAGGAAGACACATCAAAGGCAGTTGCAAAGGGGTGAGATTATGATAGAGAAGAGAGTCAAGAGTACAGCCTGGAAGGGAATGAAGAAAACACTGACCTGGGCATAGTTCTTACAAGGGAGGCTCTTGGAGAAAGCAGTCAATCACAAGGGGCAGCAATAGGGTATTTCCAGTGTGAGAAGTTCTGGGGTACAGATATTTCAGTGTCCAAAAGAGAAAACCCTGAGAGTCAGAAATGCAGCCTAGAGAGAACTACCAGATCAAGGTACCTCTCAGTAGAGGCTCAATGGAGTTGGGATGACTCAGAATTCTTAGGGAGGCAAAATTTCAAATGGGAAGGAATGAGGAATTGGGTGCCAGGAATAATTATCATCAATGTTTTCTATGTTACCTTGCTGTTGCAAATCCTCAAATGCACTAATGAATATGTGATTTCATCTTCACGGAAGTTCCCTCTAAGTGAAAGAGATGTAGGTTTTTATCTTTTATTTTGGAGGGGGGGAAGGGATCTGCACCTTACATTTCATTGTAATTAGGAAGCGAAGAAAACAATCATTTATTAAAACTCATCTTACTAAATTCAAATCCAGTCTTAGACATTTAACTGTGTAATCTTGGGCAAGTCTTCTTAACCTGTTTATCTCAGTTTACTCATATGTAAAATGAGCTGGAGAAGGAAATGGAAAACCTCTTCATTATCTTTTCCAAGAAAACTTCAAATGGGGTCACGAAGAGGAGACACGCTGAACAATCACAAAAGTATACCAGATGTGGTCTTAAACATTTTCTTAATAGTACCAGAATTATTCTTCACAACCCTTTGAAATAGGTCCTTTTATGATCTCCATTTTACAGTTGAGAAGAAGTTCAGTGACTTACCAAAGATCACATAGTTATCAGGGTCAGAGACCAGAATTCAATTCAGGTCTTCCTAACTCCAAGTCCAGTTTTATATCACTTAACTTGTGCTAAGAGACAGCAAACATAGATAATGGATAAATACTTTGTAATACTTGTGGGTATAGGGGCGGCTAGTTGACGCAGTGGATAGAGTATTGTCCCTGGAGTCAGAAGGACCTGAGCTCAAATCCGACCTCAGACACTTAATAATGACCTAGTTGTGTGGCCTTGGGCAAGCCACTTAACCCCATTTGCCTTGCAAAAACTTAAAAAAAAAAACTTGTGGGTATAGATATATGACTATGGCTACATAAGTAGATGCTTCTATTTATAGAAAGATAGTAGATACTATATAATTATATAATATGTTAAATATTATATAATTATATGCTCTATTAGTAGAGTCAAACTCAAATAGAAATGGGGACCACCAAACCATATATCTGAAACCAAATATAGATTTAGAAAACCACATATTTAGGGGAAGCTAGGTGGTGCAGTAGATAGAGCACTGGCCCTGGAGTCAGGAGATCCTGAGTTCAAATTTGACCTCAGTAACTTCATTACCTAGCTGTGTGAAGTTGGGCAAGTCACCTTAACCCCATTGCCTTCCAAAAAGGAAAAAAAGACACATATTAACCTCATCTATGTTCTATTGTATTTTAATTTGTCATTAAATATTTTCCAGTTGCATTTTAATCTGGTTCAAGTCCTATATGTTTGCTATCCCTGTGCTATATAGTTATACAGTATATAATATGATTATGGTATGTAATTGTATAATCCTATGTGCTATATAGCACATATATATGATATAAGCTATGACTGTTGCAATATAATATATAGCTAGTAGTCTATATGATACATTGAACATTATTATTATATATTGTCATATAACATATGATCTGTTATCTAATATTAAATTCCATGTTAATTATATATTGCAATGTAAAATTGTTATGTATTTTGAATCTATTCAAGGTTGCGGTCCAAAGGAGTATACAAGGAAATGGACTTATATGGACTATCCCATAGAAAATATGTTTCAGTTTTCCTCTAAAAAGTTCTGTAGCATATATGACTACATGAAGAAGGGGCTTGGTGCTTTCACATAATGAAACAAATCCCAGTTTGGTCAATAAACAAGAAAAGTCACTGATTCAGTAGCCCTTTTAAAGGAAGTTTTATTTTATCACATTCTCCAGGTGGCATCTGTGAACTTCCCAGGAAGGGCTAGGGAGGGGTGGCTTTTCCCCACCGTGGCACAGGAATACATTTCTTTCTTTTTTCTTTTAAATAAAAATACGTTAGAGCATAAACATAACCATTTACTTAGCAATAAGGTGAAAGCAATAATATCACAGTTTTTCCTATAAGGAACATGCAGGAAGAATAAATATATCCTATTACACACACAAACCTGGGTTACACTCTTAGAAGTTATACTTACAGAAGAGTGGGAATATACATTTAGAAACCCAGCAAGGAAGCATATGAATATGGAAATCCTGTGTATTTAGGATAGCTTACAATTCTGGAACTATCATCTTTCTCAGGAGCTATCCATAAAAGTTCCTAAAACATAGTTTCTGTATTGAACAGATGCCTACAATGCTAAGCGTAACTGAACCACACTATGATGTCTTAGTCTGCTAGTTGACTTTTCTGATTTTTTTTTGCTTCCAAGACAGTTTCACTGTTTATCTGTATTTCTTTCTTTTTAATATATTTTATCCCCTATTACATGTTAAAACAATTTTTAAAACTTTTTTAGTTTTGAGTTCCAAATTCTATCCCTTCTTCTTTAGTCCTCTCCCCTCCTGCTCCCCCAAATGGTAAGCAATCAGATATGAGTTATAAATGAACAATCATGTACAGCATTTCCATATTAGTCATTTTGTATAAAAAGAATCCCATACAAGTAAAAGAATGAAAGAAAAAAAAATGTGAAAAATAGCATGCTTCAGTCCATATTCAATCAGTATCAGTTCTTTCTCTGGAGGTGGACAGTATGCTTCATTATTAGTCCTTGGGGGTATTTCATGAATAATTGTATTGCTGAGACTAGCTAAGTCATTTACAATTCTTCAATGAACAAAACTGTTGTTACTGTGCATAACATTGTCCTGATTCTGTTCACTTCCTTTTGTATCAGTTCATGTAAGTCTTTTCAGTTTTTTTTTCTGAAATCATTCTGCTTATCATTTCTTATAGCACAATAATATTCCATTAGAATAATATATCACAGCTTGTTTAACCATTCCCCAATTGAAGGGCATCCTTTTGATTTCCAATTCTTTGTTACCATAAAAAGAGTTGCTATACTTTTGTACATATAGATCCTTTCCCCCTTTTTTGGAAGTCTTTGGGATATAATTCTAGCAGTGGTATTGCTGAATCAAAAAATACATATGCTCAGTTTTATAGTCCTTTGGCCATAGTTCCATATAGCTCTGGAAAATGGTTAGATCAGTTTATAACTTCATCAGTGTTCTAGTTTTCCATGATCCAACAATTTCCTTTTTCAACATATTAGCCAATCTGATAGGTGAGAAGTGATACCTCAGAGTTGTTTTCATTTGCATTTTTCTAATCAATGGCAATTTAGAGCAATTTTTTTGACAATGGTTTTGATTACTTGGTTTGATTAGTTGTTGCTTGTTCATATCTTTTGACCATTTGTCATTTGGAGAATGACTTGTATTTTTAGAAATTAGACTCAGTTCTCTTTATATTTGAGAAATGAGGCCTTTATCAAATAAATGTTGAAAAAATTTCTCCCAAGTTTTCTGCTTTTCTTTTTTTTTTGCAAGGCAAATGGGGTTAAGTGGCTTGCCCAAGGCCACACAGCTAGGTAATTATTAAGTGTCTGAGACTGGATTTGAACCCAGGTACTCCTGACTCCAAGGCTGGTGCTTTATCCACTATGCCACGCAGCCCCTCTGCTTTTCTTATAATTTAGATTGCATTGATTTTGTTTGTGCAAGAACTTAGATGGTATTTAATTAAAATTATTTATTTTACATTTTATAATGTTTAGTATTACTTTTTTGGTCATAAAAATCTTCCCTTATCCATAGATCTAACAGATAACTATTCCATACTCTCTTGGTATTACCCTTTATGTATAAGTCATGCACCCCATTTTGACTTTATGTTGGTTTATGGTGGGAGATACCTAGTTTCTGCCATATTATTTTCCAATTTTCCAAGCAGTTTTTGTGAAATAATGAGTTTTTCTCCCTAAAACTTGGATCTTTGGGTTTAGCATTTATGAGATTACTGTGGTCATTTACTATAATATAATGTGTACCTAATCTATCCCACCGATCTACCACTCTTTTTTTCCTTAGCCAGTAGCAGATTGTCTTGATCTTTATTTCTTAGCCAATACCAGATTGTTTAGAAGTGATCAGCAGAGATCCACAAGCTTGACCATGCTCACCTGCTTGAGAAGCTTCAGGGGCTCCCAATTGGCTCAAGGATAACAACAACGAATAATAATAATAATAATTTTAAAAAATAAATATTAAATCAGTCATTTCTTGTACTTGTACACTTATATTTTGGGATCTGGTATAGCTAGATTGCCTTACAGGGGTACTTTGTAAGCACATCCTTTCCTAGTCTGGGAGGGTTCAGTACAAATCTGAGGAACTGAGAGCCTGGCCCTTTCTTGTCCACAAGAAAGAAGAACCACTGTGGGTTCCTCTAACTCCAGGACAAAGGCCCAGAAAATCTAATCCAATGAAATTAGAAAAGCCCAGGAACATTGACACAGAATAAAATGATCTTCTCAAATTGACCAATGCTCTCTTTGTTAGTGAGGATTGGGCAATGAAAAGCTAATCCTTAGGAGCATGCCCAAGGAATGCTATCTGATAAAATCCCCTACTTGAATGTTTGGAATGACTGTTTCTGGCCATGAATAATGGAAGACTCAATTCAGGGTATTCTATGACTGTTTCCTGGTCATTACTGTATAAAGAAGAGGAGTCTGTTGATTAACTGAGTTGCCAGTGGGACTTGCATTCAAAAGGCACAAACTGACCAAAATGAGGTCTATTTTTTTTTTATGGTGAAAAAGGAGTCAATAAGTGTTGTAAGCCTCTGGTTGCTCAGAGACTCTGCTCCAGTAGAACTGGTATTCCCTAAGTGGCCTGCAATGAAAGGAGTGACTCCATGTATACCTCAGTTATGTATCATTTAGAAATCAACCAACATTAAGTGCCTACTGTATGCTAGGCACTCTAAGTATTGTGATTACAAAGAAAGGCAAACACACACACATACACACACACAGAGTCCCCCAAAATTCAGTCCCTTCTCTCAAGAAGCTCATAGTCTAACTGTGAAGACAATGGGCCAACAACCATTTACAAGTAAAATATAGACAGGATAAATTGGGGGTAGCCTCTGAGGACTATGAAAGGCTTCCTGTAGAACATTGCCCTTTAGCTGAGACTTGAAAGAAACTAGGGAAGCCAGGAGGGAGAGATGAGGAGGGAGAGTGTTCCAGACATGGGGAACTCTTATTAATTCCCATATCTAATTAGTTTGCCAAGTCTTTATTGATTCTACCTTTTCAGCATCTCTCACATCTGCTCCCCTTCTCTCCACTCACATTACAGATACCCTCATTCAGCCCTTTGTCCCTGGACTACTGTAGTAGCATCTTCATTGGTTTCCCTGCTTCCTGCCTCTCCCCTTTCAATTCTGCAAACTGCTTCCAAATGGATATTCCTAAAGAACAAACCTGACCATGTCACTCACCTGCTTGAGAAGCTTCAAGGGGCTTCCCACTGGCTCTAGGGTGATAACAACAAATGATAATAATTAAAAATAAATCAATAACTTATTGTGTTTGTATATTTTGTATTACATGTAACCATTATGTAGCATTATAATAATAAAATAAAAAACAAAAAGTTCTATTTAAATATGTGATATATATCATATGTATTAGGCACTGTACTGTTTTACAAATATTATCTCATTTTATCCTCAGAACAAACTTAGTGTTGTTTTGTTTTTTTTGCAAAGCAAATGGAGTTAAATGGCTTGCCCAAGGCCACACAGCTAGGTCATTATTAAGTGTCTGAGTCTGGATTTGAACTCAGGAACTCCTGACTCCAGGGCTGGTGCTCTAGCCACACCTAGCTGGCCCCTCAGAACAAACTTGGAAGGCAGAGGCTATTATAATCTCTATTTTAGAGTGGAGGAAACTGAGGCAGAAGTTAAGTGACTTGCCCAGGGTCTTACAGCTAGCTGGCGTCTGAGGCCAGATTGAACCCAGGTTTCCCTGACTCTGGGCTTGTCCGTCCTTTTTAGCGTCCAGCCTAACATTCAAAGACTTCAGACTCTACTTCCAACCCATCTTTTTCCAAATAAATAAATCTTTCTTGATATGCCTAACTTTGCCCCTTTATCTCTTCCTTTGCTGGGAGAGTCATCACAGAAATAAAGAATGCTTTTAAAGGTGAAGAAGAAAAATAAAATCGGCAAAAATCAGTCGACCTACTGAAAAAGTCTGAAAACAAATGCCACAGCCCTAAGAACTAGCAGTCCTGTGCCCATTGCCAGGGCTCTCTGCTACCCTCCTCTTCTCTGCCCTGGGGGTGCCTTCCAGGGGAGCTCAACCCCCATCTCCCCAAGAGCCTTTCTTCTAATGACCCCCCCTTGAGAGAAGGGGCCGTTGGGTCTTTCTGTACCCGGTGAGGGATGCCCCGGCACCCCCTGAAGCGCCTCGGAGCGGGTAGGGGCCCCCTGGGCCGGGTCAGGGCGGCCGCAGACGGGCACACAGCCGGTGCCACGTGTCTGCGCGGCATTGGAAGTCGGGGCCCCCCGGCCCCCGGCGCCCCCCGGCTGTCCCCTCGGGCTGAGAGGAGGGGCGGCAACGTAATCGGGGTTTCAAGAACACGTGTGCTGGCTGGCACAAGTCGGCGGAGTCAGTCGGTGCCTAATGGGTGCGGGCTGGCTGGTGCCGTCAGGCCGGACGCGGGAGAGTGGGCGCCCGGTAAGTGGCGGCGGGGCGCGGGCAGCCCCCTCCCCTCCCCTCCCCCTCCCCTCCCCCCCCCGCGCGGGGCGGCGGCCGCGGAGGCTCCCGGGCGGGCGGAGGAAGTGGAAGGGCCGAGGCGCGGCGGCGGCGGCCGGGATCGCGGGGGGCGCATGCGCCCTGAGGCGGGCGGGCGGGGGCGGCGGCGCGCGGAGGGGGAGGGGGAGGCAGCCGGGGGGCGGGGGCGGGCAGGGCGGTGCGTGGGGTTTCCCGAGGCTGCGGGCAGGGGCCCCCGCCGCGCCCATCGCCGATGGCTGGAGGCATCTGAGGGGCGGACGGAGGCGGCGGGAGCGGCGGGAGCCAGGCCGGGCGCGAGCGGGCGGAGCGGGCGGAGCGCAGCGCAGCGGAGCGGCGGCAGGGCCGGGGCAGCGGGGCGAGCCGGGCGGAGCAGCGGCGGCCGCGGACCCGCCGCCCACCCTCGCCGGCCCGCGGGAGCCCGGCCCCGGCGGCGGGAGCAGCAGGCCCAGGCCCCGCGGCGGCGGCCGGACCCCGCGCCCACAGCAGGCCCGGGCCGTGGCTGAGCGGCCCCGCAGGTGAGCGCCCCTCCCCCGCCCCGCACCCCGCTTTGTCTCCGGCACAGCCCCCCGGGCCCCGCCGCCCCGGCCCCGCCGCCGCTCCTGGGCCCCGGCATCCCGGGCTCCATGTTTCCTCCCTGCGCCCTCCCCTCCTCCCCTCCCCGCCCTCCGCCTCATTTTCCTCCCTTCCTGCCCCCAACATCCTCCCCCTCCCCAGCCCCCTGAAACTGCCGCCCTCGCCGGAGCCTTGTGGGGTTCACACTTGCATCTGGCTAGAGCTGGAGTTTGGCTTTCGGTGTAAAAATATACACACCCAGGGGGAAAATCCCGGCTCTCCCCCATCTCCCTGCCGCCTTAAAAAATGGGTGGGTTTGTGCCGGGGGCTGTGGGGGAAAAGAGGAGAATCGGGAGGGTTTGTTCATGGAGGGTCGGGAGAGGCGGACTGTGGTGGGGCTCCTTTCTTCAGCCTGATTCCACCTAAACTCTGAAATGGGGAGTGAATCATGTTTTCTAATGGTGAACAAAAAGAGAAGAGGGATGGAAGACCGATCCCAAGAGGAGAGTTAAAGGGATTTTCAAGAATTCTGTTGTGTGTAATGCAATAGTGGAGATGAATCCAAGAGGGGGGATAGGGGCTGTTGGCAAACTGTCTCAGAAAAAGAAGCCCCTAGATTTGGGATGAAATTGCTGTTTACTGAAGGGGGGAAATGACTGTATTTTATCAGAAAGCATGCTGAAAGGACTTGGTACCATATGTATTTCTGTGAATTTCTTCCTTCTGCATCTGGTAGGGTGGTGCATTTTTTTTTTGGATGCATGTAACTGGAATATGTAAGATCATGGAGGATGTGTGCCAGAACAGAGTAAGGGAGCAAGTCTCCATGGAAATCAGTGCTAGAATATGGAGTTAAAAATACCCAAACAGCTATTGTGAAAAGTTCAAGATTCTTTTTAGAAAGTGAGATTCTACTAATTTTAAGCTAGTAAACAAAGGAATAGGGAGCAGTAAATACTTTGGAATATGAAAAGAATAATAGAGTTTCTTTGACAGACCTTATCTTCTCTCCACCTCTTTTTTTTTGGATTTTTTTTTTAAATCGAGGTTATTTCAGGATGCCAATTTGTCACTTGTACGGGATTCGTAGATATTTTAGCAGATGTGGCTTTAAAATTTTTGTAACAAAATCACTCAGGACACAAACAAGTTAAAAATGCATTTTTCCTTTGCCATTGACTTCCACATTACAATTTTAGGTTCTGAATGCATATTTAAAGAAGAGAGGAAGAATAAAATGAGGAAGCTGAGAATCTAGTTAAATCTTTTTTGTAAGACAGCTGACTAAAATGAGGGAGGGGATTTAAAACAGAAACAAAGAACTGGGATGAGGCAGGAAATAACATTTTATAGCAGTAAAATGAAACCTCATGAAAAATTATCCCACATCTTTAGGTTTTTCTGCTCTACAGCTGATTCAGAATGCAATTTTATCTTGGGAGGTGTGAGATTGAAAATGACAGAACTCAACCACTTGGAAAGGGTTTAGCTCTCCTTCTCCATGCTAATGAAAGGATGCCAGGGTTAGTCTGGGGGGCTGTTTGGCTGCTCAGTGCCGAAGATCGCCTCGGCGGTGTGGATGGGGAGAGTCCCCCGCACCCTTGCTGTGAATGAATGGGGCCTTCTGTGCCTGGGCCCAATAGCTGCAACAAGATGGCGTTCCCACCAAGGCTGGAGCTTTCTCTTTTTCAGAAAGCTCCCTCCTCATCCCAGCTTTACGAAATTACACGATGGGCTTTTTGTTTGTATTTTGCATTTGTTAGTTTTCATTTGCATTATTTGAGGAGACTTCAAAAGAGGGAGAGAAGGGAAGTGACTCAAGAGACTAGGTTTCTTCCTATTTTTTGAAGGGCTTCTCTTCAAACTGAAGACTTAAGTGGGAGGAGTAAATAGTTCAATTGAAAATTCCACCTAGATGGTATGGTAACTAGAGCAGCTGATGAAGCAAATTTTTTACCTCTTGCTATATATTATTGAGGTTTTTTCCTTTATATAATTAATACGTGATTATTTTGTTCATATTAGCTCTTAACATTTTATCTGAACTTTAGCATACTTGAATTTATTAATAATATAAAAACAGATGTATTTCCATCTGATCTACTTGTTGCTAGGTCTTTGTTGCTCATCTTTTGGGAAACAAAAACCTTAAAATTGTGGTTGAGCTAACGTATATAGTTTATATACATTTTATATGCATAACATATAGTGTATA
Source organism: Macrotis lagotis (assembly GCF_037893015.1). NCBI lineage: Eukaryota > Metazoa > Chordata > Mammalia > Peramelemorphia > Peramelidae > Macrotis > Macrotis lagotis. The sequence goes on from NC_133658.1 coordinate 897,372,206, forward strand.
GTTTTCATTTAGTGAAGGAAAATAGTAATTGTTTATATTTTGCTTTGCAAAGGGAAGTGGGAACAGTCATGATTTAAATAGTGTATCATACATTTTCTGTAGAAGTAATGTACATTATTGATAGTTTGGAGGAGTTAGTACTCTTTGTGTATTTTAAATTTGTTAGACACAGCTTGGAATTCAGCATTGGGTAACAAAGCCATATTGTTTATCAACTTTATTATTAAAGTAACTGATCATAGTTTTGAATATTTTTGTAATTATGAAATGTCCGGGTTGACCCCTACTGTCTGATATTTATTCTCTTTATTTTTCATTGCTTGTGTGATAGAGTAAGTTCTGACATGGGTGGATGAGAACAGTCCCTTGTTTAAGAAGAAGTGTTTAGAGTGCAACTTATTAAAGGCTTGGTATGTACAGAGCTGGAGGATGCCATTTCAGGGGTGGGACAGGAATCTCTAAGATGAACTGATTTTTTTAGTGAATTTTTGTGGGGGGTGGACTTCAGGTTAAAACTAAAGCGCTAGCATTTTGTGTGCTGACGGGAATGAAATTAGTTGAAATAGAGCTGGGCTATATTGCTCCAAAGGACAGAATCAGGCCAGTGGGTGGGAAGCTCCCGGTAACTAGATTTTGACTCAGTAAAAGAATTTTCCAATAATTGGAGAGTTGCCTAAGTAAAATGGGGGCTCTTTGTGCTGGGGACCAGTAAGCAAGAGCCTTCAAACTTTGGCTCCCCCTTGCTCAGGGGGTAGAGCTTTGGGCAAGATCTTGTAGTGGAGCATCTCTAATATTCTCTCTGAAACTCGGAAATCTTGCACTTCTACTACAGAGATTCTTGAATTAGACAAAGTATTGAACTGGATCTCTGGTGCCAAATTCAAATAGAAATGGATCCCTGCAGCTGCATGTTGTTTTACATTCTGTATCATATTTTTGTTTTGTTAAATATTTTCCCAATTACATTTTAATCTGGTTCTGGCCAGACTTGGGCATTTGAGACAGGTTCTGTCCACTGTGATCAAGCTCTCTTCTTGCCAAGGTGATTGTGATTCTAGTTACACAGGAATTCTTTAAAGATAAGATTTTGGAAAGGCAAGGCAAAGTAGCATTTTATCTTCATGACTAAAACCACTCCATTTATCTTTGCTCACTAGTACCAGTTCATAGGTTAGTGTGTGGCATATTGTCTCTGAAGTCCAATACCCAGTGTTAGAATTTCATGGACATTTTGCTGGAATCAAGTCACTGCTTTTTTTGTAAGGAAATTGGTAGTGATCCTTCAGTCTAAGATTTGAAGAATTGGCATTTTCTTGTCTGGTTGATTATTGTGTCATTTCAGTCATGCTTGACTCTTCGTCACCCCATTTGGGGTTTTCTTGGCAAAAGATCCTGGGTTGGTTTGCCATTTCTTTCTTCAGATCATTTTCCAGATGAGGAAACTGAGGTAAACAATGAAATTGACTTGCCCATACAACTAGTATCTTAGTCTGGATTTGAACTCTCAGATCTTCCTGACTCCAGACCCCATGCTCTATCCACTGTGCCACCTAGCTGCTCTCTTCTGTTACCTATTTAGCAAACTGTAGGTGTTTATGCTAGTGAAGTATGAACTGTGACAGGTCTACCAACCTGGAAAGGCTGTATGTCTCTCATCTAAGGACCATGCCTTGCCAAGTTTGGAGGCTCATCGCCAAAAGGTTAGCTTCCAGTGAATTTTGGAGGGACAGTCTATTCAGATAAAGAGAGATTATGAGCTGCTTTAGTGTACACTGATGAAAATTATGGATCCTTGAAGGAGGTATCCCTGTTTGTGCAGTGACTGCATTTACAACTCTCTTCTCATGATCATAAATTTTTGCTGAATTGCAAGTCTGAGCCTGTATGATAAATTCACATTGTTCATATTACAATGGTCCCATAGCACCATGCTTTGCATACAGTAGATATTTAATGTTTTTATATTTTTCTTCTGAATTTAGAGATTGTTAGGAAAAGTTTATAGCTTTTCAAACATTATTTGTAAAGTTAGACATTTTCAAAGTGTTATTATTTTCACTTAGTCTATTGGGTATTATTTTCCCTTGGAAAAATCTATCTCCAAAATATCTCATAAAGTGAGCTCATATCTGTCTGAATTATCTAATTAGATTGACTTTTTCAGACAGTATATATCTTAATGAGTAGAACTAACATTTAGTTATTATAGTTATTGGTATTTTATATTCATCTTCAAATAATTGTGGGGTTTTTTTTCCCCCTTCCCTGATAAGCTTGGCTCACATTGTCCTCTAAATTGGATTAAATTCTTACTGACAGTGGACTCTTAGCTTTTCAGCTTTAGTGGATTGGTAACTGATATTCCTAGTATTAATATCTAGGCTTGACCATATGGCATATTCCATAGTATTTTAAATTTTGACAGGACTAAAAGCAAAAATCCTATGGTCTTATAACTGAATTAGTTGTAGACAACACCTTATCTTTGGACTTTTTACGTTTAGAAAAACTGGTCTTGTTTCTTTATTATTGCTTCAAGTAGCTAGATATAGGGCACTGACAGAAAATGTGAAATATGCTGGTGATGAATTATCAGGTGTTTGTATCAGTGATTCTAAGTTAGAAAAAGGTCATGCCAAACCTTGACCAGAACGGGAATTCACATCTTGCTGGTTTTGAAAATCATTGAAATCAAAATCTCTGAAATCTTCACATTAACTGTTTTTGGACAAGGAATAGGATTTAAAAGTTGAGTTATGCTACTAAAACCTCATTTTAGAGATGTAGGCAATTTGTAGAGTTGACCAGTGGATTAGTAGACTATTAAAAGCTTTTTTTAAAAGCTTCGAGCTAGCCTGTAAGCAGTGTCTCCACCATTAGGTGCCATGGTGATTAGTGGAAATGATGCTAGGTATTTCCTGATGGAATAATAGTAAACATGATTTGGAAAAAAAAAAGTCAAGGTACCTAATTTTTTTTTTAAGCTGCTGACTTGTTTGTAGAATTCTATTGATTTAAAAGACAAAATCAAGTTTCTCTGAGGCATTATTGAATAGGTTATACATCTGAAACTGCCTTATCATTGATAAAGGGTTATTTTGTCTTAAAAATGATTTAGTTCAAGTTGAGGGAAGCGAAGAATATAAAATATTCAGCATCCCAAACCTAGAATACTCAGAGTTGTAAAATTTTTGATATCATGTTGTATCTTGCTTACATTGTGTTCTGTTTTCTTTGACATATGCATGTGTGTTTTCCTAACTTTGTCCTGGCATGTCTGGCAAAAGAATAGGGTGACCATAAAATATGCCTGCTAGGTATAACAAAAATTATCTGAGTGGTAATTCTACTACAACTTTCAGTTTTAGAGAAAGTAGAAAAATTTGTTCTAATTTCATAAAAATAGCAGTGCTAGTATGTCACCTTTGTTTGGACATCTGTCATATAGCAGATGATTAATTGAAAACTTTTTAAAAAATTCTTCATAATTAGATTGATTCAGCATATGTGAGTCTATATGTGCACCTTTCTTCTGTATCAGTCTCTTTGTTGTTGAAATAATGAAATTGGATTAGATGGTCTAAAGACTCATTTCATATGTAAGGTCATGTGATTTCCACTTCCACAACCCAAGGTTTATCCATCATTACTTCTTCCTCCTCATTTCTTTCTGCAGTTGTTAAATGCTCACTTATCTAGGTTCTTTATTGAGTCTTTAAATTGAGCATTTTCCATTATTATATTTGTGTCACATAAGGATTAAGCAAAAGACAGTGTCATTCACTAAAATAGGAAAGACATTGGCAGATGCTGGATGGGTGAATGAAAATTGTGTCCCACTATACAGTCTTAAAAAATGTTTTAGGTGGAAATTGCCCAATCCAAATGTAGTCTTAATTGAAAATCAAAACCAAACCGTTTTAAGGGATTCCTGTTAATAGCAGCATACCTCATTTTAAGAAAAGCTTCCTGAATTACAGCAAACTACCCTAAAATAGTGTTACAGTTGTGGTCCATTAAATGTTAACTCCCTTAGACTCTAACTACTCTTCTTTTTAGAGATGAGGAACTGATAAATTTAAGCTGAGGTGTTAAGAGAAATGAAAGCAAAGCAGCCTTAAAATTATATTTCAGATCAGTAGGAACATAGGGCTCATTTGCAGGAGAAAATGCTTATAATGAATTAAACCTGTATTTTAAAAACTCAACAATATACACATTGAAACTTTTCATAAAATAGTATTCATATTTTATTTTGAAAGTGAGGAAGAGAATGGAAAGTATTTTTTAAAAAATTTTAATTTTCCTATTCTAGCGTAAAAGTGAGTTCCCTGTGTTTGGGGGAGAAAACTCTTAACATTTTTTTTTCTTACTATAGAAAGAATGCCTACAGAAAGTATTCCTTCTATTACCCTAACCTCCCATTTTTCCAGAAATTTTGAAAGCATGGGGGAAAGAACATTTTTGAGGGGTTGGAGGGGAAGGGGAAGAATAATATATAGAGGGATTGAAATTTTGAGGTTAGTTTTTTAAGTAAAACTTAACACACTATCTCATATCTGAGTCTTTGCTTAGGAAAATAAAAAGATGTCATGTGTTGTGTACCACTTTGATTTCAGTGTGGTTTCACATTTCCCAGTTCATCCTTCTAAACATAATGCTCCATATGATTCCTTTTTTCTAAATTGAGAAACTCATGCTGAGGTTCAGTGGCATAGCGGTAGTAGCATACACATTCTATGGGAAAAGTGAAAGATTGATGGCCAGAAGAACTGGGCTTGGTGGCAGCTTTTCCTGTTATCACTAAATGTGGGACCTAGGGCCCATTGCTGTTCTCTGGGCCTTGGTTTCCTTTGCTGTAAAATGAGGAAATAAGCTTTTTGAGGGCAGGGACTATTTTTTGTTGTCAAGTCAACAAATCTTTATTTGATGCCAAGTGCTGGTGAGACAATAGTTTTATTTGCTTTTTTTTTTTTTAATGTGTTCCTGCTCTCAAGGAGTTTGCGGGTCTAATGGGGAAAACCTGGCAACAATTTTATACACACAAGATACACCTCAGAGGTGACCCAGAAAAAATGTCTAGTAAAGTTTTGACCGAGATTTGGAGAAAGCCAGGGTATTCTGGAGTCATGGGGGAGTGAGTGCTTGATAAATGCTTGTTGGGTTACAGTGTTCTGGACCAAGGGTTCTTGACCTGGGGAATAATAGGTTGATAATTTCTGTTTCAGTAGAACTTGTTTAATATTTTAATTTAAATAGTAGGTTGGTAATTTCTGTATCAGAACCTGTTTCTTTTGTAATCCATTGTGTTGTTTTGTTTTGTTTTTAACATTCTGAGGTGGAGTCCATAGACCTCACCTGACTGAAAAAAAAAATGGGGTTTTTGATACAAAGAAGATTAAGAACTCTTAATCAAGGCGGTAGCTAGATGGAGTCAAGAGGACTTGAGTTCAAATGCGGCCTCCGTAACTTAATGCTAACTGAAGGGCCCATTACCTTGCCAAAAAAAAAAAACTCTTCATCAAGATGATTGCAAAGATACCTTCTAGTTCCAAATCTTATTATCCTGTTAGTGACTATTGGGAGGACATGCATCTAATAAGTGACTAACCAGGATCAGAGCTTCTAACTGGTAGGGTACAGTTTTTTCCCATCCATTCTAGACTGCCTGATAAAGTTATGACATTTACTATAACTTATTTTAAAATATAATTTATTTCTACAGCAACTACAAATTTGTCAATTTAATTTACTGTTTTGTTATAAATATAACTGTAAACTATTTGACAATTTAAGCTAGACCTTAACTTCCATTTTCCACATTCTATTCAGGCTCCTCTGTCCTTGGCCTTTTGAGCAATCAGAGCAGTAAGTTCCTCGTTTCTGAACTCTAGCAGAAGTATGAACTCTAGCAGAAGTATCAGAAACCAGGCCAGTGGCCCGCTACACTTCCAAGTGCTGACCAAACCAGGTTAAGATTCAATTAGGAAAATCTAACAAACTAAACAAAAATAAAATATAATGTTACTTTGTAAAACTAAATTAATATCCTTTTGTCTACTTTATTGGCCCCTGCTTCTATTTGAATTGTTCACCTCTGTTCTATAGGAATAAAAGGATAATCAGCCATTGGTGGTCTTTGCTTTCCTTTCAGGTGTGCCCTTCAAAATGATCAGAAATCTTAGGTGGAAATCCTCTGGTAAAGGATAGTGAAAATGACAGAAGCAAAGCATTACTTTCGCTTTCTCCTTTGAGAGGTGTGGGATGTTGCTAGTTTTTATTGTAGAGAAATTCTGATGATTTGAGTCACTTTTACATAAGACTGATTGACTTAGGTAGGTTCTGTCACAAGTCTCTCTATACATTAGTTATCACTTTTTCTAGTCATATGATCACCCATCTTTTCAGGTTACCATTTTTGTGAGAATTTTTTTTGGTAGAGGAAGATTCCCAAACCCTGAGTGAACACTATGCCGCCGCCACGCCCCCCACAACAAGGATTTATGAGAGATTATGAACAAGGAGGGGGAGATGGGGGGGTGGGTATTGGCCTCTCTCGTTTATAACTTAACTTTATTTCTGGCATATCCCTGCCTTGGCTGGGACTAGAGGTCTGCCCCTCCTGCATTTCTTCTCCTAACTTCTGATTTCACCGGGAAAGAGTGAGTAAGACGTCCAGTATGAGAAGGCATGGATGACCCTATGGTCCACCTCTTCTTACCTTAAGTTTTCCAACAAATTCATCCCTCTTCCTGACAAAGGACCCCACCATACCTGGCCTCACAACCTTGGAATTGTCTTCGATCCTTCACTCCCTACCCTACATATCAAGGACCAAATCATGTTGCTTCTACTTCAGGACATTTGCTATATAATTTTTGAGTCTGATTTTTTGACTAAGATAGATTTGCTAGTTCTTTGATTATGAAATTCTATATTAATAGGTAACTATTATGCGAGCTGCCATTAGAAGGTTGAATCATGTAGTAATGATAGCTAACATTTACATAACACTTTGAAGATTCACAAAACACTTGATATCTCATTTGACACAGGGCTACCTTATGAGGTAGATACTGTTATTATCCCCATTTTACTAATGGAGCAGGCAGAAAATTAAAGTGATTTGGCCACCAAAAACACAACTAGTAGTAACTGTCTTAGGCAAAATTTTTAACTATGATTTTCTGGACTCTAAGCCCCCCCCCCTTTTTTATCGGAGGGTTTCATTGTCAAATAAGCTACAGTTACAATGGTATAGTTAAATTTTTGGTGGGTTTTTAAAATCGATATTTGCTGGCATATAAATCATTTATGTCTAAAATGCTTTATTTCAGCTTCTGATCTATGAGCTCATTCTTATTTGTATGGCTACTTTATCTCTTAAAATAAGTTTATAACTAATCAAAATGATCTGACTTTATATACTATCTTCCACATTCATAGGCCTCCACCTCTGTGAACAAGTGGCATAGATAACTTCTCTTATCTCTTGCTTTGAGCCAAACTTGCTCACTGTAATTTCATAGCATTCAGTTTTGATTTTTTTGTTTGATTTTTCTTTCCATTCACATTGTTGTACTCCCAATAAGCATTGTTTTTCCAGATTCTGCTTACTTCATTTCTCGCCAGCTCATATATCTTAATGCTCTCTTCTAGTCATCGTGTTGTTTCTTACTGTAACATTCTGTCAGTCTTGTATCACAATTTTAGACATTCTCCACTTGATGACCATTGTCTTTCTTTCTAATTCTTCCTACTGTTATTAAAAGTGCATCTGTAAACATATTGGTGAATATGAGACTTTTTTTTTATTTGTTATTAACTTCCTTGGGTTATATACCTAGTAATGAAATAGAGACCTTTAGTCATCTCCTTCCTATAACTCCAAAATGATTGAATCAATTCATAGCTCCATTCAGCCTTAGTGTGCCCATCTTGCCAGTGGCTATACTTGTTTTATCATGATAGCTAATTTGCTAGGTGCATGATGATACATGCATTTTACTTATTAGTGATTAGAAATATTTCTTTTCAAATTGTAATTAATACTAAAAGAATTGAAAACATAACTTCATTTCATATCTTTTGACTTGTATTGAGAAATAGCTTTTGTTCTTATGTATTCTGTTAGTTTTCTGTATATTGGACCCTTATCAGAAATTTTGAGGCTGCTAGGTGGCTGGAGTTCTGGAAGATCTGAGTTCAAATTTAGCCTCAGATACTCACTAGCCATGTGATCCTGTGCAAGTCACTTCACCCTTGTTTGCCTTAATGCACTGAAGAAGGAAATAGCAACCACTCCAGTATATTTTCCAAGAAAACTTCATAGAAAGTAAAGCATGTCATGGTTCACAGGATCATGAAGAGTCAAGACAAGAATGAGTAAGAACAACAAATCAGAGATTTTGGTAGATTTTTCCTATTCAACAATTCCTTTCTTATCATAGTTGAATTAATTTTGTTCATGTAAAAGCATTTCATTTGAATGTAATTGAAATGGCCTATTTTGTCTTTTTGTAATTATTTATCCCTTTTTTGGATAAGAATTCATGGCCTTGGGGCAGGTAGACTGTAGATAGAGCAAAATTTGGACTCTGACACTTGACACTCACTAGCTTTGTGATCCTGGGCAAATCACTTAACCTTGATTTCCTTAAAAAAAAATTCATTGCCCTGGCCATAACTATAAAAGAAATATGATATTTTCTAATTTTTTTTAATGATATGTCCCTTAAAATCCAGGTCACACAACTACTTGAATGACTACCTTCCATTGCCACTGTGTAATGTTGATCCATAGGTACTTCTATGGATTACATGAAACCTTAAAACATTGTAGGACCTATTGGAAAATATTGATAATCATTCAAAGGAGTTTAACCTGACCATCCATATGGAAAAGATTAAATGAATGAAGAATGTTATTTCCCTGATTTTACATTCCTTTGAATAAACAGCCCATAGAGCTCACCCATCAGTTTGCATATCTAGGACAAATAATACAGGCAGTACATGGAGGACAAACAGGATAGTTAGACCATGCATTGGGCTGAGAGTTGGACATGTGGAGAGAAGTGGACTTCAGGAATTTGTAATTTGTTGTCCCAAAGCCTTTCATGAAGTTGAAGGCACATCTTTTTAATACCAATCTCTGTTGGTATTGCCCTGTGGCATTGAATTCAGTGGCTTCCAAAGAATTGGAAAATGAGGATCATACAGAGAGCAGTAGCAGAGTGGCACATGGGAGATGCAGGCAAGCTACAGCCCCCCCAAAAAAATCAGTGAGATAATCTGAAGTGAGAAGTGTCATTAAGGATTTGTTTGATTAGAAGAGAAAGTGAGGTATCCACACAGTAAGAATGTAAGATAAAATGGACAGTTGGTATACTTCCTGAAGACCTCTCTCCAGCCAATTCTGTGGTTGAGCATGGACAATGCTGGGTGGGTTGTTATTTGCTAATAACATGATATTAAAATGTTATCTCCAAAGATTAAAAGTTGGCTTAGCAGAAGTGATAGACATGTCGATTGTAGAAATAACAAAGCCTAACAATTTATAGAGTGTAAATTAGGATTGTTAATATGATTGGGAAAAATGGAAATCAGTTCAAGCCTAGATGAAAGTAAGTGTCAGTTGTAGGGATTGGACTCTTCACAGCCTGTTAGAAAGGTTTCTTGAATAGGAAGCTGCTCCCTCTACACTGTGTCACTTACACTTCCACCCCTCATCCCTTACATCCTTCCCAATGAAAATTTGAACTCCCCCCAGGAAATAAACAGGAAGTAAGCCTTTATATCCAGGGCCAGGCTTCCTCCCCAACCAGTCAGTCTCTCTTTTGTATTGTCTTTTCTCACTGGAATGTAATCTCTCTCTTCTAGGATTTGTATCACTCGAAAATGTTTAATAAATGCTTTATCTAATAAGGTTAGAAATTGCCAACAGCTCATGGCCCAGAGAATGAAAAGAGTACACTGCTTGTGAATGTGACTCTTGATACTAACATAAGCTGCAGTATAAGTTATTTGTGGAAAACACCAGAGAAATAATGAGGTAGAGTATGTGTGTGTGTGGGGGGGGGTGTTCCTGCCTTTGAGTCAGGACAACCTGGGTTCAAGATCCGTCTTACACAAAACTTAGTTGTGTGATATTGTGTGAGCTCAGCTTGTTGTTGCCCCAGGGAGCTTTGTCCTTCCATAGGACAATGAGCTGCTGCTCTGTTGATGGAAGGTATTTACATACCAAGAGTTCTCTAAACCAATGTTCTCATTAGACCTCAGAACAAGATGGGTGATGGGATAAATTGGAAAGAACCCTGAATTTAGAGTTGGGAGTGTGTTCACATCCCATTGCCAGAAAATTGGCAAATCCCTTACCATCTCCTTTACCTTGCTCAGTGTGTAAGATGAGAATAATAACCTGTCTTACAGGGTTATAGGAAGGATGTCATGAGAACCTTAAAGTACTCCATAAACTTGTTAACACAGCTAGGTTGGTGCAGTGGATAGCGTACCAGGCCTGGAGTCAGGAAGACTCCTTACTGAGTTCAAATCTGGCCTCAGACCCTTCCTATCTTGTGGGACCCTAAGCAGGTCACTTCACTGTTTGCCTTAGTTTCCTCATCTGTAAAATGAGCTGAAGGAAATGGCAAACTAACTACTCCAGTGTCTTTGCAGTCACAAAGGATTGAACATGACTGAGAATGACTGAAAAACAACAGATACGTACAAGGTAAATTTGGGGAGGAGACTACAAGGGGAAAATCCTTGTGAAAATTGTTAGCTTTAGAGTTGGACTTTGTAGGAGAGACTAGAATGAGGAGGCATAGCATTCCAGGCAGTAAGGTAGAAAATGGAATGCCCCAGACATCTCGGAAAGGCAAAAGGTTCAGTGCGGCAGTTTGGCTGAAACTGTAAGCAACCTGCAAAGATGAATTAGAACTAGGAGTCTCTGAAATTTCTTGAGTTAATACATCAACTTCATCTACCCATAAAAGTGACGTATTACACTAATAGTCCCCTCCTTTGCAAAGAAAAAAGGAAGTTCATTTTTTTTTTCTTTAAGGAAAAGTTTGATTAGAATCATATGGGATTCAGTTTGAAATTGGTTCATTTGCATTGCTTTAGTCATTGTGTATATTTTCAGTGTCCCTTCATTCAGCTAAGTTTTACCCTGTCTTCTGAATTCTTCTTTCTTTTTTAGACCCAACAACATTCCATTACATTCATGTACCATTCCCCAGTCAGTGGGTTTGTCTCCATTTCTGTGCTACCACAAAATGTGCTTCTATGAATATTTTGTTATGTTTAAGACCTTTCTTTCTGTCTTTGACCTCCTTGGGCATATTCCTAGCAGTGGGACTTCAATTTAGTCACTTTCTTAGCATAGTTACTTTTAGACTACAATGGTTGAACCATAACCACTTGTAACATTGATTATTCCTTTCATGCAGCCAGGAGAGGGGGCATTCTTTCTTTCCTCTCTGCCCCATTGGAGTGCCAGGAAGCCTTTGTGTATCAAGTGCCAGTTTTCCCCCCAGCTTTCTTCCTAAAGCCCTGTTCTTACTACTTTTGGAAGAAATCCCAGAATCATTGGTATATTCAGACCTGAGAATTATCTACCTTGAGATAGAAGCCTTAAAGTAGGGCAGGCCTCCTCCTCATCCTACACACAGCTATTCCCACTGCTTGGATGAACAAGGAGTTTTAATTTCTCCAGTAAGATGGAGGACCTCTAGCTCGTATCATCTGCCCCACCACTCCTATCCAAAGGACTTTTAGGCCTTGCTGTCTGCCCTGCCACCCTGTCCTCCAAACCTCTGGGCATTACTATGTGAATGGCTAATAGATCCCTAAAGACCCTTGCTTTGCCATCTGCTCTACTGCTCATTCCCTTAGGACTTGTGGGCCTTTCCAACCACACTGCAGCAGAACTGTCTTGCATGTTTTGTCTCCCCTTAGAGTGTGAGCTCTTGAACAGGGGCTCTCATTTTTCTGTTTGCATCCCCAGTGTTCTAACATAGCACATGGCAAGCTTTTAATGTTTGTGTTTTTCATTCATCAATCATTTGCCAAGTAAAGCAGTATTTTTTATGATATTATTAATAATCTTAAGTATTCTGCTTATTAGTGATATGGAACAAACCTTCTTATATTAACAAGATTTTTATTGATACTTATAAAAATATTGCTCTGATTTTCCCCTTTTCTTTCCCCTTTTTCCACTCTCATTATTCCTTTTAAAAAAGAATTTTGAGAGGGAAGGAGGAAGGGGAACCAGAATTTAAAAAATCTACCTTTTGAAAAAATTCTATTATATTGTCCTACACCTGTGAACACCACCCCACAATCTCTGCAAAGGAGGGAGTAGGGGAGAATAAACAAGTCTTCTTGTATCTCTTTGGGGAGCCAAACTTGTTCTTTATACTTTTCTCAGCAATAAGTTTTGATTGTTTTGTGATGGTTCTTTCCATTTACATTGTTGCAGTTTAATAACTTACAGTTCTTTTGAGAACTGCATGTTCTTAACTTTTGACTACTTGTCCATTGGAAAATAGCTTTTGGTCTGACATATTTGTGTTTCTGATTTATCTTGGCTATCAGCCCTTTATCAGAAACATTTTATGCAAAGATTTTTTTCATCTAGTACCACTGACTTTTGTTACTGTAAAAATTTTTCAATCTCATGTAATTGAAATTATCTTTTATCCTTCAGGATTGCCTCTTGTTACCTGTTTGTTTAGGACTTTCCCTCCTTCATGTAGCTGAGAAAAGTACCTATTCTGATTCAGTTCATATTTCCATTTGGAATATACTGTGCTGTATGGTGTAAGATGTTAGTATATCTAATTTCTGCCAAACTACTTTCTAGTATACTGGCCAAATTAAAATCTGCATCTGACTTAATGGCTCCTTTTTGACTCTTAGGATATTTAAAGCCTTTTACAGTTAAGCTGAGTTTTGAAGGTAACTGAGGATCCTAAAATGGAAAGTTACAGTAGCCAACAGCAACACTGATGTATAATATGAAGTCATTTTTTTTAACATCCTAAATGAAAAGAATAATGCAAGATCCTGGGCTACATTGCCTCATAAAACAGCGAGAAGTGGATGGAAAAATCATCCAGCTATGAAAAATCAATCCCAAGGATATTTGTCGATGAAATTGGAAAGATAATAACATAAGAAAGATGGAGAAAATCTATGGGGGGGGTCGTTTTTTTCAAGGCGGTGAGGTTAAATTACTTACCTAAGGGCTCACAACCAGGTAATTATTAAATGTCTGAAGTTGGATTTGAACTCAGATCCTCCTGATTCCAGGGTTGGTGCTCTATCCACTGTGCCACCTAGCTGCCCCAAATCTTTTTGTTATCATGAACCCTGAAGCCCATCTTTTATCATAGTCCCAGCAGTGCTGAAAGAGAAAATTGAAATAGAAAATAACAGAACTGAGAGCTGCCAGAATGGACTAAGTATTCATAGAGGAGACAATTTTGAAAGTATTAAAGGATCAGTTATCAAGGTATATGAAGAAGAATATAAACACATCTAGGAGGAAGGGGAGATTGCAGACCCTACTCATTAAAAAAGGATAACTAGGGGACATCTATATAAACTTTTTCTGGGAATATCTACACACATACATCAAGGGCATCCTGGAGGAGGATTAGCAAAGGAACCAGGGAGAGCTTTTAGTAGCAATATCCCCACATTAGCATCTTTTTGGAAGGTTACTGAGCCTGAACTTGAAAACTCCCAGTGAAGACTCCCTACAAAATTTCTTCTGAGGCAATTTATAATCTGCATAATATATTCCTTAGGGCATTGAGAGATTAAGTGACTTGCATGCCTAGGGTTGCAGCCTTATAGACCCAGTAGGAGTTGAATAACTCCATGACTGACTATCCATTCTACTGCTCTAACACATAGACCACATCTCAGTATCACAAAGTTGGTGAAAAGTTTTAGATGAGACCAGTTTCTATGGTTCTTATTGTTTGACCTTTTTATTTTTTAGCATTTGAATTGTTACAAATGAATGAAAATACATTTGTTAAGCCCTTTTTAAAATGTGCTACGTTCTTGGTGAGAAGAATTCAGTCAAGATTTCTTAAGGAGACAAGTTTTGAGTCCAACCTGTTTGAATCCAACCTGTTCTCCACTTGGGTGGGCCTTATATTTCATTACAGGCAAGTGGGCATTTTACTTATTGGTTAGTTTTTGTTTTGTTTGCCTAATACTTGTCTACTCATTGTTGATAAAAGGCAGTGGGGGCTTATTTTTAAGCTTTTCAATTTAAATAAAATGATCATTAAATTATATATTATAAGGTTATCATAATAGGTGGCATTGCCAAAATGGAAAATGAACCCCCTTCTCTAACTTAGTCATATTGTGGAAAACAACATGATTTAATTTCACAGAATCAGTGAATCTTAGTGAAAACAGACCATCTACTCAAAGCCTCTCATTTTATAGGTGAGAAAGTCGGGTGCATTTATGGAGTGCCTTCTGTATACCTGGTCCTGTACTAGACTCTAAGGATACAGAGGCTGACATCATTTCTGAGTGACCCTGGGGAGGTTTGATTCAGTTTCCTTATCTGTCAAATGAGCTGGGGAAGGAAATGGCAACTCTCTCCAGTATCTTTGCCAAGAAAAACTCAAATGGTGTCATGAAAACTTAGACCCAACTGAGCAACAACAGCAAGACTACATGCAGCCCACATTCTAATAGAGGGTGACCAAAAAAGGGAGAGTTGTGTTCTGGGAGCCCTAGAGCAATGTATTTTCGTAACCTCTTGAGAAATAATGGTGGGGGGATGGCACAGATTTCTGGGGTAGTTAGACTTGAAGCATAATGTAGGGCTAGCTGGAAGTAGTCCTTTCTTTCTGCAAATTTATACTCACTGACCATCAGTTGAAGCCCAGTACTAAATGTTGTGCTATGATTGCACAATGAGATAGAAAAAGCAGGCATGCCCTGCAAGTTACGAAATTGGTTAAACTCTCCTTGGTTTTTCTCACTTAATAATTCAAGCTATTGTAATATAGTTAATAGCTAATAATAACTCAAGCTATTGTATTTATTATAAACTAAAACTTTGTTTCTGTACCTTACTTTACAGTTTTCAAACATCTTTCATATGTTTTGATTCTCATGAATATATGGTACAGGGTCTGAGTACAATCCCTTTTTATTGGTGAGATAGTAGAGGGCCCAAAAGGATGAGCTAACTAACTAGTAAGAGTCAAATCAGGATTAGAATCTGGTTTCCTGTTTCTTTCATCTGTGACAGCTTTAGACTTAATGATCTCTAAGAGACCTGTAGTTCTTAAATTCTGTAGCTATAATTTATTTTATTTTATTTTTAGATTTTTGCTAGGCAATACGGTTAAGTGGCTTGCCCAAAGCCACACAGTTAGGTAATTATTAAGTGTCTGAGACCGGATTTGAACCCAGGCACTCCTGACTCCAGGGCCGGTGCTTTATCCACTGCGCCACCTAGCTGCCCCCTGTAGCTATAATTTGACTCGGGACCAGAGCCTTGATTTATAATTAGTGTTCTTTTAGTTTTTTTATTTTCCAGCTATAGCATAGGTATTTTTTAAAACAAAGCTATTATTATAAACTTAAGTCAGCAAAGCCTACAGATCTAACCCAGAATAAAACTGTTATACTGAATCTTTAACCTTTAACCAATCTATTAGATGCATACTTTTCTTAACCAGTTAGGAATAGAAATGATGTACTACTTCTGAAACTTTACCTGATTCCTCCTCAAAATCTCCCCCTCATTATTGCTATATATTCACTGTATCTTACGTGTGTGTGTGTGTGTGTGTGTGTGTGTGTGTTTATAAATGGGAACTCCTTTGAGGGCAAGAATTATTTTGCTTTTTATTTCTCAAATGTCTTAACAGGGAATATCCCTTAGTAAATGCTAATTAATTGGTCTGTGGGGGAGAGGGAATGAGGAAGGGAGAGGAGTAAATATTTTCTTTTTTTCCACTTACAAAGCAAAGATAGTTCATCTTTTTGTAAGATTTTGAAATTCACATTTTTTTACCTTCCTCCCCCTCTCCATGACACTGAGTAATCTGATATCCATTATACATGTACAATCATATTTAACATATTTCCATATTGTGAAAGAATCAGAATTAAAGGAAAGAAAAAAGCATTAAATAAAAGTGAAGATGGTATGCTTTGGTTTTTATTCAGACTACACACAAGTTTTTTTCCTCTGGTTGTAGATGACATTTTCTGTCATAAGTCTTTTAGAATTGACCTTGATCGTTGAACTGCTGAAAAGAGGATATAAGTCTATCACAGTTTATCATCACACAATTCAACATTCATGTTTATTTTTTTGATTTTTATTTAAAGTTTTTGTAAGGCAATGGGGTTAAGTGACTTGCCCAAGGCCACACAGGTAATTGTTAAGTGTCCGAGTCCAGATTTGAACCAACTACTCCTGACTCCAGGGCTGGTGCTCTATCCACTGTGCCACCTAGCCACTCTGCAACATTCATTTTTAAATAAGATTTTAAGTTTTGAATTTTTTCTCCCTCCCATCCATCCCCCCTTCCCAAGATGGCAAGCTATCTGATATAGGTTATACATGTGCAGTTATGTAATCACATTTCCACATTAGTGGTGTTCCACATTAGTTGTGTTGTGAAAGAAGAAACAGAACAAAAGGGAAAAACTATAAAAAATAATATACTTGAGTCTACATTCAGACTCCATAGTTCTTGCTCTGGACATGGATAGCTTTTTCCATCGAATCTTTTGGAATTGTCCTGAATTATTGCATTGCTGAGAGATTCATTGTAGTTGATCATCTCATGATGTTGCTGCTAATGTGTGTAGTTTCTCCTGATTCTGTACACTTCATTCAGCTTCAATTCATGTAAATCTTTATAGAATTTTCTGAAATCTGCCTGCTCATCATTTCTTATAGCACAGTAATATTCCATTCAATTCATATATCTCAATTTGTTCAGCCATTCCTCAGTTGATAGACATTCTCTCAATTTCTTTTTTTCAATTCTTTCAACTTCTAATTCTTTGTCACCACAAAAAGAACTGCTATTAATATTTTTATATATGTAAGTCATTTTCTCTCTTTTATAATCTCTTTGGGATACAGACCTAGTAGTTGGTATTGCTGAAATTTGACTGCTCTTTGGACATTATTCGAGATTGCTCTCCAGAATAGTTGAATCTGTTTACAACTCCGCCAACATTGCATCAGTGTTCCAATTTTCCCACATCGTCTCTAGCATTTTTGATTGGTCTTAAAGCTCTGTTTTTGAACTGTCCAGAATTCTCAGTGCAGGTTCCTATAGTTAGTTTCAAAAGCAATCTCCCCTTGGACATCCTGAGTGTCCTCTTGATTGTATTGATCCTTTTATAGCACCCTCAAGAGAGTTATCTTTAAACAGTCTGGGCAGTTGTATACGCCGTTGCCTCTCATACACACCTGACCTTTTTCTGTGATTCACTCTTACATCTCCAAAATGCTACTATATATTTCCATTTAAATATTCTGCTTTAAATTCATTCTGAAATGGGAACCCTCCCCCCACCAAAAAACCTGCTCCTTCTTCTGACTTCCCTATTTCTGTTGATGATGACACTGATCTTGCTCCTCACCCCCCACCCCCTTCCAGTAGTTTGTGAGTTCTTTATTTCACAACTTTTCTCTACTTGTTTAAAGTACTCAGCAGTCCCTTTTAGTCTGTTCCTCTTATTTTTCTTCCATTTAGTGACTAAATTTTCATACATAAACTCTTGAACCAAATCTGAATGGTGGGATTATGTCCAATTCAGCCTACTTGTACGCCTCTAGTCCTTAGTTAAACTGCTGATGAGCCATATTTCTTCTTTCTTCCCCTTCTCCCCATTTCACTGTTAGTTGATCCAAATTTAGCAAAAAGGGGGTTAGTCCTCACAAATCAAGGAGATGTTTTGTTTTCTGTTTTGCTTATGGATTAACTCTTGTTAAGGAAAAAGGCTACTGGACTTTAAAGTCAGAACATTGAGGTTTTAGTTTTGACTCAATATTGGGCCCATCATTTAACTTGAAAGCATTATTTTGCTGATCTATAAAATGAAGATTCGAATATCTGTACTACAAGATTATTGAGGAAAGTATGTTTCCTAACTTGGACATCAAAGATAAATGTTGATTGGCTTATTTGAAGACTTAATAGGTTTAACTACCTCATTAACTTTTACTTTTTCAAAAAGAATTTTTCATTATAAATTTAATACTCAACAAATTCCAGTAAATATCCAAAATATAATTAAGGCAGGGAGGTAGTACAATGTCTTAGAATGGTGTGAAGATTCCAGAAGTCAAGGCCTACCTCAAATAATTAGCTGGGTGACCTTGAGTAATTATGAAGATAATAATGGCAGTTACCTCACTCCAAGAAGTTGGGAGGAATCAGAGAGATAACTGGGCAGTGCTTTGCAAAGCACCATAGAAACTCTAGCTTTTGTTGCTAACTATTCTGAGTTGAATCCCATTTAAAATTATGAAACCTTAATGGTATATGTTTAATTTTCAAAATGTCTATTTTAACACACTGTTATGAAAATTTATTTGAGTGGTCACCTTCTGGGAACCCTTTGTTGACTCATAAAGTTTTATTCTTATGGAGGAAAATTCTTGCCTTATTAAGAGAAGCTAGGATATTTCATAGAACTGTTGAATTTTTAGAACTAGAAAGAACAAATCTTAGAAGTCATTAGTCTAGCTCCCATCTGAAAATAGCAATCCTTTTTAAAATTTAAACTTACTTTTTATACATAACAAAAATCTATTTTCTTTCCTTCCCAGCTCCCTAATTCCCAGTTTTTAAAAGAAAAGAAAAACAAATCTCCCATAACAGTCATGCATACTCAAGCAAAACAAATTCCTGCTTTGGTCCTGTCCAGAAAGGAGATATCTCATTTTGCAGCTTGAATCTTTCCAAAATTGTTTGTCTTTACAAGTGTTGTTAATTGGATCCATTCTCTGCCCTGCTTCTCTCCCCGCCCCCCTTCTTTTTACTTCATCCTGCATTTGTTTAAATCTTAGCCATCCTTTCCACAGCACTGCTGACAGACAATTGAAGCTCCCACAGGGATGAGGCTTCTTGAGGCAGTTCATTCTGTTTTCTGAAAAAGCTCTTAATTTTTCAGGAAGTTTTTCCATAATTTTTGCTTTTCGTGTCCCAAGTCTACTCTGGAGCCAACTGAACAAGTCTAGTCCATTCACCATTTGATTTATTTACCGCTTCTCTAAGGACTACAGTTATCTTTTCTCTCTTCCTCAACATCAGGCTTGTCTTCTTCCTGTGTCCATGTGGCTGCTGCCCCTGCCTTGTTATGGACACCACTGACCCAGTGCACAGCAGGCCCTTCAGCAGCACTTAGGGCTCTTCTACTGGTACAGTGTTCTAGCCATTTCTCCCTGGCTTGGATGGGCAGCCTGCTTTTTTTTTTCTTTTAAACTCAGGCAAGATTTCAGATTTCATCAATAATTTACCAAGCACTTATTAAGTGATTACTGTGTTCCAGGCACTATGCCCAAAAAGAGGCAACCCTGGGCCCAGATGTCCACCTCGGTTTCCTTCTGTGTAAAGTGGAGATAACACCCTCTGCCTCCCAGGTTGAAGATCAATATTTGTAAAGTTCTCAGGGGGCAGTTGGCATACAGTTGGTGTTTAATGAGTCCTTTGTTTCCTTTTTTTTTCCCTTCCCTCCTGCTAAGGACAGGGCCCCCCCCCCCACCTTCCTGGAACTGTTGTTTAATGGGACAGAGAACTGGGATGAGAAAATGAGACCTTGGAGTGATTAAGACTTTGTATCTACTTTGATACCCTCTCAAAGTCTTACCTATCTTCCAGCTTTATAGTATTCATCAGTATGCTAATATTATACTGGTATTAGTTCAGTACTAGAGCATTGGTTTTTTACTTATAAGAAGACTATCTCTTCAAATCATTGATTTTTAAAAATGGACCAAGACATAACCTTCCCCATGCTCCAGATTAACAGTGATCCATTCACTGTTCTGAGCATTATGTTTTCCCCATTAGATTATGAGCTCTTTCAGAGCAAGCATTGCATTTTATAATAAACATTTATTGACTGATTTTCATGGTTAGACATGGTCCTATCTCAGTTGCTATATTTTTAAGCCTTTTGAATCCTCTACAATATTAAATCATAATCATTAAATACATATTAGTTTTTTTAAATTGTACTAGGATGATCTTACCTTTCAGTTATAATTGACGTGATAATATTTATTATAGATTCCTCAAAAGCACACTTGTTTATATCTTCCATTAAAAAAAACTCCACAAAGAGTTTGCCACAGGTTGACCATGCATAGTGTATATATTATTAGACAGCTTTCACCTGGTGAATAAAAGCTATTCATAGAAAATGGAAATTGTCCAAAGTCTTGTCATTTGAGGTAGTCATTATATTTTTTTCCTCTTGACCTTTGTACCCTATATGTAAGTAGGCAACAATTTCTTAAAAAGTATATTCTCTTATTGTATGTGGGTATATGTACATACATACACACATATACAAATAAACACTTAACACACACACACAAGTATTAATAGTAGTGCTTTTTTGTTTGCAAAAAAAATAGAGCCAAAGTGAGTACCTATCAATTGAAGAATGGCTGATAAATTAGAGTTTATGAACTAAAGGAGATATTGAACCCTTAGAAACTGTGATTATGAGGAATTCGGAGAAATATAAGAAGATTTTGATAGACTGATTCTTGGTTAAGTAGGCAGAATCAGAACATGAGATACAAAGGATTTTTGTTTCTGGTCTTTTTAAGTTAAATGTTTCACTATAGTTTGGGGCACAATCTACTTAACATTTAACTTTAAAAGATGAAGTTTATTTGACATGTGCAAATTATATGTAGCAGTCCTACAACAGTTATGGCCCTTTCCTAAAGGAGGCACAGGATTTAGGGCAGCATAGCTTAAGGGATTTATTTGATCACAGTCACAATTGAAGAACTATTTTTAAGACTTAAACTACAGGACTTTCTGATCCAAGTTCACTATTCTTTCCATTACAACATTGCTTCCACAGATTCATGTCACATTTGTAGAGGTTTTGGTTTTTTCCCTCTTTATCAGCATTCATTTTAGAATTCAGGATGTTAATCTTTCATGTATGTCTACAGGCACACACCTATACATATGTACACATACATATAGCTAGATATCCTTCTATGCATACACATATATATTCATACACTGTGTGTATGGTGCAGAATGAGCCTCATGTTATTCAGGTAAAGGGTGGGAAGCCTAATTTGCTATCTAGCACAAATCAGGGTGGAAATTTTCTGGGTATACCAATGATGAAGTAAAAGAGTCCTTCTAGATTTTCAGAATGTGGTTGGTTTTGGAAAATAAGTTTTGATCTCCCCACCACAATTTAGCATCAAAATAAGAGTCTGTTATTTTTGTTCTGATAGAGAAAAATTGTATCTGTAGCTTTGAGAGAATTCCTTGAAGCTCTTAGATTCAGTGACTTGTCCAGGGTGAACATGGCAAGTCCAGTTTAGTGTTCTTAATCAGAGTGACAGATATAGCACAAGAGATGCATAATGGTGTTTGGAGTAGCAAGTGAAGCATTTAGCAGAGAGCCAGGAAACCCAGGCTTCAGGGTTCATTCTGCTGCTGTTTACTAACCCTGTGATTGATCCTAGCAGATCTCTTTTCTCTGAACCTCTTTATTTGCCTGTAAAGTGAAAATAATGCCATCCAAACCTCTAGCACCTACTTCCCAGGCTAGTGAGTCTCAAATGAGATAAAGAGTATGATGCCCTTTGTAAACCATAAAATAAAGTGCTGTATAAATTATTTCAGTCAGTCGTTCAACAAATATTTATTGACCCTTCTGATTCTTTTTCATACAAGAGCTTCTGGTAGACTTCCTATGCAAAGAAGTATAGGGTCACCCACCCTATCCCCCTAGTTCTCCATTGGATTTGGGCCTGGACATGCTTAGATTTTCAGAGTCATTTTTTCATTAAAAATGTTTGCTTGGTTTGAGTCTTAGAAAATTACCCTCTTGGGTGTTTTTATTTCAATAACTACATAAAGCAAAGACAAACCTGGGAGGTTTTTTTTGCCATATTTTTTTGAGTGCATGTGATAATGTATTTAACCTAATAAAATCACCTGTTTGTTCCATATACTTGTTGTTTCTGCACTTGAAAGCATTAAATCATATTGTTGAATTGCTACCTTTTCTTGCAGGTTTGCTCTTTGCCAAATAATTTTGCACTTGTTTACTATTGATATTAACTTCAGTTTTTGAGAGACCATTGATGCAGGTAAAAAAAAAGTACTGGCATTAGTCAAGGGAGTTCTGAGTCTGACTCCAATATTTAACTTGGTTGACCAGACAAATTGCTTGATCTTTCTGAACCTCAGTTTCTTCACTTAAAAAAAAATCAAAGTTTGTGAGGAAAGGATTGTGAAACCTTAAATCAGTGTATAAGTGATTTTTATATAAAAAAGCAATGGTGTATAGTTGCTTGTCTTATTCTGATTCCTTTTCAGTTTCCATTAGTATCATAAATATTCTATAACTCATGAATATAGACATATCTCATGAAAATCCCATTCTAATGAGGTGTGCTCCGTGCAAACAGATTGGCTCAGAGGGAAAGGCACTAGCAGAGAGCCTGGGACCAGAGGGTGGGCCCAGGATAAGGAAGGCCTTCTAAAGGTTTCTAAGCAAAGGAGGAGGGTGAGAAAGTACCCTCCAGGCCAGGGTCATCTGGCCAATGCAAAGAAAAGCAGGACTATGTTCTCTGCCCTTATATGAATCTGCCATTCTAATGCGGTGTGCTCGAAAAGGCATTAGCAGATTCTTCTTAAGAAGAATCAGTTTATAATGTTGATTTAAAAAAATAAAAACTATGCTTAAAGCAGTGGGTTTAGAACTAATCTGTTTTATTTTTTGAATATATGTCTTTAAAGCTTCCTCTGAGCACCTTTAAATTTAAAAAAAATGAGGACATGACTATATGATGTCCAATTAGAAATTAAGGCATTTTTTTTGGTGAGGTCACACAGCTAGTAAATATCAAGTGTATTGAGTCCAAATTTGAACTTGGGTCCTCTTGACTCCCAGGGTTGGTGCTCTATCTACTGAACCATCTAGTTGCCCCCCAAATTCAGGCATTTTTATGAGTAACTAAATCATGACATAAACTCCAGGTTTAGGCAAATTGTAAGTTTGAGCAGATTTGTTTGTTTTTACAGTTCCAATGGTTCTAATGTACAGTTGAACTAAGTCTAGATAACAGCGTAAATGATACCAGATAGTTTAAGGGTTTCTCAGGGGCACTTCTTTTAAAGTATTCAGCATCGGACATTGACTGAGCTCAGTAGTTCAATTGTAATTGTAATTGCTACAGATAGGTAAACCCTTTCTTTTTGATCATTCCCCCTAGTTTATTAGAATTGTGTTATAGGAATTAAAATCAATTAGTCCAGCTCTAGATTGAACCAGAAATTTCTTATCAAGATTCATAGTCATCCTTGTTTTTGAAATTGCTTGTTTATCTTTTTCTAGCCAGTGGTTAGCAGGTGTTCATCTACTCGTTAGTGAATAGCTTTCGCCCAGTGAGTTGCCATGTGTGTTCAGAAAAGGGTATCCAGGGATTTGGGGAGGACCTTAAGGGTTTTATACATAATGAGTGGCATATAATGATGGCTTTCATTTGAGTTTTTAATAATGTATACATTTTAGTGTTTGAAACAATATCCATTGTCTTAAAATTAAAAAGTAGGTTTTAAAAAAAAGCTAGGGGAGGTTGGCAAGCAGGCTTTGTTATAAGACTATCTTCTTAAAAAGTTGTTTCTCTTTCTGGATTTCTTAAATCTGTTTTCTGGCCCTTTGCCCTCTGTCTCTGATGTTTGTAAGGTATATTTGATCTCTAGCATATTTCTTTTTTTTCCCCTCTCCTAAAGTACTCACGGGATTCCAGGTACTGTGCTAATAAGCATTACAAATAAAAGAAAAGCAGGACCCTGCTCTCTGTCCTTATATGAATCTCCTATTCTAATGGGGTGTGCTCCATGCAGACGGATTGGCTCAGAGGGAAAGGCACTAGCAAAGAGCCTGGGACCAGAGGGTGGGCCCAGGATAAGGGAGGCCTTCTCAAGGTTTCTAGGCAAAGAAGGTGGGTGAGAGAGAGTGCCCTCCAGGCCAGGGATATCTGGACAGTGCAAAGACATGAAGTGGGGAGATGGATTATTGAGTGAAACCTGACACAAGCACACTTCTATAAAGTGTCATTGTTCCCTAAGGGCTTACAGAAGAGGGGTCTATTAAAGTGGATAAGAAAGAGGCCAAGAAAGTGCAAAACCAAAGCTGTGGCATCCCTGGACTTGAGAGCACTTTGTCTCCTCTTGTAGCTCCTAACTCATGCTCTCCAACCTTGTCTCTGTTCCTCAAAGACTCTGCCCTGCATGTGGGTAGGCACATACAGGACAAACTTTGTAACTGACTGCTCTCATTATGTAGCCTATCCCGAATACAAATCATCACTGGTGAAGTGCTTGTTTGCACTCAACTTTTCTTCACTTGAAATTTTGATTCTTCTGAGGCTCTGGTATTGTATGATTTGCAACCATATACTGTTACGGGAATTCTATTGGTGTTAAAAAAAAAAAAGGAACTTTTGCTTAAGGGAGTAACCTGGATTAATTGAAAGAATTTTCCAGATATGTAGCCTGCTCTTCTCTGTTGGGTCAAGATCATTAGGTCATATCCTAATACACTGGCTCAACCCATCCAGCTATATGTCTTAATTTGGGCAACATGCATACTTTATCCACTTTTTAGCTTAGGTTAGGAGATCTTGTAACATTCTGGAGCATGACGAGATAACACAGTTAACATCTGCAAAACTTCATTAAAACCTCATTACCTTATAAGATGACTTTCCCTTTTGGAATTGTATAGGACTTGCTCTGTGACACGAACAGCATCCTTTGTCAGATGTAGTCTGTTTTTTATGCTTTACTCTATGTTTATACTTAGATGTCTCTGTGATTGCATCTATTTGAAAACTCAAGGAATGTTTGAGGAAACACTTTAAGGCTACATTTTTTTCCTACCTTTTTTTTCTGAGTCTTCACAGTCAATTTAATGAAGTGTACAGAATAGCATTAGGTCAATAAAAATAAAACAATTATTTTTATGTCAAGTGTGCTTTATTTCTTCCAGTGGTATTCCACTATAGCTGCCAGGCCACAGCTAAAGAGAGTTCTTTATAGAAACAAATTTCTTACGGTTGTTTTGTATACAAAACTTAATTTTGATAATTAGAACCACAGCAATCTGAGGTCATCTACCTCTATTTAAGGTACAAAAACTGGCCTGGAAGATACCGTATTATACACAGTAAAAATGCCATAAGTTTAAATTACATTGTGCAGGGTCATGAAACCCTGTTCTCTGAGACAGCCATATTAAATGAAAGTCACTACAGTGAACTCCTAATTACATAAAACATATCTCTTATCTGATTGCCCTTAAGAAAACTGTACTGGAGATACAAAATTTCTCATCTGGACTTCTGCCTGACCAAGAATTAAGCCTATAAATCTATTTTGCCTTTCGAGCAGAGAGCACTGGACAAACCAAAGTACAAAACAGACATAAGTAAAACTTAAACAAATGTCTGATCCTTTTTTGCAGGCAGGCTCAGAGTTCTCCATTGTCTTATTGTGAAAATATGGTTTTCTGTAGAAAAATCATCTTTGAAAATTTTCCTTATCCCTTTATGATGTTTTAACCAAAGATACTTTTGATACCCTGCATAATGAACTCATTCTCTTAAAAATTTTAAAATAGAGATCAGTTGTTCTAGATGTCTTCTCTTTTATTCTTTTTTGGTAGTAATATCACTTGAGATCTCCAGCCAATCATCCCAGTTATATTTCTAAGTGCCATTGCTATTTCCTCACATTTGACATTCAGATGACATGGCCTCTCCTTTTCATGGTTTTTTCTCTTTTGTTGTGATTTTTCTTTCACAATGTGACTAATTTGGAAGTATGTTTAACTTATCAGATTACTTGCTGTCTTAGGGAGAGGGGAAGAGAGGGAAAGAGGCCAATGTGGAATTCAAAATCTTGCAAAAGAAAAATGAATGTTGAAAATTATCTTTACGTGTAATTGGAGAGGGAGGGAAAGTGGAAGAAAAGAGAAACAACGTGGCCAGCATTGATTGTACTCTGCAGTAAATTTTGAATGTTGGCAGTTCAGAGAAGGTACTAGAAAGTGAAGTTAAAGTTTGTAGAGTTAGCAGAGTTTCATTCTTAGCATTTCATTCTTAAGTCTCCCTTTATAGCCATCCGTCACCACAACTAGAAGCAGAATTCTGTCTCATCAGATTGAGACTTGTTTACCTGTTGGAGACTTGCCATGTACAAAGATTTAGTTTGCCTTCTGATGATGAGCCTTTCTGTACTTAAGCTAGAATGGTTATCAGGTGGCAGAAAGAGTAGATTATGAAGTCTCTTAAGAGAAGAAGCTCCTAGAGTTTGGTGGGACTTGGTCATGTCTGAGAATGGGATTTGAATTTATGGACCACAGCTTTCAATGTAAAAATTAAATATTCCTGGTCAGAGATGGAGTATAAATTACATAAACTGCTATTTGGTCAGGTGTCTTGCAAATCTAACCAAAAGGATTTTAAACTATAAAAGGAAGAGAAGAATGTTTATGTATCTCCCTGAGCTAGATACTCTAGAGAAGGTATTTTGTTTTTCATTTTTAACATTTTGATAATTCTTCTTAAGTATAATTGGTTTCCTTTATAATCCTCTATATTTTATACATTTAAAAAAGATTATTTGGGGGGAGTCCATGAGACCTAAAAAAACAAAATCTCTGCAATAGAGAATAATTTCAGTGAAGGAAGGTTAGCAGTTGAGATGCCCAAAAGTATATGGGAGGCAAAACAGAAGAAAGGAACTAGTAATAAAACCCTTGATTTCAAGTGTTTATTCATAAATATCAAAATGTCCTTAACAAACAAATAAAGAAAGTTCAGCTAGGTGGCAAAGAGGATAGAGTAGCTACCCTGGAGTCAGGAGGACCTGAGTTCAAATTTGTCTTTAGACACTTGGTACTTACTAGCTGTATGACCTTGGGCAAATCACTTAACTCCATTGCCCTACCCCTCCACACACACACACACACACACACACACAAATTGAAATCCTAAAGCAAGAGGGAAAATTAGATCTGTCACTGAGATTTGGTGGGATGACTCCATGACTATGACTCTGAATGAGCATTAACATATTCAGAAAGAAGTGGGTTAAGTAAAAGATGGAGGGGAAGGGGAGGACATTACATGTTTAGAAGGTATATTTATGTGAGGAAATTTGGGAACCAGCAGAAGAAAGCATGATGGTCAGAGCATTTGAATGGAAATTGATGGAAGGAAAACCAAAGATGATTATTTTTTTCTTAGCTGAACAAAGAAGGATATCAATGAGTTTGGGAAACGAGAACACAAGTTTGACCCAGAGACATGAAAGGGTTGTAAGGAAGGATTTCAATTAGCTCTACATCTGTTGAAACT
Organism: Macrotis lagotis; assembly: GCF_037893015.1. Lineage (NCBI taxonomy): Eukaryota > Metazoa > Chordata > Mammalia > Peramelemorphia > Peramelidae > Macrotis > Macrotis lagotis. Next base: position 897,399,867 of record NC_133658.1, read on the forward strand.
CTCACCAAAAACAGAGTAGTTAATGAATCCGTGACTCCCTTTAAAGAGAAGAGTTTCATCTTTGGAAAAGGTGGAGAAAAATGCTATGCAATGGGAAAATCCTGTTTTGTTTCCAATTCTCACTAACTGGGAGGAATTGGTAGCTGCGGTGGGAATGATAAGAACATTTAGGGTAGGGGTGGCTGGGTGGCACAGTGGATAGAGCTCCAGCCCTGGAGTCAGGAGTACCTGAGTTAAAATCCAACCTCAGACACTTAATAATTACTTAGTTGTGTGGCCTTGGGCAAGCCACTTAACCCCATTGCCTTACAAAAACCTAAAAAAAAAAAAAAAAGAACACTGAGGGTAGAGGGGAATTGACTATTATCCTAAAGTTAGTTAGTGGCAGGGGAGAGGCTATTCAGGCCAAGTCTGTATTCTAAATTTAGGGAAAGTTACATTTCAGAGGGTTCTGAGGGAAGTTTCAATAGTATCTCTTGGATGTAAATTCCAAAGGAAAGCTCAAGAATTTTCCAGAGGTAAAGTTCAAGAGGTGTGGAAGATGTTCGAGAATAAAAAATTCTCAAGATACAGGTAAACAATTTCATTGAAGGGAAGAAATGGGAACAGGCTGATGTGGCATCTAAAGAGAACTTATGAAAGACTTTGGTATCAGGAATCTTTTTTTAGTTGGATGTCTTGTCACCACTTTCCAAGCTTCTATTCTTTCTAAAGCAAAGTCTATAACATACTTGAAATATTTTTCCTACCCTTCCTTGGACAGAAAGAAGCTGAGCTCCAAAACTGCCTTTTCATCTTCCTGAGACACAAGAGGAATTAACACATGTAGGAATGACGTGTTTAAGATTTGTGAGTGAGTGTTCATGTTCCTTTTTTAAAAAGTACAGAAGATGAAACAAAGCCAGGTAACTGAGTAAAAGTACCAGGAATGTCAGAACTCAGAATGAGCAGAGGTTGTCAAGAGAAGCTAAGAACTACAAAGATGGGTGGTTTTTTGTTGTGTTTTTTTTTTTTGTTTGTTTTAGCTATATTGGGAGAAGAAGGAGGGTAAAAAGAAAGACCAAGACTTTTTGTGGTCAGGATAGCGTGATGGTACCTAAAAACAGCTTCGTAGGTATTCTCTTTTTCTCTCCCCCCCCCCCCCCCCGACATGGAGAATTGTCTATCTTTGCACTGAAAATGACAACAAAATTACTAATAATAATAAGTTGCTATCCAAGATAAGGAAGGACAGGGTAAGTGAGCATTCATTGCCTTTGAATTTAGGCCACGTGGCCTAGATCAACTGTATCCTCTGCATCCTGAAGAAATAGACAGTGAGAATTGCTGAGCCACTGTCAGTGTTCTCTGAGAGATAGATTGTGGAAAGTGCGAACTGGGCTACCAGATCAGAGAGGGACAAATGTCCTGATTTCCAAAAAAAGGAAGATCATAAGCAACAAACTATAGATCGTAAGCCTGACCTGGTGGATTGCTGGGAAAATTCCACCATAGATTATGAAGAGAGTTGGTCAGTGAGTGTCAAGAAAGGGAAGCTAAATCCAATGAGCTGACCTAACTTCATCAGGAACAAAGCAAACCAGACTCAATCCATCTCCCTTTTTAAACAGGGCTTCTAAACTAGTCGATGCAATAAATATTGTAGTTATTGTTTACCTAGATTTTAGCACAACTTTTGCTGAAGCATCTCGTGCTCTTCTTATGGGGGAAAGGATGAGATAGTAATAGACAATTAAGTGGTCCTTGGGTGACTGGCAAGAGAGAGGGAATATCCTGTAAGGAAATAGGAAAGTGCGGGGGGGGGGGGGGGGGGGGGGGGGGGGGGCGGTAATGGCTACCAGCAAGTGCTGCTGCATTCAGACAAGATGAGGCTCAAGCTGGCCTCACAAAGCCCAAGGTAGATCCAGGGACAGAGTTGCACTTCCTGCTGGCAAAAGGGACAACCTGAATGAATATTACATATCATGGAGATGGCTGCAAACGGCTGGGCTTAGCTCTGCTTTGGGCCCAGCACTGGATTGGTCACTGAGACACAAGTTCAAAAAATAAAATGATTCCCTCCAAAGGAGCTTAAAAAGCTCTGTAAATCTATATAAAGAGAATATGCAAAGGATTTGGGAAGGAGAGCATCCAGTAAATTAGACAAAGGAGTTTTCTCTTTTTATTTCCAAAGAAAGAAAATCTCCTGGGAAGATCCTCACTCTTTCTCTGAGATTTATGAGTACCAGAACAACTGAGAGCCCACAGTCATAGCCTTTTTTAATATAATTCATGATATTGATGTATGATATATATTAAATTAATATAATAGCTACTGAATCATATTCAGTAGATATGGTGCAGTACATTAAAATACCTACTAGCAAGCCATTAATTCTGAAGGAGCCTTGGGAATACCCATGGTAAGGGAGCAGTAAATGGATAATAATCTAGTTGGCATAGGAGACTGAGGAAGAATAGTCTTATCTATGAGGAAAAACAAGAGAGTTATGAAATTTGAGAGAGGAGAGTATCTAGGAGGAAAGTGTTGGTCTAAGCTGCAAGGACTGAGAAAAGACCATTAAGTTTAAAAATGGAGAGAGACTAGTAACCTGGAGAGAGAGTAGTTTGTTGAGGAGTGCATCAAATGGCAGATTGTATGTGGGTGGTGAGATAGTGGAGGCTGGGAGTGTGATTAGCTATTCTTTCTAGGAGGCAGCAGTGAAAGGGAAGAGAGCTGTGGATAAATGGCAACTTAGGGGATGGGCAGGGTCAAGAGAGGTTTTTTTTAAGGGCGAGACCAGCCTGAGATAGTACTAGGCATGACGAAATAACTGATAGGTAGTGAGAGACTAAAGATGATAAAGAAATGAAATGATTGTCATTGGGATAGGCTCCTGGAGGAGAGAAGATGATTAGACTGGAGTAGAGGAGGAGTAAGGGTAGGGGATTGGAATTGAGGAGTGCTGTGGGAGAGAAATTCCCTGAAAATTCAACTGCATTTTGGAAATACTTTACTAAGATAATTAAAGTTTTAAAATTAATGAATTTTAATTACTATTTAGGTAATGGTCCACTATTTTTAGTTAAAGTTATAAAAATAAAAGAATAATTAAGTTATACCATCTGTCAACCTTGTACATTTTATAGCTGTCATGTTCTTTTTTTTGTTCTTAAAAATGTTAGTGCAAACAAAGTCAAGGGGATTTGTATCAGGTAAACAAAAATGTTAGTTATACTTCATCATTCACTTCTTGTTTGTTTTCAATTCTTTTTTATTTTAATAAATTTATTTTTCCAACTTCATGCAAAGATAATTTTCAGCATTCATTTCTTTGTAAGGTTTTGAGCTCTACATTTTTCTCCCTCCCTTCCCTTCCCCTTCCCTTTGGCAATGAGTAATCTGATATAGGTTATACATGTATAACTGTTAAATATATTTCCTATTTAATCTTACTGTGAAAGAAAAATCGGAGCAAAAGGGACAAAAAAATGAAGCATAAAGCAAAATTTTAAAACGGAAAATAGTATGCTTTGGTCTGCATTTCAGACTCTAGTTCCTTCTCTGGATATGGATGGTATTTTCTATCATAAGTCTTTTATATTTCTCTTTGATCATAAATAATACTCCTGAGAAGAGCTAAGTCCATCATAGGTGATCCTCACACAGTAGTACTGTTAATGTGTACAATGTTCTGGTTCTGCTCACTTCACTCAGTATCAGTTAATGTAATTCTTTCCACATTTTTCTGAAATCCATCTGCTCTTGATTTCTTACAGAACAGTAGTATTCCATCACATTTATTTACCACAATTTGTTCAGCCATTCCCCAAGTATTGGACTTCCCCCTCAATTTCCAGTTCTTTGCCACTACAAAAAGAGTTGCTATAAATATTTTTGTACATGTGGGTCTTTTCCCCTTTTCTATGATCTCTTTGGGTATGCAAAGTTTTATTGCTCTCCAGACTAGTTGGTTCAGTTCACAATTTCACCCATAATGCGTTAGTGTCCTGATTTTCCCACATTCTTTCCTATAATTGATCATTTTCCTTTTTTGTCATGTTTTTATTCTACCTAATTGGTGGTCTAAATACCATTCTTCTGTCACTATAAATGTATGCATAGGCTTCATTTGGAAACAGACTGGGAAGAAAACCGTGATCTCGTTCGTAGGAAAATCTCTTCTAGTTCAACAGTATAATTGAATGAAAGAGAAATTTTTTTAAGAAATTTTTTTATGACAGAGCCATTTCCCTTTTAAAAAAATAATTACAGGGGCGGCTAGGTGGCGCAGTGGATAGAGCACTGGCCCTGGAGTCAGGAGTACCTGAATTCAAATCCAGCCTCACACTTAATAATTCCCTAGCTGTGTGGCCTTGAGCAAGCCACTTAACCCCAATGCCTTGCAAAAAACTAAAATAATAACAATAATTATTATTATTATTATTGTTGTTGTTGTTATTATAACTAAATGGAGGGAAGAGACACCCTAAACAGCAAGATAAATAAAAGGAAACATTAATGAACATATAAACTGAATATAAACATTTTTAAGGAGATAGCAAAAATACGATTTCTGAGACCACATACCTAAAATGTACCATAGAATGTGATCAGCATTTGAACCAGAGCAGAATAGCAGTTACTTAAAATTCTACTTGCAATGAGACATAACACAGTTACTATCTATACTTTGATAGGATGTTACTGTAATTTGTTTTTGTTGGGCTCGTTTAAAATCCTTAAAACATATACAGATATATTATGAAAGTGATTTCTGAACATATTGAACTAGATCTAGGTGTCATACATTTATTAGTGCTTATCCCAAAAGGTGTGTCAGATTATTAGGGCAGCCACTGAGAACACACCTTGGAAAACATTTCAACCTGCTCAATTTGAAATATTCTTTGTAACTAGTATAACTTAGGAAGGGAAATCTTAGATTGTTCTTTCCAGTTGCCATTGTGTAATTAGTACCCTCCTGGGTGAATCCATATTATTCCTTGGGAAAATCTTTTTGACCCTTCCTAAAGTGATATTTAAGTACATTAGATTGAATCTGTGGTCTCATTAGTAGAGTTGGTCCCTGCCCTGTTTAGACAGATCACAGCCTCTCCCAACACTTCCATCTGTTGCCGTAGAGACTGTGTATATCCTGGTGGTCTTAGTTTTTTGTGCATATTAGTGGAGGAGTCAGGCTGTCTTTCCTCTGGGATGTGGCTTCTTGTTAATGATGCCTGTCCTTGGTCTCTTTAGTGCACCTCAGAGCACCCCTTCAGCATCCATGCCGTGATCAGAATGAGAAACTGGGGTCCAGAGCATTGGAGTACATAGCTGTCTCCATTTCCCTGTCTATCAAGTAGGATAATAAAAGCTCCTCCCCCAGAGTTATTGTGAGGATCACAAGAAAGTGTATTTGTCAAGGAATTTGCAAACCTTCTAGCACTATATAAATGATATTACATTTTGTTGTTGTTATATTATTATTGACATTGAAATTAACCTACTTAGCCTCACCATTTCCATTGCCCTTTGGGGCACCTGAAATTGTGATGCATCAGGAATGGAGTGATTCTGTTTTGAAGGCAGATGGCATCATTGGAGAAAAAAATTGAAGTTTTTTGAGATGACTGAAAGTGCTGCCATATCCAATTCAACTTGAGCCCTTACTTAGTTCTGAATTTGCAGAATAATTAAAACATTTATAGACTGCTACAATAGACTTTTGGTCCAGTTACATGTCATCATCTTATTATTTTTATTATGTTTCTTACTCATTTACTAGATTTGTTGTTTTTAGGAGTGAATGACTCAAGTAATATATCTCTTGTGTGCTCATAGATCTCATTACAGGGTCCTTATTATCTGACAGTACTAAATATAATGTTTTTATAATGGATGAATGAAGCCAGATGTCACTGGTTGTGTGTGTTTGTGTGTGTGTGTGTGTGTGTGTGTAGATGCCTATATGTATATACATACTTATATTTATATTGTTGTTTTATGCTACTCATGATATTACTACTCAATGGATTCTTAAACAGTTAATTTAATGGTTACTTCTACCATGAGATTTTGGATATCTTAATATATTTGTGAGGTACCTTGACAACACGAAAGCTTTTTATCTATGCATAGCAAACTCCTAGGAAAAAGATGCCTGCACTTATCTCTTCCTTTCACATAGTTTCCAACCCAGTGCAGTCTGACTTACAACCTCATCACTCTCCTAAAATGACTGTTCTGAATTATAGCTCTTCGTGACAAGATCCAAAGGACTTCTCAGTTCTCATTCTGAATCTCTAGCTTGACACAATAACTACTCGTTCTTTCTGGACAGTGTCTTCCCTGGATTTTCATGAGATTGTATCATTATCCATATCCCATTCTCTGTAGGTATGCCCCAAAGCTCTGTCTTGGACCCCACTATCCCTATGCAGATGATTACAAGACATATTCAGCCTGAATTTCTCCTTCTTTCTCCTAGATTTCCAATCCATGTCTGTTTGACTTCCGAACTAGATAATCCTCTCAGCATCTCAGACTTACTCTGTCTGAAATAGAATGCATTCATCGCCTTTCTTCCTTGTCTTCCAGAACTTCCTATTCTATCTGAGGTACCTGGAGCACATCACCTGTTTATTCTCACTCACCACACCTATCTGATCAGTTTCCAAATCCTATAGATTTTTACGCCCAAAGGGCAACAAAAATGTGCATACTCTTTGATCCAACAATGCCACTACTGGGTCTGTACCCTGAAGAGATGATGAAAAAGGGTAAAAACATCACTTGTACAAAAATATTCATAACAGCCCTGTTTATGGTGACAAAGAATTGGAAATTAAGTGAATGTCCTTCACTTGGGGAATGGCTTAGCAAACTGTGGTATATGTATGTCATGGAACACTATTGTTCTATTAGAAACCAGGAGGGATGGGAATTCTGGGAAGCATGGAAGGATTTGCATGAACTGATGCTGAGCAAGATGAGCAGAACCAGAAGAACATTGTACACCCTAACAGCAACATGGGGGGTGATGATCAACCTTGATGGATTTGCTCATTCCATCAGTGCAACAACCAGGGACAATTTTGGGCTATCTGCGATGGAGAATACCATCTGTATCCAGAGAAAGAATTGTGGAGTTTGAACAAAGACTTAAGACTATTACCCTCAATTTAGGGAAAAAAAGATATCTTATTATGTAATTTTGCTATCTCATACTTTATGTTTCTTAAGGATATGATTTCCCTCTCATCACCTTCAACTTAAATCATTGTATCCCATGGAAACAATGTAAAGACTAACAGACTGCCTTCTGTGGGGGTTGGGAGGAAGGAAGCAAGAATAGGAGGAAAATTGTAAAACTCAAAATAAATAAAATCTTTCTTTTAAAAAAAGAAATAAAAAAAATCTGAGAGCACATTAAAAAAATGTTATGGATTCTGCCTCCCCTGCATCTCTCAATCTCTCCATTTAAATGGCCACCATCTCCTCCTTCCCACTCATTTAGTCCTTAGGGGCAGCTAGGTGGCACAGTCCGGGAGTCAGGAGAACCTGAGTTCAAATTTAACCTCAGACATTTGATACTGTGTAACCTTGGGCAAATCACTTGACTTCATTGCCTTGGCAAAATTAAAAATGAAGATAGGCCTTCATTACTTTTCAGCTGCACTATTGCCGTGCTCTCCAAATAGATCTGCCTCAAGCTCTTTATATCTCCGATCCATACTTCACAGAGCTGCTAAATTCATTTCTCATGTTCAAGTTTCCCTTTCCTTTAAAAAAAAAAAACCTCCTTCATCTTGCTTATTTCCGCAGGTTATTACCCTGTACATTTCCTCCCCAACCCTCAGAAGAAGTTAATTTATTTACACTTGTTGATCTCATTTCTTCATCTCTTGAACTTTCTTTCTCTAATACCTGCTATCTTTTAACTACTAAATCCAATGGCCTTTTCTCATTTCATTCCTATTGCTGCTTTTTCTGCTCTTAAGAAATTTCTCCTTCCCTATATAGTTGATTTTTCTGTTGTCCATTAGTAACCTAAGCCTCAGTCACCCCAGCTCTTCCTCTTCCTCCCCACCTAAAGTATTCAGTAAATTCCCAAGTCTTGGTGATTGCACTTTGACCAGAACTCTTGAAGTTAATCAGTTTTTCTCCATTTGCATGGCCATGACCTCATTTAGACCCTCTTTCACTTCTTAAGACTATTTTAATAACCTCTTGATTGACTTACATTTCAACCTTTTCCCTTTCAGATCTGTTTTTCACAAAAATACAAAAAAATCATCTTCCTGAGGCAGATCTGACCTTTATCACTCCCTTCTTAGTGAGCTGCTTGGGTTCACTTTTGCCTCCAGGAAAAAGTGCAGATTCTTCTGTTTAGCATTTATTCCTTGGGAAATGATGTAATAGATGACCTACTGTACTGGGAATCCTAGGAATTGCAAATAATTGCCTTTTCTGTCTAATGAGGGATTTGGACCAAATCATCTCTAAAGAACCTTCTAGGTTTGACTCATAGATTCAGAAATCTGCCCCTTTACATGCCTCCCTAGTTCCATCCCAAAGATCTGCTTGATGTTCCCCAAACATAGCATTTGTCCTCTGCTTGTCTGCCTTTGGTGGGATATGGAATGTACTTCCTGTGACCTGACAGAAAACTTTGCTTCCTTGAAGACTCAACTCAGGTGGCACCTTCTTGCAGGGATCGGATAGATAAATGGTCCAACTTCCTCAGCTTTCATGGCTTCCCTCCCTCTCAGTTGAGACCTGAGACCCTTACTTCCTAATTTCTTTGGGCTATTCACCACAAGTTCCCTCTTCTCCTGCCCCATCACCCAAATAACCTTTTCCCAATATCTGCTCCTTTTCCCCACCTCACATTAAGAGGTGGCCCCTCTTCTGGCCAGTGTAGTGAAACAAAGCTGAACTTGCTGTCATGCTTTTTATTTTTAGCATGATATTTTCAGCCATGTTGACAAATGCCTTCAATGAGGGCAAATGAGGCATCTAGGTCAGCTATCCAGAAAAAGACAAAAGACATCCCCTTGCCCTCAAGGAGCTTCCCATCTAATGGGGAAGAACCCATATAAACAGCTGTTGTATACAAAGCAAGCTGTTTAAAGGATAAATAAGGAAACAGTTAACAAAGGGAAGTCTCTGGAATGAAGAGGAGCTGGGGAGGGCTTTCTGTCTAAGGGGAGATTTTAATTGGGGACCTACTTAAAGAAAGCCCAAGAGAGCAATAGTTGGAGCCAAAGAGAATGTCTAAAACTGAGAGATAGGAAGTGTCTGTAGATCAGCTTGGATTAAAGAGTATGCATTGGGAAGGAAGGTATCAAAAGACTGAAAAGGCAATAAGAACTAGGTTATGAAGAGCTTTGAATGCCAAAAAAATTTTTTATGTTTTTGAAGGTTGGTTGGTTCTTGTTCTTCGATATCGAAGAACACCAAAATGACATCACTATATTTAGAACAAATGGCAGTGTGTCTGACTGGGGCCAAAGCAGACCAATATGAGCTCAGAATGCTCTACCACAGTTTGGGCACAAACAGTCCAGGTGAACACCTGGGATAGATACTCTAAACCTGTGGATGTCACGTTTCTTTTGAGCTGTTTCCATTCTGCCTTCCTCATAGAGTATAACCCCCCTCACTGATGAGGGCATGCCATGCTGAGAGGTCCTGTGCCAGTATCTTCCAAGTTGTACAGTTGATTCTAAAGTGAGACCTTCAGGGTATCTTGGTATCACTTCTTCTGACCCTCTTGTGAGTGCTTGCCCTATGTGAGTTCTCCATAAAATGGGGGGGGGGGTTGGCAAACGTGTCTGGCATTCTAACAATAGCACATCATAGCTGAACTCTCTGTAGTAATGTTTGGAATACTAGACAGTTTAGTTCAAGAAAGGACCTCAGTGTCTGGTAGCTTCTCCTGCCAGGTGATCTTCAGAATCTTCCTAAGACAGTTTAAATGAAAGCGATTCCATTTACTGTCATGGCACTGGTAGACGGTCCAGGTTTCACAAATATATAGCAATGAGGCCAGCATCTGGCTCTGTAAGACCTTCAGTTTGGTTGCCAGTCTAATACCTCTTCTCTCTCATACTTTCTTTTGGAGTCCCTCAAATACTGAGCCAGCCCTGGCAATGTGAGTTCAACCTCATTGTCAATGTTGTACCTCCTTGGAAAGGACACTGCCAAGGTCAGTGAACTTGTCCACAGTCCTCAAAACTTCTCCATTTGCTGTAACTGAGTGTTTCACATATGGATGGTGTGTTGCTGGCTGATGGAGCACTTGGGTTTCTTGGTGTTCATTGTTAGACCACAAGTTAGCACAAGCAGCAGAGAATTGATCCATACCTTTGTTGTATCTCAGCTCCAGAGGCTTCATTGAGGGCACAATCACCTGCAAACAGAAGATCCTGCACCAACACTTCCTTCCACTTTGGTCTTGGCTTTTGTAGCCTTTCCAAATTAAAGAATTTGCGGTCAGTGCAATAGCTGACTTGAGGCTAGAAACTCAAAGGAATTTATGGGGGGCGGGGGCAGTTAATCACACCTGCCCTTTAGGAAGATGTTTGATAGCTGTGTAGGTGGTGAACTGAACTGGGGAGTGACTTGAGGCAAGCAGTTCCTCCCCTTCTCTCCCTTTACCTCAAGAGGCTATCGAAGTAATCCAGGTATAAGGGAATGAGGGCCCATGTCAGGAGAGAGGGTGGTGTGTTTGAGAGATGCTGTAAAAGTGAACTTTGACTTAGCAACAGCTTAGATGTCAGGGATGAGAGAGTGAAGGTTGCAAGCCCAAGGAAATAGGATAGTGTTGTACCCTACTCTAATAGGAAAGTAGGAATCAGGGCAGATTCAGAATATCTTTCTTGGACATCTCGTTCAAGATGTCTGAAAGGTAAAGTTAGAGATGCAAGGATTGGAGATCAGCAGCAAGTTTGGGGTAGGAAAAGTAAGTTTGAGAATCATTAGCAAATGAAGTAGTAAGAGGACTGTGGGACAACAGGGATTAGAGAGCATGTTCTGGAGGAAGCTCCCAAAAAGAAGACAGAGGAGCAGACAGATAACAAAAAAGCCAGGAGAGAGTATCCTGAAAACCTACCTATTTAGATGCCCTCTCCCACAACAGAATCTAAAGTTTTGGAGAACAGAGTTTGTTTTTCCATCTTTATCTCTGTATTGCACAGAAATAAACGTAAGTTGAACTGAACTTGCAGTTTAATCATTAAGTGGATTTTCAAATAAGACTTCTTTGAATAGACTGGATCATAAAAGTTCTATTATTACATATATCAAAACTAATGAATATCTCTCTTTTCATACTTGAAGATAGATCTGGAGTGAAGAATTTTAGTTATCAATAATTTTAAGTTTTTTATGGAAGTATTGACATTGATTTTTTTATTAGAAATATGGTAATCCAATATAAAGACTGTCAAATTGCCTTCTGTGGGGCATGGGAACAGGGAGGTAAGATTAGGGGGAAAATTGTAAAACTCAAAATACATAAAATCTTTAAGAATTTTTAAAAAGGAAATATGGTAATAATGCTTATGATCACACCCAAACCTTAGCTATCAATCAATAAACATTTATTAAGTACCTACTATATTTCAGGCTCCATGCTACTACCATAGTTTCTTTGTGTTGCTGTTTTATTTAGGCATTTACCTAATTGAATTAAATCTTTTTTTAACTTGGAAAACTCCTTTTAAATCTGTCAGTATTTAAGTTTTAAAAACTCCATTTGGATAATTTCTTTATTGAATTCATAGCACTTTACATATACAAAATATTAATGAATTCCAGGTTTGTGAAATAAATCCCAGGTGACTTCACACTGGTGAAGTAGAAAGCATTTTATACTGCCTGTGTTTGAGGGCAAGACATTAATTTATCTGGACCTCAGTTTACATATTTGTAATTAGAGGATGTTGGATGATCCCCAGACCCCCTCTGGCCCTTGAATAATCTAGGAGATTCTTTTTGTCCCATTTGTTCTAAAGTAGTTCATTTGTACTCAGACAAATTTAGGTGCAAATTTAGACGTAGGCCTTGGAAAGGAATTGCTTTCTTCACTTCAGTTCCTATATAATATTTGGTATCTAGGATCATGATTACTACCTACCTACCCTAAACAGGATGTTTGTTATGTGATAGCAAATCCAGAAACCAGCAAAAATGCAAAATACCACACATACACCAAATAGTGATCTTAAATAGATCCATTCTCAACCAGAGAAATTAAACTAGCTGCAAAGGAACTACCAAAATTAAAAAATAAACTCCTGGTCCAGATGGTTTTACAGAAGAATTCTTTCAGACTTACAAAGAACAATTACTATACCAGTACCACCTGAATTCTTCTCAGAAATTAAATATTCTTTACCAAATCCTTCTTATGTGGTAAATATTGCAATATATATATATATATATATATCTCCCAGGAAAAGATAAAGAAAAGAAAGAAACTATAGACCATTATAATTATTATTTTTTTTTTAATTTAAGGCAGTAGGGTTAAGTGATTTGCCCAAGATCATACAGCTAGGCAATTATTAAGTGTCTGAGGCCGGATTTGAATTGTCTACTCCTGACTCCAGGGCCGGTGCTCTATCCACTGTACCACCTAACTGCCCTATAATTAAATTTTAAATAAAGTCATGGCAAAAAAAAAAAAAAAGCCTAACAATTTAACAGAAAAAAAGTATTTTTTTTATTTAAAAATTTCTAAAAATCAAAGATTAGACTTATATATAGTGGAGAAATACTAGATACTTTTCCAATAGAGACATAAAGAAGAATTCTACCTTGTACCATATTTGACATCAGTCTACAAAGACTCATAATAGCAGTAAAGCAAGAGAAAAAAAATTAAAGACACAATAGACAAAAAGAAGACAAGACTATTTTAGTAAGGAGTGATGATTTACTTAGGAAATCAGTGAACAAACTAATTGAGGCAGTAGGTTCAGGTAAAGAAGCAGATTACAAATTGAATCCACAAAAAAGTCTTTCAGCATTTCTGTTATAATAAAATCAAGGTGGCAATAAAAAGAGTGATATTTGAAAAAATATACAGTGCTTAAAATACCAAAGCACACTAAATGCCTATATTAGATAACAATTATTCCCTAAAGAATAGCTTATTTAGCTGTGCTCTTTCCTGGGCTGTATCATTAAAATGAATTCCATAAGTTAGCTTTCAGATTTAATGCTATGCCAGTCAGATTACCAAAAAAAGAAACCTCACAGAGATGGATAAAATAAAAAACAAAATTCATATGGAGGAAGAAAGCATCTAGAATTTTAAGGGAAATGTTTTTAAAAGGTAGAAATTAATGGAAAATAACACTTTAAAATATCAAAACTACATCACATAGTAATAGTCATCAAAACCATTAGATTCTTGTTAAAAATAGAAAAGATGATCAGTGAAACTAGACAGGAAAGAATAAGGAATAATTTAATTTAGTAATTCAGTGTGGGGTTTTTTTTAATATGAAATCACAGATTGCTAAGAAAGAACTCCTCGCTTGATAAAAACCTGCTGAGGAGACTGAAAAACAGTCCTAGACATTAGGCTTAGACTAATATACACAAAATGGATATATGACCTGAATGTATACATTTAGAGCAGATCCCATGCCTGTCACAACTCAGGCTGGGGGTGAGTGGGGGGATGGTGATTATTTAACCAGACAAGGAGCAGAGGTAATTCTCCTAAACCCTCCACACTTCTTACCTATTGCTGCAAATTCTTTTGTTATGTTCCGTTATCAAGGTGCATTTAAATTTTTTCTTTATATTAAAAATGACTGCTCTTAGGGGCAACTAGGTGGCCAGTGGATAGAGCACCGGCCCTGGAGTCAGGAGGACCTGAGTTCAAATCCAGCCCCCAGACACTTAAAAATTACCTAGCTGTGTGACCTTAGTCAAGTCACTTAACCCCATTGCCTTGCAAAAAAAAACCTTAAAAAAAGATTGCTCTTGGCATAAAGTAGGCAATAGCGTTAAAAAGGTAGATGGAATAAAAAAACAAATACCAATTTAAAATGTTACTATTATTGTTGTTACTATTATTATTGGGTTTTGTAAGTCAATGGGGTTAACTTGCCCAGGGTCACACAGCTAAGTAAGTATTAAGTGACTAAGGTCATATTTGAACTCAGGTCTTTCTGACTCCAGTGCCAGTACTCTATGCACTCTGTCACCTAGCTGGCCCTTAAAAAATAAATTTTTATGGATTTTGCTCTTTTCTCCCAGTAAGGCAAACTGTAATTGGGTTTTTTTTATTTGTATTGAAGTGTGCCCTCTAAAAGAGTATTCAGAAAACAGCCAGAATTTATACTTTTAGGTCTACAAAATATTTTTACATTAAAAATATTAAATTGACCCTCAAAACCATGGGATTGCTATTATTAGCCTCATTTTATAAATGAAAAACTGAAGCAAGCAGGTTAAGTGGCTTGATTCAGATTTTACAGGTAGTATAATATGCATCAGGATTTGAACTTAGATCTTCTTGATTCCCAGGTCCAATGCTGTTCACCTAAACTACCTAAAAAATGAAGGAAAAAATTGAGCAAATGAATTCAATTAGTAGCCCCATTTCAGTTGAAATTGGATTTGCCTATGTTGTGACTTGTACAGTAATGAAACTTTTGGCTATTTTGTCATATCCCTGGGATCAGGTTTGCAGTTGATCTCGATAAAATTCAGAGACCAGTTCTTGGAGTCTAGCCAGAGTAAACATAAAACAATCCCAGGAAAGGGGTGTGGGATTTAAATTTATGTGATATTCACAATTGTTGGCCCTGCTCAGTTTAAGTATCTATTATGTATAAAGTTTGAGAGGAATCAGTTCTGTGCAATGTTTTTAATTCATGCTTAATAAGATTAAGAAAATTAATTTTTAAAAAAGATTTGACTTTTCATTAAAATTTTGGCTTACTTAGTAAAGATTACCTTGGTGATCTAATCTTTTTTCCCCACATATCTATTGTAGATTTTAGTTCTTAGAATTGTCAATCACCATAGCTTGAAGTTTTATTAAAATATAAGCAATTTTAAAAATAACTGTTGTTCTCTCAAGAACATAGATACTAAGTTCTCAAGATGTTACAGTTTTAAGCTTTAATGTTGAAAAGGGGAATATGAGAGCCACACTGCAAATACAATTGGAATTGTTGATGAAAGACACTTCTCATTAGATTATCTGAGAAGGGGAAAAAAAACAATGTATAAATTGACTTTATACTTGTGGGGTTTTGTATTTAAGTTGAAAAGTAGGTAAGTCTAATGTGGGTGTTTATAGTATTTAAAGTAGTTAGTCTGAAGACCTTCAGGAGATTATACAGAAAAATAAGAGTTCCAGATGTAAGTGAAGTACGACTTGTATCCAAAGTAGGTGCTGTTTAAGACAAAACTGAATGAAGAAAATGGAGCCTTGACTTAATTAGCTAAAATTGGAGTATGCTTTTCAGCACACATTTCCTATTTTAAGAGTGATGGTTATCT
The DNA here is from genome assembly GCF_037893015.1 of Macrotis lagotis. Taxonomy (NCBI): domain Eukaryota; kingdom Metazoa; phylum Chordata; class Mammalia; order Peramelemorphia; family Peramelidae; genus Macrotis; species Macrotis lagotis. The sequence continues at coordinate 897,415,384 of NC_133658.1, forward strand.
GACACCTTACCTCATAGAACTATCGTTTTGTATTATCGCCTGCTATAATTTTCTTTTATTGCTTTCCCTAGGTCTGCTTTGTTGCTTTTTTTGGTCATTTTCTCTCAATAGAAAACCCAGGGAAAAGATTTTTTGTAATCCACTGTAAGAAGGTCTCTACAAATCTATTTGTTTATTCCTAGAAGAACAATGTTCCTAGCAAAGTTCTTAAGTGACTGAAAGTCAAAAATTTTTTTAAATGCCTGCTTTCTATCAATTTGTTTTCATTATTTACTTAATTACTTAACCTTTAAAAATCAATTCTTCTAGTTTTGAGATCCTAATTTTTTTTTAAGAAGCAAACATCATCACTCTATTTTATTTTTACTTTTTTATTTAAAACAATGGGATTAAGTGACTCACCCAAGGTCACACAGCTAGGTAATCATTAAGTGTCTGAGGCTGGATTTGAACTCAGGTGCTCTATCCATTGCCTCACCTAGCTGCCCTGAGACTCTGATGTTTGAACTGGAATATTAAGTATTGTTGAAGAGAGTGCAAAATCTCAAGGAGGCATCCTCCAACATACTAAAGCAAAGCTGTGATATAATTGAAAGGAATTGTGTCTATAATTTCAGCTTTGTTTTTACAAAATTATGTTTTATCTAAAATTGAAACCATCAGATCCTCTCTAGATTTGCTTGTATTGACTGTAATATTTTAGTTTGTCCTTATACACTCAGGATAACTGCTCTAAAAGTAAATGTTTGGCAACGTCAAGTAAATTATATTGAAACTATTCAAATTTGTACACATTATGGAATAGATTTTCCCCTTATTTGTTATTAAGGAACACTGCCAATTTTTGGTTTGATGTTAATACATGAATATAACAGTTTAAGGTATCTGTGCATAGTATTTCATTGTAATAAAGCCTTTGAGAGCAAAGATATACTGTTAACTAATACTCAAACTAAAGTGAAAGATTTTTTTTTAATTTAATAAAAATAGAAGGGTGGGTGACAAGGTGTCAAAGTGGATAGAGCACCAGGCCCTGGAGTCAGGAGTCACCAGCCCTGAGTTCACATCCTGGCCTCTGGCGCTTAATAATTACTTAGCTGTGTGACCTTGGATGAGTCACTTAACACACACACACACACACACACACACACACACACACACACACACATTGCCTTGCAAAAAAAGAAAAAGTGGATCCTTTCTTTTTATCCTATTTAAAAACACATTGCATGCTTGTCAGATTTGGAGACTAAAAAGCAGGGAGAAGCAGTTAGTAAATTGATTGGGATCCCACTAAGTTTGGGTGTTTAAAGATGGGAGTTGGTTTTCTTTTCCTTTTGTTGGGATCCTTTGACTTTGTTAATGTAACTCCTAGTATAGGAAACTCTTCACCAAAGAAGATAGGCAGGTGGATCATCAGCAGTTGAGACTTAGGAAGTTGCCTGAAGCGCAAACATGAATTCATTTGATCCTTTCAGCCAACTGATGAGGTTAAGCACTACAGAAATGATCATCTCTCTTCTATAGATGAAAAAACTGAATCTCAGAGCAGCCTTTATTCAAGCCTCCTTTTCTGTTGACCCCCAAATCTTCTACTATAGATAGACTTCTTCCTCTCTAGATAACAAATGGATCGAAAG